>NC_132805.1:7300833-7601666 GCF_048594095.1 Paramormyrops kingsleyae
CGATGGTGGACCATCCACATCTACCGCCACACTGCGCTCTAATGTAGTGCTCTTTGGAAAAGGTCTCGGCTCTGAAGACTATTTGAGCAGAAAGGGGGGAAATCATAACAGAAGTGACCCATAACCGTTTCCTGTCAACGCACAATTGGGGCACTGTGAGGCAGAATGATGCACTATACCTTTTCCAGCGGTAAGTGTGCCCCCACCCACTTATGTTGCCCCCCACCTCTGCCTTGTCGGTCAGGACACACTCTCCCTTTGTAAGATTAGAGCCGGATTTTGAGGGCCTTTTTAAATTGTCCGCCTCTCTTCAGAGCTTCATAGGCCAAGCACTGTACCAGGCCAGAAATTTATGCTCTCAGGTCGACAGTTTTATTGGACGTACAGAAAATGTTTTCCCGCTAAGTTCAAAGGCAATATGAATGAAGCAGTCAGGGGCGGAATTTCAAGCTGCGTTACGAGTGCTGAGTCTTTTTCTGACATTGGTCTCTCCACCGCATCTCTACCCACAACAATTTTGTTGCTATCATCTGGGATAGTGAAATTTCTGAGGCAGCCTTGGAAGGTAAAATGTGGTATTTTCATGATTGTAAGCTGTGTAGCACAATTTAAATGCAATGATCTTTCCTGTTACTTGTTTACAACCAGGGGCACAGTAGGGGCATGGACACCCTGGCAGATGTGGAGGGCCCAGAACTTCACAGGAGCCCTTGAATATGTAAAATTTAATGTAAAATTGGGCGGGGGGCCCACAGTGACATTTGGGCACAGAATTTCTAGTTACGTATCTGTTTATTACAGGAAATGCCCAGTGACCCTCTTAAACATTATTCATGATGCACTAACCAGTTATAGTGCTGAGTGGTTAATGAGGAAGCAGGCTAATGATCAGCTGTAACCCCTATACCCTAATGCTGATATTGAAACTGACCTCATCCCAGTTCCTCCATGAAGTTCCATTTACAGCGCTCTACTCCCATGTCTTACAGTACTTCATGGAATTGTGGGGGTGAAGGGGTTAAACCAACAGGACTCTGCTCCTTATGCTTGGCTCCTGTCAGGAGACCTTGGCTTATCTAGGCTGCAGATCAGACATGGGTGGGGCTCGGCCAATCAGGAATGCCAGCTCGACTGGTGAGCGTATCACCCAAGGACTCTCTGTTCACGCCAGACGTGCTCTCCAGAAATCGCGTCAGTGAAGCAATATCTACTCTCACTTTCCAGTTCCTCACCCTTGTCAGTAGTTCTTGTTTTTTATTGCAGCCTGTAATCCTGACAGACTGATGGTCAGAGCTCATGCCACTGGGACCACTGGGGTCCAGGGTGCCCTGACAGACTGACCCCTGAGCCACTCAGCATCAGCCCATCAGGCTGTGTTAACCAGGAGGTCTGTGCAAGCCCTGTGCAAGGCATGCTGGGACACCTGGCAGAGGTGCGCCTCCTATCTCCGAGTGCCCTTCAAAGTAAACTCAAATCTGCTACTTCAGCTGGCTCGTAAGCCGATTTTGAAGACTTACTTGCCGTTGACTCAGTAAAGCCCCCTAGAGGTGTGGAAGTGTTACTGTTGCCTTCTGGTATCCAAGGCATAGGTTGCTGAGGGACTCAGTCTTACAGTAGAGTCTGCTGGCCCTGGTGTGTGTTTAGAGGTTGGACTCTAGGGTGGGTCCTGGTTTTCCTGAGCGTCGATCTGGACTCTCTGACTTGTACTGAAACCATAATAAAATGACACTGCACGTATTACAAGGAGGTGCTGAATTTGTCGTGTTGAGGATTGGGGTCAGATAAGCCATGCTAACTGGGCAGGGGGGGGGTCCCATTAGCACTGTTGCCTCATACATCTGGGACCGGAGTTTACGGCTTTTGCATATTCTCTCCGTGTCATTGTCGGGTCTCCAGAAATAAGTTAAGGTGAACTGGAGTTATCACGTTGTCCGTAGGTGCAAATGGTGCTGGTGCCCTGCGATGGGTTGGCGCCCCTGAAATGACTGACATGCATATCATCGTGTAATGACCACTGCTTGGTGAAGGTCCTTTAGGTAAACGTGTGTAATCCGGTTAAAAGTAACCTTTTTAAACCTGATTCTCCCAACTTGTGCCTCTCATAATGCCCCCAATTCATGCCAGTAGCGGGACCCCGCCTTCTGCGGGTCACGCCTGCGTGGGGCCGCTTCCTGTCCCAGTGGGCTCCCCGCTGTGATGGAAGTGGTGTTTGTTTTCCTTGCATAGGAACAGATCTCCCCTAACCCTTCCTTTCCTGAGGATTGGCTGCTGGAAGGGGCTGTGGTGATGGTGGCCAGGACAGGGGCTCCTAAGCCCAGATGTTTGCAGCAGTTCCTATAAGCCCAGAGATCCATATGCATTGCTGTGCTCTGGGTGCCTGATCGGCTGCTGGCTTGTGGCTTGGTAGGTCTGGTTCCTCAGCATCATGCAACTGTTTCCTGATTCCTTTTAGAATCAAATTGATTGGAAGGACGAATGAAAACTGACCCCACACAATTTTCAACGTATCATTTCTCTGTACAGAAATGACAAATATTTTTTTTTTCATCAAAATAAAGGAAATCTCTTAGTCTTTCCACCAACCTACGCCTTCTCGTTATTTCTTCAAAAACCACACCGAAATTACCCATTGAAATGCGATGATTTTTCACCAGTTTGACGAAAAAATATTGGTCAGTTTCAGCTTCAGTTTTCTGTCTACAGTAAAGTGGGCAACAAAATAAAGCTTGGAAAAGAAAATTTTGTAGAAGATTGATAGAAAAATCTTGCAATAAATGGCAGAATGTGAGGTTTCCATTCATCAGGTCAGGGAATACCCCATTTGCTGAATCGCACAGCTAAAGATAATGATTTAAAAATGTTTGTGTCATTCTTTACTTTGGAAACATTCTGATTATTAAATATAACCTGGGCCATTTTTCAACTTTTACCTGCCCGCCGTTGAACCCTTGCTGCTTAATGACGTCTAAATAGACCCAGATTCCTTCTCCCCATCAGAACTGCATACAGTGAATGTTTCAGATGTTTGGGGTTGGATCATCCAACATCAACATTAGTTCTGTATGAGACTGATAATCCTGGACCCAAATGCACTTTTTACCCTGGACTGGGTTGATAAATGGAGAGTAAATAACTGGAAATGCGCAGAACTGGTTTGTGGTTCCTAACTCGCAGAGTCTGGGGAGAGAGTTTGCCGGATGCCAGAGGTGTCCTGGGAAACCCAGAGGGACTGTCCTGGTTGTGCGGGGGCTCAGTGTAGAAGTGTGGCAAGTTCATTGGACCTTAAGTCCAGCTGGGTCAATGAGTACTCAAGAACTCTTGGTTTGAGTTATGTAAATATTAGCCTTGGACTATGTGCTTGTTCCCAAGGGAGTGAAGGGGATCAGCATCTCCACTCTTTGAAGGAGTTCAGCTAACGGAGAAGCCACGCTTGCTTGTATTGACGTTTGCAGGCTTCTTGTATGTTCATGAAGGCTCTGCGGGTCCCTCCAACCCACCTAAGCAAACAGAGAAAAAGCTCTAAGGACAGAGTCCAATGATAAGGAAAAGGCCCTTTAACGAGAGACAGGTCCAGTGATGAGAGAAAGTGATTTAATAAGGGACAGGTCGAGTGACAAGGGAAAGAACCTTTAATGAGAGACAGGGTCCAGTGGCAAGGGAAAGGCCTTTTAACGAGGGACAGGTCCAGTGATGGGGGACAGCATCCAGTGATGAGGGAAAGGAGTTTTGACAAAGGCCATTAACTCCACTGATGGAGGCTTCTGGTTGTCTGGGGAGATGTGTCAGGGCTGCTCTGAAAGAACACGTTTGATTGTGGTGCTGCAGAAGAGCAGCTCTTGAGCCTGGATGATGTTGTTCATCTAGCCTGGGATCACTCCACTCCGCATTCTGTCTTTCCTGTCTGCATTTGGCAGCCCGCACTCCTCTCTGTGTTTTCTTTGTGTCTAGACTGAGTGGTTAAAACCAAACTTAGCTATGGGAAAGGACAGTGTGGGATTAATGAGCACCGAAGGGGCTCAAGCTTGCAGATATTTCCCTGGGGAGGTCCGCTGTGTATGGATGCACGAATGCATGCTTGTTCGCATATGAATGCTTCACACATGGAGGACAGTGCATCAGGCTGCAGTCGTGTGCCTGTGTGTCTGTTCTCCTGTAAGACTGAGTCACACTGACCTCCAGATGTTGCGTGTGTCAGCCACATGGTCAGGATTGTGTCCATCCCAAAAACAAAGCATGCAAAAAAACATGAAATGGTACTAAATCATAATATTCTACCTTAATGTGTCCTAACTTTAAATCGGCCACTTCAGAGATCTTTTTCAGTCTTATAATTTGCCAGTGGGATCGCATGACAGGAACGAGCTGGATGAGTTTGATTCCAGCTGATGCTCCTGTGGACTCAAACCTGCTCCTTTCATACAGTTTTTCTTAAATCTGTTTCACTGCAGAGTTTGTCTATTTTTAAACTCTGGTTTGGCTGCCTTCTGCCAGTTCTGCTGTCTCTTTAAACATTGGTTTGGCAGGAGGAATCTGCAGCCTTTGGTATCGCAGGCGAGTCCCTAAGGGAGCCCTGCAAGCTGTACCCTCAACACGGCACCTTCACGTCTGGCAGCATGATGTCCTGAGCATCAGCCTGATTCTGTGGCTTATTCAAGAAGAGACACACCAGTCGTGACTGGCTTCTATCGTGGTTTATACTATTTAGATGTTTGTGCTGAGTCGGGGGAGACAGAAAAACAAGGAAACAAGAAAAATATGGGGATTAAAATAACTGTGGTCGAGGTGTTGTGGATGGTATAGTGGCACAGTGGATAGCACTGTTGCCTGACGCTCGTGGGATCAGGGTTCAAGTCTCTGTCATAGGTTCACGTGTGGAGTTTGCATGTACTTCCTGTGTCTTTGTGGAGTTTTCTACACAAAGACACAGTACCCCCCCCCACACACACACACACACACACACAGTCCAAAAACCGGCTGAGGTTAATTGAAGTTATCAGATTGCCCTTACAGTATGTGTGTGTCATCTGTCATCGGTTGGCACCCCATCCTGAGTTGTTTTCTGTATTGAGAACATAGCCTCCTACCCCCCCCCCCCCCCCATGACCCTGAATAGGACAAGTTGCTGCAGAAGATGGATGGTGATCAAAGTGTCAAATTGCAGAATGTGCCATTTGAGTCTGTTGTGTGCTTGCCAGTGTCATGGCCAATCAGAGCTCCCATTTCCAGCAAAAATCTGAAGGAACCAAGTTTGTGAATATAAACAATTTTTCCCTAGTAATTAGATACAAACAACTTAAATATTTTGTGGCAGAAAAGTTACTTTACTTGGTTATTTTAGCTTAGCTGCAATGTATTTATGCCATTCTGCTTTGGGAACATTGGTACGACAGTAACCTTTGACTTAGGTGCCAGTTATAGCAAGCATGACAATCTCCAAGCAACCGCCAGAGATGGATGTTGACTGACCTGGACTGAACCCAGACGTTTTCATTTCCCCACAGGGCCTTTTAGCCTTTCCACACATACAGGAACATAAATCTTCTGCTTCATCATTTACTAATAGAATCACACCAACAATTTGCGGTCAGAAGTTTCACTGGGGGTGAATAAGCCTCTTAATAGGTACCTTTAATGAAGGATCATGTTTAAAACCATATACAGGCCTGAAATGTTCTTCAGAAGATATTGAAATTTTTTCGAGATGGTGTTTAACCTGGTTGCCATCTGAGTTCAATTTCCTTTCATTTCTAGCACCGCTTTAGATCTCTGTATTTATTTACTCTGCCTTGTCCTACTTCTGGGCCCCCCTCTGTTTGGAACAGCTGCTGGGGCTGATGGTTGGCTGACAGGAGATGGTCCATGATGAGATGACTGACAGGAGATGGTCCATGATAATGTTTGGTCGGAGATGGTGCATGTTGAGATGATTGGCTGGAGATGGTGCATGTTGAGATGATTGGCTGGAGATGGTGCATGTTGAGATGATTGGCTGGAGATGGTGCATGTTGAGATGATTGGCTGGAGATGGTGCATGTTGAGATGATTAACAGGTCTTATGTAGTGGTACATGCAGTCCATACCTTCTACTAACATGTGTATCTGCATGGACTGCTTTGTTATTTAAGTGCTATTTAAGTGTGTGTGTGTGTGTGTGTGTGTGTGTGCGTGTGATACACACACCTAAATCTGATGAATACCAGTTTTTTTTACTTTATGGAAAACAGTTTCCCCATAAGGTAAAGCTCAGTTTTCTAAAAATCTGTGACTGCAATCAAAAAGCTAAAACTCTACGTCTGTATTTTGTGTAGTTACTTACGGCTATGGTTAGGGCTGGGTAGAGGCTAAGGTTGTCATAGTTAGCATTAGCATTTTTAGAATGCCCATAGAAATGAATGAGCGGTCCCCACAAAGATATG
Organism: Paramormyrops kingsleyae; assembly: GCF_048594095.1. Classification (NCBI taxonomy): domain Eukaryota; kingdom Metazoa; phylum Chordata; class Actinopteri; order Osteoglossiformes; family Mormyridae; genus Paramormyrops; species Paramormyrops kingsleyae. The sequence continues at coordinate 7,307,250 of NC_132805.1, forward strand.
ATTACAGGTCTGTGTTGTCGTTGTTGGGATTAGGGTTATGCTCAAAGAAATTAACAGATCAATGTGTGTGTGTGTGTGTGAAAGACATTACAGAGCCATATTGCAGGAACTTGTCAGCTACCACAACAATGTGCTGTACATGTCAAACTCTCTATTTAAGAGTGCATTCAATATGCGTCATACTTTATAATTTAGCTGAGCGAGAAGCCGGACTTCTCTCTGCTCTCCACCATCTGATCCCAGTGTCCTCATAACTAAAAACAAGCTTTTAATTTTTCAGTTGTGGCGTTTGGTGAATCAGCTTTGGTTGAATAATCATTCGCTCTCAGCGAAGTCCAGTCGGAGGCTTTGCATAGGTTTGAAATATAATTGCGTTTATTTTTCAACTTTTTGTTTTGTTTTTTCTTGATTCCCCACTATAATCTACAAATGCTTCTCTGCCCCTTCCAACTGGGCCCTAGCTCACCTCATCCCAACAAAGGCATTGGATGGCCTGACTCTCACACAATAACACAACATCAATTGTCTTTTTACATTTATGGCCGGGATGAAGTCACCGTCTGACCAAAAGAAGCCGCGGATAGGGTGTGGGCTACAAATGTGGTTGAACAGTTTGCTTCCTCTCCGATGTTCTGGCATCTCATCCCTCTAAACTGTGTGTCCGTTCCAGGCAAGTTTCACATGTCACAGTGGGCTGTTCACAGCGCTGCTGTAAGTGAAAGATAGGGGGAGTTACACGTCTTCAGTCTCTGGCCTGTTTTGATACAGAAAAGAGTGCATCATGGGAACTAATGGAAGATCCCATCTGAGCGCTGCTCTTTGTAGGATTATTATTGTATCAATGTTTTCATCAACTAATTGCTTTACTTTGGAGAAAAACCAGCCTTGATTTGTTTTTAAACAGGATAAATATTGCTATGTGTCATATTCAATATGCATGTATATTATTTATAGGCAATAGTTTACCTCTCCTGCAAATACACATCTGTTGTAGCACTGATAGCAAGGAAATTAATTTGGGCTGCATGCTGAATATATTTTTGTTCCCAATAAACAAAACAACCGTCGCGTTTTTGAAGTTATAGAATACACTGAGCTCATCAGCCGGACACGAATGAGTCTCACACGGCGTTTGATCTTTCCTTGGTCGTCAGCTGGCTCTTTGAAGGGAGCAGAGAAGGAGATGTTGGAGTTCCAGCAGCTTCTGGAGCTGGGCCGGAGCAGGTCCCAGAGCCGGCGCAGGGGAGGAGCAGGGATGGGTGTGTGGACTGAGGTTGTGTGGCCCGCCACACAGGAAGCCCTCTGGCAGAGAGCTGTAGCCAGCAGTTTGTGGGAGCGTTCTGGACCAAAAGAGAGTAGCGATGGGCTACTAAGCAGTATTTTTCTGTTGAGTCTCTGTAGACCTGTAGTAGGCGGGGGGGCTGTTCAATTCTTTCTTGTGAATCAGTCATAATGGCTGCAAGGGTGATTCTAGAATTTTTTAAGGTAGGGGGCGTAGTTCATATAGAGGGGCCAACCTTATTATTAGCCAATGATATGTTACAAATTTGTGAGTGACAGGGGAAGGGGCACTCCACAGGCCAATCAGCTTTCAGCTGGGGTCAATGTTTCAGTGGTCCTGTACCTGAATGGCTGCTTGTCTATTTTTTATTTTTTTTTTTACTCTGTGATCTATGAGTGGTTTAGTAGAGGCTGATGTGCTGATTGTTGTGCTGAGTGACCATTTCTGTATTGTCTGCTTCAGAGTTTCATGTTGGCTGGCATCAATGTGGCTGTCCAAAGAGAGTCAAATAATATATATATATCTTTCATCTGTGGCTTTCAATCACACTCTTAGCTTTATTACACTGGTTGGAATGTTTTACCACCCTAAATATGGACCCCCCACAAAGAATGACGACAATGTCTGATCATGCCGCATACGCTTCCAATGAATTTCAGCCTTTAGGTAATTGTTGCCTTCCTGCAGTTTGTTTTAGGTGAATGATGCTGTCACAGCTGTGTTTGCATTGCATGTACACAAATAACTCAGGCCATGAATCGGGGGCACTTTGCTGCACCTGTGTGGGCACGAGGCCCCCTGCTGGTCAGGCTTTAAGGTTACGACCCCAGGGCAAAATGGGCAGAACGTTAGACAGGATGAGCAAAGGCAGGACCACAGCTGTCATAGGAGCAGAAAGCAGCAGGATTTGGACTCATATGGTGGAGAGCGGTGGTCCTGATGAACTGTGCAGTGTGTATGTGTCCAGACCCCATTAAGCATCTGGTTAATTATCATGTTAATTGGATCAATTTCATCTTTTCATTTAAGTACCAAGGCTGGTAGCTGAAAGCTGCTTAGATTGTGAGGAGTGGTATTGAGAATCACACAAACAGACCAATGAAAACCGACAGGAAGCAATTGGGTCTGCCCGGGTCATAATGATAGCGCCCCCTACAGGGCATGGCCTTCACCCTGGAGGAGCGCCTGCAGCTGGGCATCCATGGCCTCCTGCCCCCCTGCTTCATCAGCCAGGACGTCCAGCTGCTCCGGGTCCTCAAGAACTATGAGATGAAGAAGGATGATTTGGACAGGTTAGTAAGGCAACAGGGGACCTCAGAGCCTCTGCCAGCCGCCTCCTCGTCTGATTCAGATTCAGATTCAGATTCAGATTCAGAATACTTCTTTTATCCCAAAGGAAACTGCTTAAATTGCTAAAGCTCAACTGTCGCTCTTCTATTTTCTGTTCCCTGTATCTCTATATGAACCAGCATTATTTGCATTAACGAAAGCTAAAACTAAAACTATAAGAAAGCATTTTCATAAACTGAAATAAAATAAGATACGAAAGTGAAATAAAAAAACTACAACCAAATGAATACTATAAATATTGCTTCCAAAACTAACTGAAATAAAATAGAAACAACGTCAAATACTTTCCATTGGCATTTTAAGATACTATTTAACTACAGTAATGGTTTGTTTATCTTTCCCCTTTGATGGAAATCATTTGAGGAAATGTAATCCAGAGTATTGCCTTTAGATGACCATTATAATACCTGGAACATTTTTTTGTCCATTCTGAAGACATTCCATAATGTGCACTGTGGCTGCATGTAGGATTCTCTATAAATAACACATAAAATAACTTTCAAGCCATCCTTAGAAATAAAATTGCTAAAACTTAAACAGAAACTAAAATATATACAAACTAAAAATGTTTGTTTAAATAAACTAATAAAAGCACACTGAAAACTAAACTGTATTTCACATTTAAATTTAAAACAGAAACTAAATGAAAAAATCTAAACTATAACAACACTGGAATTAACCTTCTGGAGTCTGTAGAAAGGCCTCTGCCTGCTGATGCTGGGTTTCCAAGCCCTATTCAAGCCACTTATCTCCACTTTCGCTCTCTGACTCTTTCACTTACTCATTCCTGTCCTCTTAGTTCATGCTCCCTGGTCCTCCACACCTTCATTACTCATAGGGTGTCTGTGTCCTCGTACTTGGGGCCTGTCTTTGATGTGCACGTGTCCCATCAGAAAGTCCTCCCATCCCGACGTCACTCATGCTGAATAACGTTACAGGCTTTGCTGACGGCAGAATTAAAGGCCCTTGCATCCATCTGCAAAATAATGGCGGCATCACTCAGACTTCAAAGTGTGACCTGAATCCACTTTGATCAGAAATGTTAGAAGTTATAATTCTGCAAAAGCTCCAGTGCAGTGAAATGAAATCGCAGCTGCCGATAGCAGATTTAAAATTAAGCTGTAAGTGCTCTTTCTGATTCATCTGCTGTTTGGTGAGAAGCTTTTTCCAGCTGAAAGATCCTGCCCTTTTTGTCTTGTGTGAGTAATCTCAAAGCTCATGAACATGTGCATACAAGCTACACTCTGCCACGTCCATTGACATCTCATCTGTAGAGAACTTATCATGTGGTCATGTGACTAGAACAAGGATGATGGGTGTTCATGGCTCGCAGATACCTGGCCTGGGTCACAAGCTGTCTCCATGCTGGCCAGTTAGCCTATGGTACCGGGTTAGGTGAACAAAATGCGTGACATGTGATGTGTAGTATTTATGATGTGACGCACCACATCTGTCTCTCCTTCTCTCACGCAGATATGTGTTCCTGATGGGCCTGCAGGACCGTAATGAGAAACTCTTCTACAGAGTTCTCACTTCAGACCTCGAGCGCTTCATGCCCATAGTCTACACCCCTACCGTCGGACTGGCATGCCAACAGTACGGCCTCATCTTCAGGACACCCAGGTACAGACAGACAGACACACCACACACATACCAATCCAGTTATAATTCAAATTTTCTGGAGCAGTGGCTGCACGGTGGCACAGTGGTTAGCGCTGTTGCCTCATGCCTCTGGGGCCCCAGCTCTGTGTTTGCATGTTCTCCCCGTGTCATCATGGGGTTTCCCCCGGGTTCACCAATTTCCCATCCACAATCCAAACAACATGCTGAGGTTAATTGAAGTTGCCAAATTGCCTTTAGTTGTGAATCGTGTGCCCTGCGATGGGTTGGCGCCCCATCCTGGTTTGTTCCTTGCCTTGTGCCCATAGCCTCTGGGACAGGTTCCAGACCCCCTGCGACCCTGAATATTCTGTGGTTACAGAATATGGATGGATGGATGGATTTTCTACAGTCCCTGTCGCTCAGGGGCCCCTTGAAACCGTCCCAGCCTCCCCCCCCCCCTTTGCGGCGCCCCTACACACGCTGCCCCTTGGCTGATTACGGAGCACTCCACAGTATCCCAGCTCTGCTCCTCGGAGTGGTGCACTGCTTCTTGTTAAACTTCAGGTTTTGTTAATGCTGATTCAGTCACATGACTCTGCCAAAAGCTGACCATGAGGACCCAGGCTCGACCATCTCTGCTCTGGATTATCCTGCGCCGAGCCTGAGCAACAACAGCTTGGAAACTGTGAGCCCTGCTGATTTTGGCCGGTCCGTCTTTCTCAGAGTTACACTGTTGGGCACTTTGGGTCCTCCTGGTGGGGCTCGAGCCGTATGGTTTGACGCTCCTTTGTTACCCTCTTTATGCCGACGTATACGGTGACTTGTCTGCGTCGAGAGGGCCTGTCATCGGGCTGCAGCCTGATCATTGCTTTTCCCTCCCTCTGGGGCCTCTTCAACTGTTCCTCCATTTGTCCAAAGTCCATTTTGCTCAAAGCTTCAGTATCATATTCGACAGTACAATAAATGTAGGAAGAATGTAACTCTCCAGCACGCACCCCGGAGAAATTGCAGTAAGTCCCTCTAGCGTGCAGTGCGGGCGCAGTGGGGCTTGATCCGGCTGCCGATGAGGTTTCTGAGTCATGGACGACTACGGGTTTGGATCGTCAAGATTATAGGTATTTACAGCTCCTCAGGCTGCTGTAAAGACAGAGATCTACATAGACTTTATATGCAGTTCGCTTCTTACCATATGTCAATGCAAAGTGCAGCTATCTGAAGGTGCATTAGCTCACACTATCGTGAGTGCAGTTTGAGGGAGCTTTAATGTGATGAGTGTGTCCCTGAGTGTCTCCACGTCACAGTCCTGCAGGAAAGGTGTGGAACCTGCAGCAGCAGCAGCCTTTTAAAGATGCATTGGGTAGAGGGTCTGTATTCTATCTGCATTGTATCCAGAGGTGATAGATTTTGTTTCAACCAACCAGTTGAGTATAAAGAGTGACATTCACAGAGTACTCAACTGGTTGGTTGAAACAAAATCTTGGTCTGGATTTGTAGTCTCTGGACCTGAACTATCCAACTCTGATTGTATCCAAAGCTCAGTGGAAAGTCATGAGAAGGCAGTAGAGGTGGCAATTTCAGGTCCAGAAAGTAAAAATCCAGACCATGATTTACTTTCAACCAACCAGTTGAGCATAAAGAGTAACAGTCACAGAGTACTCAACTGGTTGGTTGAAACAAAATCAAGGTCTGTATTTTTACTTTCTGGACCTGAAATTGCCACCTCTGCAAGGCAGAAGGTTGTCAGGATTCCTTAAGCCCACAGGCATAGGAGATCCAGCGGTGCAGGATCACTTGTGCATTGAATACACCTGGATGAACAGAAACTGATGTTTTCCAATGCTCTAGTGACTAAGAAGACCAGACAATAGTTCTCTCATGTGATGGTGTTTGTTAACACTGGTTCCCAGTACTGCTTTATGTTATATATAAAACGTATTTTAATTCAGCAGCATGCGAAGAAATAGAGACAAGGAGTTAGAAACAGTGACCGAAGAGAGTTATATGAGGATGGGACGAGAATCAAGAATACTTTTGGATTTAGAGAATGTCATTAAGATCAGTTTTCCTTGGGAATGTTCAGGAACTCATAAAAGAATATTCAGAATCGAGGTCGGCCATCCTTAGCCAAAAGAACACATGCACCCCACTCTATCACCAGTGTCACGTTTCTGTTTCTGCCATGACAGGGATCGCGAGAATGGGCCATAAACAAAACCACATGTCCGGCTTTTACAGTTAGCTGGACTGGCACCTGGTTGTGATTGTGCCAGGAGAAACGTTGTAGGTCGGGGTCACCCTTGGGGACACTCTGGCATTAACACCTCATCTTGGCTCTTGCTTAAACTCTCATTAAGGCACACGCACATGACGAAGGGCGGTTGCCTGACGTCCCTCAGATGTGACGCAAAGGCAGGTGTAAGATGAAGGATGATGTAAAGAGCCTTTAGATCATCGCTGGGATCATCGCTCAGCATTTTCAGTGTGCCTCTTTCACCTACAATGTGATTTTCTGCCCCGTTCTTGTCTTTGTTAGGGGAAGGGTGTTAGGGTTAGGGTTAGGGTTAGGGTTAGGATTCCTATTTGAGCTGATTTGGTTGTTTTGGGTTGTCTTTGAATCTGTATCACTGTAAGATAGAGTAACATAAGTAAACATCTATAAATGTTCTCCACTGATTGAGCTCCTGGGTGAAAGGACTGTCCAATGCCAGATTCATTGCCCCCCCTCTGCCAAGGATCACTGCTGGTCTGAACACTGATAGGGCTTTGGATAGCAGTTATGAGAGCTCCTGAGTATGTTTTACCAAGTGGCACAGCCTTTTTCCAGTTCTGACAGGTCTTGGTGCTGCCAGTTGAGTGACCTGTGGCAAGGAGTTGAATGCCTGTTCTGTGTTTTGAAACACCGGGTCCATTATCTGCTGCTCTGGGCCCTAGCAAACTGCGATTGGCTGCCAGGGTGAGTGAATGCAGACAAGCTGACTACCCTGTTAGCCTCACAAGGATGATGTTTATCACCCTGGCAGCATCCAAGCACCAGTAACACGGGGAGGAGGACGATCCAGAATCGTGCAGCACGTCTGGACCGAGTGACCCCGCTGAACTTCCGTAGCAACGTTGCTGTTTCCACTGGCATTTACGAGATCAGAACAGGAAGGCCTGTACATGGATATGACGTCTTCAGTGGAACGTTCACTAGAAGTTTGTTAATGACCATCTGAGCTCTGTGAGAACTCGGTCCCTGTTGTTTGTGGTTGTTTGTGTGCCGAGTCCCAGAATGTTTCAGGTTTCAAAGGTCTTTTTTTTCTCCTCACAGACTCCATATTTAACTACGGTCTTTGTTGTGGTTGTTCTCCTTCTCACAGAGAGTGAGATTTTAAACGAGAGGTCAACTGGGACTCGGTAGAGCAACACGTGGTCCAGGCAGGAGGAGCGCAGAGGACCAGCGTGTCCTGAGCTCACCTAATCTTCCCTGCCTCCTGCTCTCTGTAACTCACCCTCCTTAACACTCCTGGTGTCCTTAACCCCAACCCACCAACACAGGATGTAGATGGGAACCAAATGCATGCATTTTCCTGAAGACCTGATGGCTACGATATGAATAAACGAAATGATGCTTCATTTGCCATTTGCACAAGGGCATTGTGCAGTGGAATGTGTCTTCGCGCACACATATCCCATCTTGCTCACTTTTGAGAGTAAGGCTTGGGGGATTTGAACCAGCAACCTTCTGAACAACAGGCAGATAGGCCAAGGAGACAGCAGACAGATATATCGTTTATAGCAGGCACTGGCCAGCAAAGAGCTGAGATTGCTATAAAAGAAGCATTTCTAAGCTTCTGTCATCACCCATTTAAACATGTTTATATTTCAGCCTGGAATAATAGGCTCATTTAATCTGTGATGTGGTTTTCCTTTGGGGTGGATGCAGACTCACAAACACGTGTTCACAGATCTGTCTTTGTTCATTAAAGGGACATACCATACCCCTCCATTCTGCCCTCACAAGGTGCAAAAACACGTCACAGTTTCGGCTGTTTTAGTTTAAACCAAAACCTTTACCTGATAATAAAAATACTATATGTATGAGACCCACACCCTTCAAGGTCTGTTTTTGTCCTTATGGGGAAAATACCTCCACAAGAACAGAAATATAGAGCCTTTAGCCACAAGGTTTAAGGATCTTTTTCCTTAATGATTGTTCTGCATAGGTCTCTGGAGCTGGTAAAGTAGCCCTAAGTTTTCAGAGTTTTTGCCAAAACCGCCCAAGAAAACGAGTCTCTGAAAACTGCCCACGTCTCTGATTTGGTACTTGGTTGTATGTGATTCTGAGACCTCCAGTGAAGCCCTCCTCTCTGACTGGCTGTACGCTGAGCTGTACTGGTCAGTCTCAGGGCCGCTTGCTGACATGGCTTCACACAAGAGGATGCGTATTAATGGAAACTCCCTGTGCCGATGGCTCCACCATGTGCGGCTCCATAATTCCATTTAACTTGACGTCTGATTCATTTCCCAGAGAGGCCTGCAGAAAGGCCTTTCCGTTCGCGCAGTTATATAAGGATGAGTAATGCAGCTCCCGTGTCAGTGCTACCCACTGCTGCCCCAGTGTAACTGCAAGTCTGCTGCAGTGTGATGTTTTATTTCCCATTTGGAGAAATACAGCTACACTGGAATGCTTCTTTTCACATATCCCATCTTGCTCTCCTTTGAGACACATACAAGGACCAAATACACTGTTCCCCCAGAGCTGGGATTAGAACCAACAACCTGCCGATCACAGGCACATACAGTGTAATTAGCACATGTGCATCTGGAGCTCCTTCAGCCCTCCTATAGTTCCTGCTTTTTTTTTTTTAAACGCTTGCATGGGAGATGGCTATCAGGTGGTCACATGACTCTGTGCTGTGGTCACATGACACTCTATGCTGTAGATCAGCGGTGGCCAATCTTATCCACAAAGGGCCGGTGTGTATGCAGGTTTTTGGGATAACCTGTAGGTCAGCTGTTCAAATACAGGTGTGAGGACTCTTCAGCCAATCAGTCCTCTAATTAGTAATCTAATTAGGGAGTTGCAGCGAAAACCCGCATACACACCGGCCCTTTGCGGATACGATTGGCCACCCCTGCTGTAGACCTGCTTTAGCTGGCTTGATTGCACACTGATACCCCCCCACAGACGGATTTCAGTATTTAGAGGGTGCTGCATCAACCTGAGGTTTGTGAGATTTGTGTTTCTGTCCTTCTCTCTGTTTCCATTTATACACAAATATTTATTACGTCACTGATTAAAAGTTAGTTGAAGGAAAAAACAATGTACTGGTACACGTCTATGTACAGTATCTGTCTGACAGAAATGTGCGTCACGTTCGTGTTCTTCTCTAAAAAATAGTCACTTGAAAAGGTTAAAAAATTTTGAGGGCATAAATGTTGAGGAAGGAAATGTAATTCTTCTCTTTTGACAGCCACGTTACAGAATTGACTGCCATAATGGGGGCTTCCACACGTTTTGTCTTTGTGTTACAGGGGGCTGTTCATCTCCATCCACGACCGTTTCCACATCTCCACGCTGCTGCAGAGCTGGCCAGAGAGCGACATCCGGGTGAGCTGCCAGGTGTCTCGTGGTCTCAACCAATTGGTCAAATCAGATATGTTCGACATGTTGACCAGTTGAGAGAAAAGATGTGCTGTGTTATGACTGACAGGCTGTAGTCGTGACAGACGGGGAGCGAATCCTGGGCCTCGGTGACCTGGGCACTTGCGGCATGGGCATCCCGGTGGGCAAGCTGGCACTGTACACAGCCTGTGGAGGCGTGCCACCCCAGAACTGTCTGCCCGTTATCCTGGATGTTGGGACAGATAATCAGGTATGCCATGCTTCCCAAAGAAAAGGTCTCAAAGGGAGCCCCCAGAATCTAGCTAGAGATCTAAACAGAGCATCCTGCAGCAGTGCTAAGTGCTAAACAGGGATCTTTAACTGGCAAAAGCTGCTTTAGCCAATGCTAGCTTGTGCTGCTAGATGCTAAGCCATCAAACATATTGCTGAATGTGCCCACAAGTCACATGTCATCGTATCACTGGTGCCCGGGGCGTGGCGCTCACCACAGATGGTAAATCCACCGCAAAAACGTCATTCCTTCTCTTTCTTCATATCTTCCTTTTTTCTCCACACATTCTCTCCGGGACTTAATTAAGCGCTGAATGGAAGCGAGTGACATGGAAAGATGCAACAGGCCAGACGAGTTGATTACAGATTAATCACCCCTGGCGCAGGTGCAGGGGGAACGCTTGATGCTGGACAGTGGCCTGATGGATGGGTTAGGGTGCTGAGTAAGGGGCTGACTGGGCAATAACACAAGGGGGTCACTGTCCACAGACACAAACCTGCAGACACAGAATTGCTCCAGAGTGCCACTTCAAGCCCAACAGCAGCAAAGCAATATTGGAAAATGGATACTGTGGCATTCTGCAGGTGTTTGCTGTCTGTAGAGTCCCATGAGTGTTTGATCGTGTTTATTCAGGAGAAATGTGTCAGAGCTTCCAGCAGAAAGAGGCCTGTGATCACCTGTGGCCTCATCATGGCATTCACACATAAGCGTACGCACATGCGCACGTGCGTAGAGACAGCCGAGCGACCTGCCTCTCCTCCCCCCGCGGAATCTGGGCCGGCGAGGACAGCTCTCAATGAGGCGTGACGCGGTTCTGGACCATTTCAGCCCGATTCATTGCTGGCTTCTGCAGAACCAGCCACTGGCACGCTGCAGTTCTTCGAGACGGAATGCAGATTTGCAGATTACGCAGGGCCTCGTTTTCAGGGGAAGCAAACCCCATGTAAAAGGAGCAGAGATTACAGCGTGACCCGCTGACAGCAGAGGGGTGGCAAGCAGATTTCACATTGTGTATAAATAAATGCCCTTTACTCGCGTGCATTTTGAAACAGAACCCATTATTCTGGCTGAAGAGAATCCCGATGTCCTTTTGTTAGCGGTAAAACGCATCACTGGACACAAACTTGCTGACATTTCTCATTTCTCCCCTCACAATATTGCCAGTGGTACAGTCCACAGTGCAGTTAAATTAGCTGGATTTCTTCATTAGCAGGAGTTTTGGGGGGATGCTTGTACAGCCCTATATGAGGAGCTATGAGCCCGTTCTCTTTTGCAGACCCTCCTGAACGACCCCCTGTACATTGGACTGCGGCAGAAGCGGGTGCGAGGTCAGGCGTACGATGACCTGCTGGATGAGTTCATGAAGGCCGTGACAGACAGGTACCATGGTGACGTCATCAGGGGAGGGTGACACTGGGCGTCCAGATGCTGGAGGCTGGCCGCTGAGACATAGAAGAACTTGGGGGGCTGGATTCTGTCTTGGCTGTACATCCTGACAGGGATGAGCATGTGACCGGGGTGTCGAGGCTGTGCTTCCTGACAGGGATGAGCATGTGACCGGGGTGTCGAGGCTGTGCTTCCTGTCCTGTCCAATGTTACACCTCCGGGCTGGATGGGGCCAGCGGAGCAGATCGGTGAACCTCAGCTTGCTTGCTGAGTTTCTGTTTATATTTGTATTTCCTGCTTGTGGACAAATCTCCAGGACTGCGGATCTCAGCGGCCACATCAGAGAAGACACCCTTTCATCCATAACAATGTCAGGGGAGGTCATCATGTTCAGCACATTAAATGCAGGTTCCAAAATGTAGAATGTCATGGGGTGGCTCATTAATATTCATAAAGTAAGTGTTGCCTGATTGGTCAATGAATACGGTAGTAGGAGATGGCTCATTAATATTAATAAAGGAAGCACTACCTGATTGGCTGGTGAGCTGGATAGCAAGGGAAGGCTCAGCTCATAAAGGAAGCACTACTTGATTGGTCAGTGAAATGCTGCTATAGTGTTTCCTTTATGAATATTAATGAGCCTCCGCCTGCCTTCCTATGTTTTGGACGTTCACTCTCAGGACCCATGCGGAGGTCGCGGTGAAATGACAGCTCAGGTAGACGGCGGAAAGCCCATGGTCATGTGATCGGATGTGCTGTTTACAGAGAGTTCCAGTCTGGCATCCATCTCGCAAGCCACATCACAGCTGGAACAGGACACAAGTTCCGCGATGCTTTTTCGGAAACGCACACTCGTGTCTATTTAAAGAGGTGCGCTCCGGCCAGAGAAGGGCGCCCTGACTTTCATGGCCGTGTAGTGGCTCAAGCAGAGAGCCACGCGGCGGGGGGGGGGGGGGTGGACGAAGGAGCTTCTCCCTTCTGAGGGTTTTCAGGCGGATGAAGTGACATGGGAAATTGATGCCGTGGGTTACAGTGGCTCTGCAGGAGTGGCACTGGCCCAGCGGGGGTCTGAGAGGGCCGGGACCCTCCCCTCTGCAGTCTGGGATATTTCTGTCCAGACGCACGGCGCGGAATGCGAGTCTGTACAGCTGAGCCTCGTCCCGGCGGGTTTTCGGCGGAGTCCGAACAGACAGTCCCTCGGGTCACGAAGAGGCTGGGAAATAGATGCTACTCATCTTAGGAAGGAGCAGCGCTGTCTGCACAACTGGACCGAGCCGGCGAGCATTGAGATGCTGCTCGGGCAGAGCATGTGTGACTTAATTAAATCCACAAGGCCGCATTCTCCGCCTTTCTGAGTAACCCGCAAGTTTTTTATTCTCCTTAGTTTGCCCCCCCACCCCATGCCCACGGGCCAATTGCCAGCCATCCCCTTTTTAGCTATAATAAGCTGAGGACGTATTAAGCTGTTGTCAAGGCGACAGAGGCTGGAGGACGTCCATCAGACGGAGGAGCAACAGATGGCAAAACGCAGATAAACGGCAGACGTCTGTGATCGGGTTTTCTGAAGGGCCCCCGGGGCCCTGAGCCGAGGGAGAGCTTCGCTACACGGGAGGGGCTACAGTCATACCTGTGGGCGTAGGAGCTGCAGAACTTAACTTAATGATCGAAAGAGAGGGCTTGTTTTCTAAAGGAGGAATGTCATATTCCATAAGGATTTCCATGAGATTCTATAGACAGCCCGACTTGCCTTCAGGACCAGTCTGGCATCATGGAGCACCTGCAGTTTGTGTCTACAGAGCGATACAGATCAACCTTGATGCCCCCCCCCCAGCCCAGACACCAGGCCCCGTGTGTGCGTGACACTCATGTAGCCTGTGGAGCCCTCTTCACACCTACCAATCAGAAATGCCTGGATTATTCTCAGCCGTAATTGAGGGCCTCATTAAGAGGTCCCCCCTCTCGAACGACCATTAAAGGACAAAGCCTCACTACATCACCCCCCCGGACAGAGCAACGCCGGTCGATATGTCTTTGTGTATGAAGCTCTGCACCATGCAGCATGGGGGGCCCGGAGAGCACCCCCCCCCCCCCACCCACCCCCCAAAAAAAACTCTGGGTGGAGTTACTGGGTGGAGCAACATAGATGTCATGTGATCATTTTTCATCTTTCACAGTCACCCTCAGCTTTGCTTTATTATGTGTTGATTCTGAGCCAAATATGTGCCAAATATAGCCTTTTTTAAAGCTAAATATCAAACTTATTTTATTACAAGGTTTAAAATCTTTAGTTATTAACCCTTCAAACTTCAGCCCACTGTAATTTCTGCTTGTTTTAGGCCAACTATATATGACCTCACCACCTTATTATCCTTTATGATGAGTTAGACCATCCATCCATCCATCCATCCATCTATCAGTGCCCATAGCAGCTTATCCAGGGCAGAATGATGGTTTGAGGTAGACTCCATCATATGAAACTTGTCTCCGTCAAATGTTTGGCTTGATGATTCAACAAATCTGACCTTCACTGAATGCTGATGTTTCTCTGTGACGGACGGAATCTTGAATCTGCTGATGGCCCTTTGGAGAATCGACAGCCCCTTTGAAAGAATGGGAATGTAAATCAGCGTTTCACCATTTCCATGACAAAAACCATTGTCATGTAATTGTCAGGATGGACACATCAATGAAGGCTTTGGAAAACTGGTGATGGATTTATTATACATTGTTTGGATCCAGGCAGATGTGATTGGAGTGTTGGACCAGGCACTGCTCAGTTCAGTTTTAATGACTGTTTACACATTACATTGCATCTTGAATTATACTAGTTAACTAAAACACTGCATGATATTAGCAGAGCTTAGTGGAAAAGCGGCAAACCTGCCAGAACAATTTTACAAAATGACAATAAAGTACAAGGTAAGGAAAAGCTGACCGATTGCCAAGTCAAATTTTCATTTTATTCCATATTGAACATCTTTTTCCACAGGCAAACAATTTGTTTAAATGGAACCAATTTGTGACTAGAATTGGCATTTTTAAGCAACGTCATTATGTTTTGACCACATAAGTGTTTGTTATGGGAGTTCTAGGTCTTCAGTAAAAGCCCCTCTGTCTGGATCACAATGTCAGTCACATAATCCAAGGCTCTCCATTTTATTCCATTTTAATCTCTTTGACATTCACACGTCTTGTGTAATTTGTAAGGGCTCAGGTAGCCTTGTGATTCTGAGAGTATTGTGATGTGGGAGTTGTGGGTTTCAGCTCTGCCGTATACCTGGGGTGGACGACACAGAAAGGAATGTATGCAGGGTAAAGTCATGGATAAAGCATCTGTCTGCGGTTAGTTTACTTCAGCAAACACTATAAGACACAGCCCTCAGATGGAAAGCTGAGAAGCTTCTCCACTGTGTGAACTACAAAGGGGCATTTGCTGGTCACTTCCTGAATTCCTCTCTTTTAACCCACTCAGCTGGTCCTGCATATGACTAAGAGTGTCACCCAGAGTAATAGCCAGGATTTTTAAAATACCGAGGTCAGAAATGTTAGCTCTTCCTAGTTGTGTCCTGTAATGGATCATGGTTATCAGAGTTGCAGAAAAAAAACTGAGGTACTTGACCTTGGTGACCTCGATGGTAGATACAGCCATGGTGTCACCTGTCTAATCCGAGGAAGCTCAGCTTCATTTAACACATCTCTTGGTACCGGGCCGCTGATCGATCACCATGGAAACATGAAATCGCCACATTCCATGCCTCAGCCATTGTTCTGTGTTGCGGAGAGGGGGACTCTGGTTTCCGCCAACTTTGTGTGAGCTCCTGATATGATCCATTAACTGCAACTGTATAGAGTTCATTCTCTTGCATTACGTTCATCTTAAATTTAAACAGCAGGCTGAAGGCTTAAAGTTTTGAAAAAAGCCAGAGGACAATGACCAGAAACCACAAAACTCGTAAGATAATTCAGCATCACCAAGTCTCAGTCTGTTGTTGTGACAGTGTTAAACTTTATTCCGTCCTGGAGAAGCACGTAGGCTAAACAGAGGGATGTGTCCTACATGTGCCTCTGAAACCGTGTCGTTTCGCCTTGGTGTCCCCGTGTGAGTGAGCAGAGGGCCAGCTGAGCAGCTTGGGAGACCCATGGGCCTGGTGCTTTTGTGTGTGTCTCACAGCACACTGAAAGGTGCATTGTGGCTTTGGGCTCCCGTCACAGAGAGTGGCTGTGTATGCACAATGGACCCCAGCCGGGCCTTTATTCGCCTTCCATGGCTTCATCTGCCGAGGCAGGTCTCTGAGGGCTTATTCCACAGGAAGTGACCCCTGCTGAAGGGATCAGCTGACCTAGTCTCAGCGCCTGATTGGTGGACATGTGACAGTCAGGGGGGAAAGCTTGAATCTGATATTAATGCGTCGTGAATGGGTCCTGTCATTAAAAGAACCCAAAAGCAGACATAAATGACTCGAACAAAGCGAGATGTCCATATCACTTCTGCTGAAGCAGAAATTATTGGCCACATTGATGCAAATACTGCAGTCATTATACTGGGTTATACTAACCCGGTGCTAAAAATGCCTGAAACACTTTATTTTATTGTGAGGTCTCCTCATCAGCAAACTTAAATGTTGCGTAGGTAGATGGTCTGGGCATTTGTCAGGAGCTCAGCCTAGCTGCAATTATGCTTAGTCAACTCCTCCACTCGTGTTTGCAATGTGCTGGTTTGCCTCATGTGCTCGTTACTTTCAACAAAAGCATCTGATAAATAAAGTAAATGTAAACTTTAAAAAATAATTTAAAACACATCCAAATTATAAAACAGAATGTCCACGGTGAAACACTGTTACATGTGATTGAAGTTTGCTCTTTATAATATGTAAAACACAAAGTAGGAAGGTCACAGACGTTGGAAGTTATTTCTGAGAGGAATAAAAATATTTTGCATGAATGAGAGTTCCTCTTTAGAGTGCCTTGTGTGTTTTGAAGAGGCATTTCCAAGGGCAGGTGATGTATTATCTCCATCGCAAATTACGAGTCAGTGATTCAGGAGCACTGAAAACAATGTGAGGTCATTAAGGAGAGTGCCGTAGAATTCCAGTGAATGAGACCTTACTATTTACCGAGAACCAAACCAGGTGGGGAAACTGATTAATTCATTTAGAATCATTTCTGCCTCATATTAAATAGTGAATTATAAACTGGGAACATACATATTGCACTTGGAGTTAAAATTCAGTGTGTACATGATTGAAAGTGTGTAGGAAATGAATCAGACGAGGGTTATATTACACAGGGCATAGAGGCTGTTGAAACTCATTCTGATTCTGATACTAATGTCTGCATGTAAAGTCTTTGTGTCATCAAAGACGTTTAGTGTCCAGTGTCTCCTATGGAACTGCATCATAAATATGAAGAAGCCTGTTTAAGGTGCCTTCAGGACAGACCTACCACACAGCACAGGCCTCATCTTCACGTCAGAACATCAACACTCATGTAGACTGCGGCTGAATTTATGAGCCACACAGTGAGCAACTAAGGAGCTTGACAATAAACAGGACTGATAATGGGCCCATGGGCACGGCATTTAAAGCAAAAGTGTTCCAGAAATGCGTCTCGATGGACAAGCAAAACACGGAATTGCTCTCCACTGTGTAACTAATGGAGCTGTTCCTCTCGTTGGCTCATTCTTCTGTTGAGTCCTTAAATTCCACTCCAGCCTTCTTACTGAAACCCAATGCCTAAATTTTCAATTTAAGCTGCAAGGCTTTCCACCATTTCACAAACACAGAGTGTTGTCTAATTTTGGGGTATGCTCTTTCCCAGATTTATGCATACGCTGAAATTAAAGCTTGATTCAGTTTAGGCTAAGCTGTTTCACTGCATCCAGCATCCTAAGTCGACCTTGAGTTTCTACAGCGCATAATGGATTTTTGATTTGCTCGGTTTCTGTGAGAAATAAGATGATCTGATATCAGCTGTGAGCCAGCAGCAGAAACAGTGACGGTGACGGACTGAGCTTGGGTGAAGTGTCGTATTGCTGTGGGAAATTAATTGGCAGCTGGGACCAAAATGAATGAATGTAACCTAGGTGGCCATGATTTGAATACTTGATGGGCAGAAGTTTATATGTGGTCAGCTGGATGGATTCTGTAGGGGATCTGAATGTGTGTCTGGTATGGTGGGTGGGCAACTTGTTTGTGTTAGTGACATTTTGCTGTTAATTGGGGTTGGTTTGTTTGCCATTAACAAAAGGAACTTGATACATTGTTCTTCTTGTTTCTCTCTGAATAAAAGGTGTTTGTTTTGTTAAACACTGGCATCCCAAAATCCCAGAACCTACAGCAGACTGTAAACAGTAAATAGTAATACAGCAGACTGAGGGTCACAGGGGTGTCTGACGTCTAACTGACAGTACTGAGGAAAATGCAAGCCTGATACCTTTGGAGGTGTTTAGATCTATAAGTGGGCGATCAGCCCTAAACGGCTGCAGACTTCGTACACATCTACTGGTGTGTGTGTGTGTGTGTGTGTGTGTGTGGATTATGTTTATATTACATTGTGGGGATGATAAAATGTTATTTTGACATTATGGGGACCATTTTTTAGTTCCCCACAAAGATCTGTGAATGCAATCAGAAAACTAAAAATACCAAAAATCTTGTATTTCGTTTGGTTATTTATGGTTAAGGTTAGGGCTGGGTAGGGGTTAAGGTCGTCATGATGGAATTAGATTTTCCCCCCTTGAAATGAATGGAGAGTCCCCACAAAGATATAATCACAAACCTGTGTGTGTGTGTGTGTGTGTGTGGACCTTCAGCTGGTACACCAGTAGAAGATGACCCTGTACCTTGGCACCATGGCAGAGTGTGCAGTGAATGTTGAGTCACCGCAAAGGTTTGAAAATAAACATTTTTAGACATGAAACATTCACCCTTCAAACCTGGGCTGGTGTGTGACTCTGCAGACTCTCTGTCTGTGATTGGAAGGTTGTCAGTTCAAATCCCGTGGCCGACGGAGCGATCCTTTCACCGTCGGGCCCTGGAGCAAGACCACTACCCCCATTGCTCCAGGGACTGGCCGACCCTGCTCTCAGGCCCTCGTTTTTCCATCTCTTTGGATAAAAACGTCTGCTAAATAAATAGTAATAAAATGTAATGAGCCCCAGAGCAGCATGTTCAGGTTCAGCTCTGTTTTATTCTCAGATGCTCAGTTCACTGTGACTGGGGAAACAGCGCCCTCTTTAGGGAAGAGGCACCAGGGCCGGTACTATTCCTCCAGCAAGCAGACAGCTACTATCATGATTATCCATGTAATGCAGTGAGGTTGTGGGGCTGGGTGTGCAGTCATGCCACTGCTTAGTTCAGATCCATGAAAAGGTTTGGTTTGGCCCATTGAGCCAGAGGTTCCTCCACTAGTTGCCTTCTGGTGGATCTCACACGTCTTTCTGTTGAACCTCATTTGTTGCGATGGTCTAAAATCATCTTGTTTTCTAGTGTTCTGGCTGCTTATTGTAACTCACAATGCTGCCTTTCACAGGTACCAGATTGATCTGTTGTCTCATATTCTTCAGATATGGAATGAACTGCTTGATCCAGTTTGAAGACTTTGCCAACACAAATGCTTTCCGTCTGCTCGACAAGTACCGCAACAAGTACTGCACCTTCAACGACGACATCCAAGGTAGGATGTGATTGCTTTCAGCATTAAGATAAGGGCACAGCGTAGACAGTGTTCGGTGTACAGTATAGGGCACAGCGTGGGCAGTGTTTGGTGTACGGTATAGGGCACAGCGTGGGCAGTGTTTGGTGTACGGTATAGGGCACAGCGTGGGCAGTGTTTGGTGTACGGTATAGGGCACAGCGTGGACAGTGTTTGGTGTACGGTATAGGGCACAGCGTGGGCAGTGTTTGGTGTACGGTATAGGGCACAGCGTGGACAGTGTTTGGTGTACGGTATAGGGCACAGCGTGGGCAGTGTTTGGTGTACGGTATAGGGAACAGCGTGGACAGTGTTTGGTGTACGGTATAGGGCACAGCGTGGGCAGTGTTTGGTGTACGGTATAGGGCACAGCGTGGGCAGTGTTTGGTGTACAGTGTAGGGCACAGTTTGGACAGTGTTTGGTGTACAGTATAGGGCACAGCGTGGGCAGTGTTTGGTGTACGGTATAGGGCACAGCGTGGGCAGTGTTTGGTGTACGGTATAGGGCACAGCGTGGACAGTGTTTGGTGTACAGTGTAGGGCACAGTTTGGACAGTGTTTGGTGTACAGTATAGGGCACAGCGTGGGCAGTGTTTGGTGTACGGTATAGGGCACAGCGTGGGCAGTGTTTGGTGTACGGTATAGGGCACAGCGTGGGCAGTGTTTGGTGTACGGTATAGGGCACAGCGTGGACAGTGTTTGGTGTACGGTATAGGGCACAGCGTGGGCAGTGTTTGGTGTACGGTATAGGGCACAGCGTGGGCAGTGTTTGGTGTACTGTATAGGGCACAGCGTGGGCAGTGTTTGGTGTACGGTATAGGGCACAGCGTGGGCAGTGTTTGGTGTACAGTACAGAATACTATAGTATGGTCAAATACATATACATGTATATTCATCAATCCAGACAGAACAGTAATGTACTACTGTATACAGGTACACAAACCCTATATTCTGCATGGTCCTCCAATTTGCAGACTACATTAACGCACAGATAGAATAAACACGAGCCCCGCACACATCAGCTCGAAGTCTGGTCTAGGGGAAAGCTTCTGCACTGCTGGTGTATTGTGGGTAATCTGCACAGGCATCCGTCTCCCTAAACCTTTGTGACCATTGGCCAGTATTCTTACAAATGAAAGACTGCATTCTCAGAGAATTGTCTCTAATCACAGTAGCTGACGATTTAAATACGGTAATTTGAACCACATTTCTTCCTGATTGGTTTCAGCACATCTGTTAGCAGTTACTGCACAGAAGCTGAGACTAATGGTTCGATCAAGCTCGCCTCACGTGATTGGCTGTGCCTTCTCCGTCCACTCTTTCCCTCCATCTGAAGGTATAGCTTACATATCTCCCTTTCCCACCCACCCCCAGGTACGGCTGCAGTGGCAGTGGCCGGCCTCCTTGTTGCCCTGCGCATCACCAAGAGCAGGATGTCAGACCATACCATCGTGTTCCAGGGTGCGGGGGAGGTACATGTCGGGTGCCTCTGTTGAGGGAAGTGGATGCGTCAGTGTTATTTTCTGCTCTTAATTGTAGCACAGAAACTGTGCAGTGCTGAGCCTGCACAGGACTCCACCACCATGCCACCCGGCACGCTTGTAAAAATAAAAACACTGTCATAAAACTGAAAACTGTTGAACAGAATTTGTATTGAGCACCAGTCTCATTTGTAAGTGCGCCTGGATAAGTGCTCACTATTTTTTGTGTACTTGGTGTGGAACTATAATTCACGTTACTGGTGTCTGACTGGCTTACACTACAAAGCATGTCAGCATATTTGCTTATAGAGAGATGGTTGTGAAAGGCACATGGCACCAGTCTGCCCGCCTGGGGTGGAGTTCAGAAAAGCCTGGCCCTGCTTTCTCTGATCAGCTGCCAGGCTGTGGGCAGGGTGGCGCACAATCTACATAGTGCGCTCACTTGTTTTACTGTTCTGCAGGCTGCCATGGGAATTGCTGATCTCATCACCAAGGCGATGGAGAAGGAGGGCCTCCCTCCAGAAGAATCCCTCAAAAAGATCTGGATGGTCGACTCCAAAGGCCTCATCGTCAAGGTTACCAGCATGGCTGATTTATCAGTGATGATTCATGCTGATTTTTTAAAAAAAATATTTTGTTTTGAAAATATTTTGTTTAAATAAGAAACACAAAACACACAGCAAAACAGCAAGAGAAGAACAACAACCAGCATCCTTCAATAATAACAATCAATCATCAAATAACTGAGGCTGATAAGAGAGAGGATGAGGCAGGGCTAGGGATGTGGTAAATTCAACAAATACAAGAAAGAGATAATAATAATAATACTAATAACAATACAACACCAACAAAGATGGAAAGAAGTATGATTGATGTTGATTTTGTCTGACTTCTCTGGCCTCTCTGAGTAACTATAAGTATGAAATCAGAGCTGAACTCCCTTGCTTAAACTGGGATGAGAATCCTGTTCATTGTAAGGTAATTACTGTTTCTATACTGAACACTAAAAAGTAGCTTACTATATTATGTTTATCAAAAGGAAAAAACAAGGAATTTAATTCTCTGTATAAATGAAGGCTTCCCTCTGAGTAATCAGGCCTGAGATGTGAATTAGTTCACTTCTGAATGACTGCTAAGATTTTGAGTTATTCTGTCGTTGCAATAGCTCCCCCTTAGTAACAAAAAGATACTACATCTGTTTAAGTACTGCCACCTAGTGGCCAAACACGATCTATCTACTACAATCTGCCTACTATAGAGCCTTCCCTTTTTTACATCAACAAACCCAAAAGCAACACGCACCTCTATGTTTGGGCCTCGGGAAGTACACCCTGAAGTACATCCAGGCTTTCTCATGCGCTTCACCCGCTGTCTCCTAGGGGCGTGGCCACCTGACCCATGAGAAGGAGCGGTTTGCTCAAGAGCACGCCCAGATGGCCAGGCTTGAGGACGTCGTTCGGGATCTGAAGCCTACTGTAATAATAGGTACAGAAGGCCAAAGGCCGACGACCAGCTGATCCTTCACATGTTCCCGAGTCAATACAGAAGCAATTACCTGCTCTGGCCCCGTTTCACGCGGCATGTGCCAGTGCAGGATGACATTTACATCATGTGCCACTTATTTAGCAGAAGCTTTTGTACAAAGCAACACACTGTCAAGAAGGCAACCAGACATAAGTGCAGCTAGGCTGAGCTTCCATTGACCAGTAACAAGGGCAAATTAGCACTGAAGTCTGAACTATAAAATGTCACGAAAAACAATAGGCTAAAAAGAGAGTTATCAAGGAACCATACCTAAGAAATGTCTAGAGTGAGACTTCTCACGTTGGCTAGCTGACCAAGGAGGATGAGACAAGGTGTAGGTCTTGAGTAGCTTTTGGAGATGGGTGCTGCCCTGATAATGGCTCTGAAAGCCAGCAGCATGGACCTCAACTACAGGGAACCAATGAAGAGAACCAAGGAGAAGCCTAACATAGGAGTATTTTGGCCGACTGAATAGCAGACGCGCTGCTGCATTTTGAATCATCCGCAGTGGTCTGGCAGTTTGACAGCTGATATTTTAGTATCCTCGCTAGGCGCAGGCTGATGATGTCATCTGTTCCATGGGCTAGGGGTGGCTGCAATCGCTGGAGCATTCACTGAGCAAATTATCAAGGACATGGCATCCTTTAATAAGAGGCCCATCATCTTCGCCCTCAGCAACCCTACCAGCAAAGCAGAATGCACGGCAGAGCAGTGCTACAGAATCACGGAGGTAACCCGTCACTGTTCACCTTTTTAAAATTTTCTGATCTGTATAGATAATGAAGAGTAGAGGGTACAGTATTGATCTGTATAGATAATGAAGAGTAGAGGGTACAGTGTTGATCTGTATACTGAGATAATAAATCATTTTGTGTTTTCTGTGTTTCAGGGACGGGGAATCTTTGCCAGCGGAAGCCCCTTTGACCCTGTCACTCTCCCTGATGGGCGGTGCTTCTTCCCCGGACAGGGCAACAATGCCTATGTGTTCCCTGGCTTGGCCCTGGGCATCGTTGCCTGTTCCATGAGGCACATTCCCGATGCCGTTTTCCTCACCACAGCTGAGGTAGCGTTGTGCCCTGAAAGATGCCATAAGTACTGTTCACAATGGCACAAAAATATATACGTACCTCCCCCCACACCAGCTCCCTCTCTTACTGTCTCAGCCCCTCCCACGCCCTCTTACTCTTAGCCCCTCCCATACGTACTCCCTATCATACTGTTGTAGCTCCTCCAACACCAACTAGCTGTATTATCTTAGCCCCTCCCACAACAACTCCTATTCTTACTGTCTTAACCCCTCCCTCTCTTACTGTCTCAGCCCCTCCCACAACAACTCCTATTCTTACTGTCTTAACCCCTCCCTCTCTTACTGTCTCTCTCCCACAAACAGTCCCTCTCTTACTCTCTTACTCGCTTCCTGTCTTAGCCCCTCCCACACACGCTTCCTGTCTTAGCCCCTCCCACAAATGCTTCCTGTCTTAGCCCCTCCCACACAGGCTTCCTGTCTTAGCCCCTCCCACACATGCTTCCTGTCTTAGCCCCTCCCACACATGCTTCCTGTCTTAGCCCCTCCCACACACGCTTCCTGTCTTAGCCCCTCCCACACACGCTTCCTGTCTTAGCCCCTCCCACACACGCTTCCTGTCTTAGCCCCTCCCACACATGCTTCCTGTCTTAGCCCCTCCCATACCCACTGGCTCTCTTACTCCTCACCTGGTGTGCTGGTGACCTCCTGTATATGTGGCTGTAATAGTACCTTCTGCTTGGTTTGTTTTAAAGGCCATTGCTGAACAGGTAACAGAGAAGGACCTTTCTGAAGGGAGACTCTACCCTCCTCTCACCCAGATCCGTGAGGTCTCCTGTAAACTGGCTGTTAAGGTGAAAGGCTGCCCATATTATCCCTCCTTTACAATGTGCCTTTATAGTAATAACCTCTCAGGCTCCTTTGAACTCATTGCTAGTCCCGACACAGCTGTGTGTCTTTGTTCTGTCTGTATGTTCATTGCAGGTAGTGCAATATGCATATGAACACCAGATGGCAGCATTGAGTCCAGAACCAGAGGACAAGGAAGCACTGGTGCGCTCACTGATGTACAGTACAGACTACGAGGAGTTTGTTGCGGACTCATACCACTGGCCAGAGGATGCCGCGAATGTACAGACTTGCAAATTGTGACCTGGGGGGAGGGGGCAAAGGGCTGGTGGGAGTGAGGATAGTGAGATTCCAGCGATTGTCATGCTCAAGCTGTATATGCACAAAATCGATCCCATCTGTATAAATACATGAAACTATATAGTGCTTTAAATTTCTTCACCCGCAGAACAGCAATGTGATGCTAAGTAAACATTTAAAAAATCGGTCTCGCTACATGTTCTTTCGCTGCACTGAGAATGAGACACACAGAGTAACAGAGTAAGCGATGCAGACGACCAGGCAGACCCTGTGGTTTTCTGCAGGAAGTGCTGGGGGCCACATCTCCTAGAGGCATAGTGGATAAACTGGGGCTAACGATAGGGGATTTATTCAGCCTTTGGGGATGTTGCAAGAGTCGTCTGAAGTCCCGCTCCCAATCCTGATTGGCTGTCAGCTGGACGGGGGTGGTGGCGTGGGAATTTCAGGTAATGGTAAATTCTTGTTAATTTTGCGTGATTGTCTTTTACGAAAAGCACTGAATAAAATTTGCTGGGTGCGGGGATCCCTTGGTAAATTTAGCAGAACCCCCCCTCACCCCACTACTGAGCTTGTTATATGTGCTTCCTTGTGCTTGTTTGACAAGTTATGCTACAGAAACAAACAGCTGATATTCATTCCAAAACAGTGATATTTATTAAGGCAGACCTAGCTGTATTCTCCTGAGTTCCAGGGGAAAAAATGATTTTTCATTTTGATTTTTTTGCATTAATTGTTGGTAAAAAGCACACCCCCACACATGTGATGTCATCCTATTGCCCTAATTGTCCTCCAAGATTAAGATTATACATCCCAGGGGGAAATTCTGAAAAAGGCTTACGGTAGTGGGAAGAGGCGCATTGCTTCACTGGATATGAACCTCAGAGCTCTTCTTCTTTCTTAGCACAGTGCTCTAGTGGAACGACAGTGGGTTGTATAGTATGGTAAATATGAGCAAAAACATGACGTCCTCTACAGAGGACAAAAAACAATTGCTGGATCTCAGCAGGATATCATATTTCTCTCTGTCTGGCAAGGACAGGGACAAAATTTGCCCGAAATCAGTCTGTGATTGCTTCTAGTGGCTTCTGGAAAGCTGAGCAGGATGTCCTGCAGTTTAGAACATGGCCATTCGGACAGCATAGCGCAGGAGAGAGACACTCATGCCTCCACACTCTGGCACTCAACAGGCACCTGTGCACTGCACAGCCGAGAACACAGCTCATACTCTGACTGTGCTCCACGATGTCAAACTTTCTTGGGGAAAATTATCTTCAGATGAGCAACTCCAGAGCTTGGTTTGGTTTGATTATTTTTTCATTTATAAAGAAATATGAAATAAAATGTTTAAACGTTTTCTGTTAAATATGAGGAGTCGCCATGGACACATGTGGCCTTAAGCATCACAGCAGTCATACTTTGAATTATGGGTTTTGCTTTATGGGAAATTATAGTGCTGATATTAAACCCAGACTATAGCAGTACTTTCATTTTTCCTTGCATGAAAAAAATAACTGCATTCTGAGACATTATGGGAATTTGACCTGCCCCTACGAATTCTTTCCATGCGCAGGATCGTCTTTACTGTGCGTTGGCTGCGGGACCCATTCAGATGCTGTCATAAGAAGTCACATTTCTCTACTACACGCATGGAACATTAAAGTCTGGTAGTAACACGCTGGTTTGTAGGTCGACAATATAGGAGATGCTGCAAACACAAGTAAATGGCATCGATTTATCACTGAAGCTTAAGCTGCCTGAAATCTGTTTTATTTTAGTCTAGTATTGGGATGGTCAGAAGGATATGGCCTGGGGGAGCGTCACCAGTATAAATAGGTTGGAAAGACTGGCTGGCACCCAATAAGCATTGTGGGAAACAGGGCCAAGCAAAGCTCCAGGTGCAGTCAATAATCTACCCAACCAGACCAGACATAAATACAGCCAGATCAATGGCTGAGAGTTTGTGCCAGAGGACAGAGACCACACCTCTTCTCCGCTTTTTTCTTCCTCTCATTGGCTATCAGCCCCAGACTCTGTAAGCCCTGGCGGCAAAATCAATGAAAGGGTCTCAGACTTCTCTCATTGCGACTGTCATTAGCGTTTGCATTTTCTGTACTCTGCTGATGTTGGCGATCGTGGGAATTCCCTGAGAACTACAGAAGTCTGCCCTTGGTATTGCATCATTGTTACAGGACAATCCTACTTATATGGATTGTCTGACTGTAACATATATGTAATCCATTTGTAGCACTCTGTAAACGGAAAAGGAGTTTCAAGGCCTTGGATACAGAGAGTCTAAAAACAATATCAATGACTAGGGTTGTGCGATTTGACGATATTAGATTAAAATGTGTCCATGATCTCCTCACCCTATGTCTAAGGCTGAGCCCAGACACGCAGTGGAGGAAACTCATTTCACCTGCTTGTATGTGATCTCATTCTTTCGGTCACTACACAGAGTTCGTGACCATAGGTGAGGGTAGGAACATAGATCGACTGGTAGATCGAAAGCTTTGCCTTCCAGCTCACCTCTCTCTTCAGCTAAAGAGACACTGCACTGACACTGCGCCAATCCACCTGTCAATCTCCCTCACTTGTGAAAAAGACCCCGAGATACATAAACTCTTCTCCTTGGGACAGCAACTCATCCCTCACCAGAAGAGGACAATCCATCCATTTCCAGTTGAGAACCATGGCTTCAGACTTGGAAGTGCTGACCCGCATCCCAGCCACCTCACACTCAGTTTGCAAACCGCCCCAGTGCATGCTGCAGGTCGGCGACGCCAACAGTACCACATCATGAAAGCGAAGATGCAATCCTGAGGCCCTTGAGAAGGACCCTCTCCACCCCTGGCTACACCTAGAAACTCTGTTCATAAAAATTATGAACAGAATCAGTGACAAAGGGAGTCCAACCCCCACTGGGAACAAGTCTGATTTACTGCTGGCAATGTGAACCAAGCTCTCGTTCTGTTTGTATAGGGATCTGATGGCCCGCAACAATGGACCTCGTACCCCACACTCCTGAAGCACCCCCCACAGGACCCCCTGAGGGACACGATCGTATGCCTTTCCACAAAGCACATGTAGACTGGTTGGGAAAACTCCCATGAACCCTCTAGTTTCCTTGTGAGAGTGAGCAATGCATGCACTGCTCAAGACTCAATTTAAACTACCAAGACGTACAGCAGATGGCGCTCAAGGATAAATTTCATCTACCTTAAAACGCAACTGAAGGCTATTTGGAACGTAGTAGCTCACTGTTTCTAATTTCAGAAAGCATCCGATACAAAAAAGTGTTAACTGGGATTTACTAGGCAAATGGATCATAATAGACTTACGCTTGTGCATGACCCTGACCTGGCCGCCACTCCACATGCGCATCAATTAATAGTATAACTGCCCTTCACGTTTGAAGTATCTGTTCACAAATTCAGTGTAGAATCCAGTTTTTTCATTTTATTCTGTCCTAAATGCGGTTTATATAAACAGATTACATCGGCTGACTTTATATAACTTAAAATTGGATTGAAATTGATGCAATGTAACCAGACCACTGAAACCACGACTATCAATTTTTATTATTAACGAAATGGGTTTAAACAACGAGGACTATTCTGCCATATAAAGTGAGAGATCATTGATGTACATTCAGTTTTGGCTCATACTAATTACATAACCAGTAAATGCGGGAATCCGCTCTCATGGCGGAGGGGCAGCATGTGAACTGGCGCACTCCGTCGAACGGGTGCCGGGCTCGGAGTCCAGCCTGAACGGCAGGGTAAAAAACCGCATCCCGCGACCGACAGTCCGTAACTATGGCGGGACGGGAGCAGGTCAGTAGGCCGCGATCTATTGAGACACGTAGCGCCGCGCGCTAAAGTTATTTGAAATTATTGTGTCGGTACCGGAAGCGATGCTCGAGCGCGGCAGGTGAAAAGAAGCCTGTTTGTTGGCGCTGAGGTAAGGCTTTGCTGTTCACTTGGGAATACTACGTATGTTAATCATTTTTATTTTATAGCTACATTAAATGGAGTGCCAAATTAATGTTTACATTTAAGATACATTCGTAAATATCTTGTTACTTTCTCAACGTTGCGAAATATTTTGAAGCTAACGTAATGGTACACGTATTACACTTAACTGTAAATTTTAAAAAACGAAATGATGGACTTTATGAATGTTGATGCGGAGAAAGACAAAATGCGGAGTTGACAAAGCACTGCTTGAAGCAAAACAGGAATGTAGGTCACATAAAGCTATTTCTGTAATTCCGCGTGGCATATTCACCCCCCACCAACAGTATCACCCGGGGAGTTCGCGAACCCTGGCTCCCTCGAACCCTGGACCCATAATGTGTGAGTGAGAGAAAGGACAGAGAGACCCAAAATCCAGATCACTGCACGGGTATCATCAGTCATCCATCTGTCTTAATTTTTCACCTTTGAGATGTGTTCTATATTAAACCGCAAACGATTAAAGTCTCCCAAAGGTTCCTTGTGGCAAATACTAAGTAGAGAAGTCAATAATAATAATAATCAGCAGAGCTTGAAATGGCAGTGCCGAGGTAACGTGGGAGCGTTCGATCGCGGCGCACGTTGCGCTTTTCCCACTGCGGCGCATACGCCGCTTGCTCTCATCCTGCTGCCTAATCGCCAGATGGACTAACACATGCTGCAAACGCGGCACGCAAGTAATGGGTTTATTTCTGACCTCAATCTATCACTTCTGGTTCTTGCGTGAACCTGACCGAGCTGCAAAGTGGTGACTCTGGAACTTGGACCTAGTGATATATCTAATTAAATGGCTCTCAGCTCACTTTGATGTCAGTTGTGACAGTAGGTTTGACCCGTTTGTGTAGGCAGAAGACACGCGGGTAAAGTCATAGTACGAAATCAGTATTTTGTATGTGGGGGATAGTTATGTCATACTGTACCAAATTACCAGTTCACCTACACAGTTATGGGAACAACCCAGAATACAACCCATCAATTTACATTACAGTTTAGGACATGGATAGAGGACAGGACACGGAAAAGGACTGTTAGTGTCTTGTGACCTGTCCTGGGTATTATTAGAAGTTGTGGTAAAAGACTCCAGTTTGGTTGGTTTATAATTATGGTATTGCTCTGGTTAAGAAGTTCTACTTGTTCACACTTTAGAGAGAGGAATGGTAGTCGAACTACTCATCAATCAAATTCTAGTGCTATAATCTTGAAAGAAACAAACATGGTGATGGAGCTGAATAGGAGAAGTGTATATTAAAGTGAAATACCTTCCTGGTCCTGTTTCTTAATCTGAATAGACAATGATGAGATAGATCTGTTAAATTGGCCAGTTGACTTGAGTTCAAGAATGCAGCAGTTTTTCCAATTAGACCGATTTCCCTCAATATAATGTGAAATATTTTAATAATTACCTAATATATAATTTACAGCATAATACCAATGATGACTGACAGAAGATAACATGATGGTATTTGGAATGTCATTTTCTATTTAATTATGAACAACTTAGGAAAATAGTCATACTGGTATCAAACGAAGCAGTGTGAGATCAATGTACACGCATGAGATTTGTGTCCATGCTTTATAAAGGTTAACTACTCCCACAAATCTTAGCTACCGCTGAAGGAGTATCTGGATAAAATTTTATTATAAAAGCAATAACTGGAATTATGACATCACAACAATGACCAACAGTATTTGCATTTCTGAGTGCAATGCTCATCCTATAATTGCTTCAATAAATGTATAATGTAGCAAACAAGTCTCGTACTTTTGGACATATTAGCACCTGTTGCACTAATAAAAAAATATGAAATATACTTTTTGCTTTATTATTGTAAAATACCTTGTCTATATGTTAAATAAATTTTCTTGTTAACAATTTTAAATTAATGCTTGATCATTGTTAACTCTGCACTGGGTTTAGACTGACTGAAGTAACAGTCAATTATACTGTAATGAAAATGGAACCGGGCACAGTTCATTTATTCATACTGCATTAACATGGATATATTTAAAACAATGGAATGGATCATTGTTCCCTGTTTCTTCATTAATTATTCTGTGCCACTGGTTGAATGCCATTGAGAAATACATCAAACGGTTTTCAGCCCTCCTAAAACCCATTAAATTAACATGCATATTGAATCTGTTTCCAATAACTTCCTTAATGAATTGCAAGTGCTTGACAATAGGCAAGCCTTTCGTTAATGGCAGAACTAAATGTTAAAAGTGGTTATATGCTGACTGTGTGTTGAGGGAGAGAGTGTGTGATGTAAATGAAGACTAGTGCACTCTAGCCCCCATTAATAACCTGCACTGCTTTGATATAGCAGAACCTAGTGAGGTGGTGCTTTCTCTGGATCGCTTGTGGCATGAAAATCGAACCCGCATCTTATCTCTTTACCTGCTCAAGGGTCGTCTGGAAATGCTCCACGCACACAGGCGACCTGATTTGTTGGGTGTTGCATACCAAGGGACTTCAATGGCAATCATAATTAAAGTGATAGGGTGAGTGTTAGTATAGTGTTAGGGTGTGGCTGTGTGTTTTAAGGTGTTAGATTTGGATGTTAGTAGTGACCTAGTGTGAGTCCGTCTGTGTTTGTCTTCAGCATTGTGTTTCAGTTGCACTTGTGTGAAATGTGCTATAGAAAAAAAAAACTTTAAATTAATATCTTTTATATCACTTTTGTCAAATATTGCCAGTGCCGACAGTGAAACTTACCGACGCTTATTAATGGAGTACGTTGCACCGTTTTTTTTTTATTCTGTGAAACTGAAAGATTGGTCAGATTTAATAATGAAATATAAACATATTCCAAACATATAAATAAAAGGCTGTGTCCCATTTTGATCACAGTCGCTCCCCCCCATAATTAAGAAATAGCTTAACAAAACAACTTTTTCATTCTTCATTGTTTTGGGGTAGCGGTGTAGTTTGTAATTATGTGTGAAGTTTAACCTAAAAGCTTTGTGTGTCTCCCATGCTTATTTAACATATAGGTTGCAGTTCTGTGTCCAATGTGAAAGCGACACACGAAAGTGGCCAGGAGCTTCAAAAGTCCCCAGTCGAGACAGCCCAGGAACTAGGGACTAGGTTCTGGAACTTTAGTGTGAAAGTGCCTAATATTCACCTGGAACCCTGGATCTTTTTCCAAACCAGCACTGACATTCTTCATTTACCATTGAATTCTTATCAGCACCTTGTCAATGGATGTCATCACACTTTCTTATCCCTGTTGCTGCCTATTTAACAGTTTGGGTGTCTTGCATCCCACTCACAGCCATTCAGAGGCCTTCTTGTCTTCTTTAAGTGGTGCTTTTCCTTTGCCACAAAGAACCAAGCCATACCCTGGATAGACTGTTTTCCATTGTGAATTATCTGAGTCATACCTGAGCCATGCCTGCACTGACATGACCCTGCTTTCTAGGGCAATGACTACTCAGAGCTGGTTGCATCAGCACTATGTGATGGGTTGAAATCCACAGTGATTTGTGTTGATATGCCTGGATTATTTGAAGGAAAAAAGGGCATATTCTATATATTATTCATTATTAGTAGTATCACACCTTGTGATGTATTGATGCATTCCCAATAACTCAGAACTTAAAAATTTCCAACCTTTTAAAAGAGTACTAGAGAATGGTGGAACGTAATGAATTTGTAATGCAAATTTACTCAAGCTAATGCTAATTCTGCTAGCATTTGATGCTAAAATAATGTGGTGCTTTCCACTGATGCTTCAGTTTTCCGTCACTGTCGCTCTCCATACCTGGCTACACTTTACCAAGCCGACCATTCTGCTGTGGAAAATCAAATCCAGCTGGAATCGCTCTGTAACTAGTATCTGTTCACAGTAAAGCTCTGGTATGGCCTGGTTCCTGTAGTTTTCTGAATATGAGTAAGATGTTTTAGCCCAATGTTTAGATTTCTCTGTCAATTATGCATAACATGTCAATCAGTCAAACCCAAACCAAGCCCAAGATAAAGGAATGAGCTCAGATATGTGACCAAAAAGAGAACTAGTCCAAAAATGTAAAAACCTGCATAGAAAACCAGTGTCAAACTGAAACATGTCCCTTACCTGCTCTGCACTTAGCCAAGGCGTATGACGGAGCTCATTGTCTGACATGTGGTTACTACAAGCACAGCTGATTGCCCCTTGACCTTGGTGGAATCAGTGCAAATTTACATTCCGATTGTGTCAGGGAAGGTTATTTGATGTTTAAATGGAGCCAGGCTTCAAAGAGATGCAGAAGCCTTGTGGTAAATTTACAGTATCTAGTCTAAGGGCATCGTATGATTACAGCCGGGATTTTCTGTAGCCATTGTGCTCTATCCTTGATCACTGCCTACACAGATATCTCATTATCTTTTGTTGACCAGCACAATAGTCACAGGGGGCAGCTACAGCCTGTACAGCGGCCTCACATAATACCTGTAAACAGCATACCTAATTGAAAATAAGGACCAACACCAGACTGTTTTTAATAGAGGATTGTATGAATAGATGAATTAAAAACTGGCCATGAGCTTTGTGCATGAGAAAGACGGATCTCTGACTGTATGTGTGGAAGAGAAAGACGGATAGCTGTGTGTATATTCACAGTATTGCATCCATTCGTCCGTGTATCTTTCCATCCTTCAAACTTCTGTCCGTATATCCTGGTCAGGGTTGGGAAGAGGGTACTGAAGACTATCCCACGCAGCACAGGGTACAACAATGCATTGCAGTATAGGTCATGGATGTTAGTGCCAAACCAAAATGGAGGTGATATTAGGAGATGGCAAGTTAAATTAAGCTGGTGCATGAACCAAAGACAGACTACAGTCAATGCAAAAGATAAAGGAAAGTAAATTGTTGTAAATGACAGGTAGGAGCCTGGAGTGGTTAGAATTAAATAGGCCTTCCATTAAAGCCTCTGTGTGGGCATTTCGTTTATCTGCAGGTATGCGCAATTTGCACTGCAGTATTCTTGTATATAAAGATCTACATGCTTGTTCTGTCTCCTCCTTATTGCGGGGCATGTTATTCCATCTTAACATGACTTTGGACAGCTGTCCTGTAGTGTCAGTAGAAGCCCTGCTCATGCAAGCCTGATTTGGTCATCCTGCTAACACTGACCCAGAGGGACTCGCGGTTCGGACATGGCACCGCAGGCTCTTGTAAACTGAAGTGGGTCTCTGCCCCCGAAAGTGCCGCCTCACGTTTTTGGTTGAGCTGGATGACAGATCCAGCTGAGGACCCTGGAAGGTTTCAAGTTGGGAGAGCACTAATGCGTAGGCTGGTGATGCGGGGTGGGACTCTGGTGCCCTGTGAACCAGGCCAAGCAGATCATAAGACTCTCGGCTACTCAGGCCTGAAGTGATATGATATGAAGGCTGGGCCACATCTTCCAGCCAGATTCTTATAAGAAGAGGGAGTAACCAGGAAAGATGCCTTCACGTTGATGGGCTGTGGCAAACGGAATTCCACACACCACCCCACACATCTGCCATGGCTGCTATATCCCCTGTGCTGAAATTGTTGGGGCTCTGGTGTGAAAATGTGTACCCCCCCCCACCTCTTCTACATCCAAGTTACTTGCCTAGGGAAAAAACCATTTCCCTTAGTCAAGTCTCACGGCTCATGGTCGACAATTTTTACTGTTGATTCCCCTCCCCCTCCCCATCCCCATCAGCCATCTCACTATTGTCCCTGCAGCTAAGTTTCCCTTGAGCCTCAGCACAGAATACTATGGACCTATGGTGAAGACCAGCTTCAGCTAGGGCAGCAGTGCAATTATTATGAGTGAGCACTTGTTCCTTCAGTTCACAGCACCTGACTAAGCCATTTATAAGGACCTCAACTTATATCCAGTCCATAATATTCACAATAAAAACAGCTTTACAGCTTTGAAATAACCTTTCCCTTTTTTTTCTGGTTATTACAGATGTATACTCAAATGGATTGGCATTCAATCTATAGTATACTCTGCCCCTCTGACCCTATGCTGGATAGCAGTAGAAAGGTGGATTTTTGTTATAAATTCACCAAAACTTATTTCATTACGGTACATGTTCCAAGCAGCCAAATTATCGAAAACCACTGATGGCCCAGAACCCTTCGTGACCCAATATCCTTCCATTATTCACGCTACCCTCCTTTGGACATATCCTTGAATAGGAATTCCTAACAGTGGGAAAACTCATGTTGTTTTAAGCACTCGCATAACCCCTTCAGTAAACGTAAAGCTGGTCATAATTTGATTAAGTTTGCCACAAAGTGAGCCACAATGCAGCACCAGATTCAACACATTTTAGATGCTGCAGACATTGGCTAAAATGCACACGAAATGGAAAACATTATTTACACTTGGAAATATGTCCCATCAGCAAAACTGAGACATTTTCTCGTTTCTTTCACCAAAATTGCAAAGGCTAAACACATCTTTCTAAAGAAATAAACATCACAGCACTTTTCAGCACAAAATATATCAAGTGAGGCAGCTAGCTCAGCGCAGTTGCTTTTTTCTGGAGGAAGCAATCAGCTCTACATCATATATTAATATGCACCACTATGCAGATATGTACTTCATGTACTATATTATTCATATGTACTATATTAGTTAGATATTTCATATTAAATCTTAAGCCATTTAGCAGCATAACTGTGCAATGTGTACAATAAAGGGCTAAAGTTCATATTCTCGCTGTACTAATCAAACTGAGCATATAAGACTGGATTGTAGAGAGAATGAGCACTTGAAAATGACTGTGCCATATTCATGTTTTGAATATCGTGGAGAGTGTCGTCATGATGATATGCGCTATGTTATGCAAACTGGAAAACAGGTCATAGAGGATCATTGTTTTGATGCAAACATTTCAAGTGCAGCGTTCAAGCAACTGAAATTAAACTGCAAATTACGTTTCATAGAAAATACCACATAATTCTCTTTTATAGCTGAACCACAAACAACAAAAATGGCAGATGAAACTAGGCATGATACGTTATCTGACATATTTTGCAGCGCAGAGTCAGTGAGTGCTGGTGTCACGTTCAGTGAACTCCCCGGGGCATGTCCCTGTTAGGTTCCCTTTTTGTGGGTTCAGCTCACAATATTAATTGGGTTCCGTACTGCAAAGCTTTATTGAACGTGACACTTGGGCTGGATGGACACTTTGTGAAAATAAATTATTGACCAGTAAATTTGACAATTTGGTCAATTAGGCATGTGTGAGGAAGTGTGAAAACTCCTGTCACATGCCTCGGACATGTCTGCAAACCCTGACCCATTCCGCCTCCATGTAAATGTGGGTGCATGTGTTTATTATGGTTGGAGGGTGAAAGGTTACATGTGGAGGTCTTTTTGGGGAAAGGTGCAGCCATTTTGAACACAGTATTCAGAAGGCAACAATATTTAAATGGTATTATGTCTAATCTTCAGTGACATTTGGCAATATGTTATGAAGAGTATTTAATCATTTAGCCTAAAGTGTGTGCCTTTGATTTTAGGTTATCTCTGCAGGGTGTTAAAACAGCACTTTCATACCTAGACCCATTTCATACCTGTTCATGAAGGAAAAACCGGTTTTGAACGGTCTCATGAATTAACAGGCTGAAGTTTTTTTGGAAACACTTTATTTTTAATAATTTATAAACACATTCATAACAAATAATGCATTCATAAAGCATAAAAATGGCTATAAATATTTATCAAAAGGCATAACACATTATAGCCATGTGTATAATGCATTATGAATACTTTATGAAGCTCTCATCTATAATGCACTATTGATACCTTTATAATGCATTATAATGGTTGGTATAAGCAATCAGGAAGCTTTGTACTGCTTTATAAAGGTAACTGTAGTGCATTATAGTTGAGAGGTTCATAAGCCAGACATAATGCATAATAAACATGCCTATAATGTGTTATGCTATTTTATAAATATAGTATTGTTTATAATGCTATATGAATGCAATATAATGTGTTATGAATGTGTTTATAAATTTCTAAAAATAAGTAAAGAGTCTCAATTAAAAAAAAAAATGAATTCAGAAATGGGCATTTTTTGCAGAAGTAATAAGGGTATTAAGGGTAATATCATACATAAGGTGTTATGGGCAGTGGTGTCTTAAAGGTTAGGGAAGTGCACTTGTAATTTAAAGATTTCTGGTTCAAATCCCCTACCAGCAAGGCACCACTGAGGTACCCTGAGCAAGGTACCTCCCCCGGGCGCTGAATTACCTGCCCCCTGCTATGTCACATATGGGTTAAATGCAAAGGACACATTTTGTTGTATAACATAACACACAAGGTAAAAATAGGTGTTAGGCAGTAGAATGAAGCCCTGTTTTGCCCTCCAGGAGGGCTGTCCTATAAGGATGTGACATCATGTGAAAACTAAGAACAGGCTACGGTTTTGCTTGCCAGCCTGAGAAATAACTGCTGAGTTTTGAAGACCACTCAAGCATTTCTGATTGGTGAAAACAGACCCCTTAGCCTTACAGAAAAAATTACACTAAAGCAGGGACCCAGAAGGAGTTCTTCAGGCCTCGTCAAGAGGGGTAGTGCTGCTCAGGTTATTGGGCAAGGGGACATTTGACCTAGTGCTACCCCCCTGCTGCCCCAGTGAACAGCAGTTACATGGATCAGGCATACAGATTATATGGCAGTGTACTGTTGTATTATGATGGCAACCTTATGTCTCTGCAGTGGATGTCTGTGAAAATAACACACAGAACACAAAGAACTTGACCTGTGAAGACTAATGTGGTTTATTTGGCTTTTTGACCAAGGATATGCACTATTAAATGTGTTTCATAAATGCACCTCTTAAGGAACTGAGCAAGAACTGTGAAGAGGGACTGTCCGCACGCTGGCGAAGTGTGTGTGACTCCCTGTGTTTACCTACCAGGTTGTGTGTCAGTGCTCTGTGCATGTGCACTGTTGTCTCCGTGAGGAGCTCCTTCGAAGGGCGACCATGAAGCCTGGCTCCTCACACACACCTCCTTCCTGGAGGGATTGTCTATCAATGCCACACTTTCCAGTGGCTTGAAAAGCACCTTCTACATATTGAATAAAAACCTTTGACGTTCACAGTACCAACTGTTCACATAACAGAAATGGTTTTTGTGAAAGCATCATATATATTGACATCAGAATATTAAACCTTTCAGAGCTTTTCCATGAATATGTCATCCTATCACCTCCGTTGATTAGATTTAATGAAAAAGCAGAATCACCAAGGCTGTTACCCTCTTATTACATTGTGGGTGATGTTGTCCATCAGTGAGAGTGAAGAGAAACTTCTCTTTTCCCAGTATACTCTGAGCCTCAATCAGGAAGTTCTGGTCAGAACTGGAGAACATGAGCCCATGCTTGTATATTTCTGTTCTGAGATTTTACTTTTTTCATATTGGTGCAGGTTTGTCAGTGGCACCGAGGTCCAAGCAGAAACTTCAAAAAATCCTTTGTTCTCAAGAAAAACACATCTAGTAGTTATGCTGTATATGTATATTCAGCTGATAAAATAGAACAGTAGGCCTATGTCCCAGAGCCAATACAATTGTAAGTAAAAGAGTAAAAAAAATAAAAATAGTAAAAGTTATAATAGTAAGTTTGTCATTGTGAACTTGAGTCTGGTCCATTGCGTCCTAATTCAGTTTTTGTGCCATCTTGTATAATGTGGAAGGGAAATCCAGTTCATGCCCTATAGCAGATGTTCTCAAAATACTTGTCCTGACTTCGGAGTGGGGAAGCAGGAGCCAGAGCCGAGGAATCGGGTAGACTAGGGATTTATGTAGCAAACAACACAAAACACGAGGCAAAGCAAAAGATGGACGTTAATGACCGGACTGGGGAAACATACTTTAACACGGGCTAGTCAAGCAACAACGACAAACAGCCAGTAAACATGGGAATTCCACACGATGGGGCGTGGCACATGGGAGGATCGGACGAGCAGAGCATGACAGGACCCCCCTCTCCAAAGGTGCGCACTCTGGGTGCGCCTAAGGGGAGTGAAGAGATGAAACCGGGGACACGACAGAACCTAGGGAAGAAAAAACATTAACGAGGCACAGGGAACAGGGCCGACACACAGAACAGGCACAGGGGGCAAAGAAGCAAAAGGTGGGAGAAGACAGGGAGCTGGAGGGAACCGCGGAAGGCGGTAGCCTCAGCGACCCTCAGCAATCGGGAGGTAGGAGCCGGAGGGGATGCCAAAGGGGGCGAGGAGGAAAGCAGGGGGACTGATGGAGGAGGCAAGGAGGGACGAGAAGGGGACACTGAAGGAGGGAGCAGAAGCCGTAGCCACAGCCGGCAAAGACGCAGTTGACCGACGAGGTGTCGGAGGTGGGACTGCAGCCGCCCCATGAGGCACTGCAGGGGGACCTGTGGGTGACCGCCGAGCAGGAGCCAAAGGACCCATAGGCGACCGCCAAAGCCAGGGGAACCAAAGGCGAGCCAGGGGGCAGGGTGGGTTGGTGAGTCTATCTCCAGGAGACCGACAGACGGGGATCTGCCGCGATGAGGTGGCAGTTGGGGTGACCCACCAGAGGGGTTCAGTGAAATGGGAGCCAGGGGCACAAGGGCAGGAACCAGGGGGACTGGAGCCGGAGGGTCAGGAACCATGGGCGCTGAAATAGGAACCTCCGGGATGGAAACCACGGGATCCAGAGCAGGAACCTCTGGTACAGGAACCACGGGAGGCGGAGCAGGATCTGCCAGCACTGGAACCATGGGGGCGGAGCAGGAACCGCCAGCACAGGAACCACAGGGGGCGGAGCAGGAACCGCAGGTACGGGAACTACAGGGGGCGGAGCAGAAATCTTGGGGACCCCAGCAAGGTGCGAGTCCTTGGTGAGGTACATCCCCTTGAGAATGACACAAGTATTGGTTTTCACAAAGTTTGCTGCTTCAGTGTTTGTAGATCTTTTTGTCTGATGTTTCTATGGTATACTGAAGTGTAATTGCAAGCATTTCATAAGTGTCATGCTTAATTACATTAAGTTTAAGCAAAGAGTCAATACTTGCAGTCTTGGCCCTTCTTTTTCAAGATCTCTGCAATTCCTCTGTTAGGATGTTTTGGTACCATTCTTTATTCATGGCTGTGTTCTTAGGCAAAATTGTGAGTGAGCCTACTCCCTTAGCTGAGAAGCAAGCCCACACGTGAATGGTCTCAGGATGCTTTAATGTTGGTATGACACAGAGTCACCAGAGACATGAATGTTGTTGCCGAAGTAGGTAAATCTCTCGAGAAGGTCAACATTCTCCCCGTAGACACACACTACTGATGGCTTTGCCTAAGAAGTCATTAAATGCCTGAATCTTGGTCTTTATCCAGTACACCCACAATCCCAGACACTCAGACTCCTCACTCAGTCTCTCAAGAGCCCCGATCTGAGCCTCCATTGACTCCGCTAAGATCACGGCATCGTCGGCAAAGTCAAGATCAGTAAATGTTTTTTTTACCAACGGACGCCACACAGCCACTTCTGCTCTCAAACTGGAGTTGCCACCAAGTCGTGTGCTGTGACTCCTCTCAATAATATCCAGGGTGCCCTGCGAGATGAAACACCTCCTTCTGGGAACACTGGCAACACCAACACAGCCCTTTGCAACCTTCAAGGTCTTATCATGGAAATTCTCCCACATCACATTAGAGTCAGCAGACGCACCCAAGTCTGCAAGTTCCTTACACAAACTGCATACAAACTCATCAGAAACAACTTGATCTTGGAATCTGGTCTCTTGAAGTCCAGCCTCATTCTCTTAGTAGGTGGGACTAAGAGACGATGGAGCGGGAAATCAACAGGCGGATCGGTGCGGCATCCACAGTGATGCGGGCGCTGCATCGGTCTGTCATGGTGAAGAAAGAGCTGAGCCAAAAGGCAAAGCTCTCGATTTACCAGTCGATCTACGTTCCTACCCTCACCTATGGTCACATGCTGTGGGTAGTGACCGAAAGAACGAGATCGCGAGTGCAAGCGGCCAAAATGAGTTTCTTCCGCAGGGTGGCTGGGCTCTCCCTTAGGGTGAGGAGCTCAGTCATTTGGGAGGTGTTCCGGGCATGTCCCACAGGGAGGAGGCCCCGGGGAAGACCCAGGACACGCTGGAGGGACTATGTCTCTCGGCTGGCCTGGGAATGCCTCGGGATTCCCCCAGAGAAGCTGGATGAAGTGGCTGGGGAGAGGGAAGTCTGGGTTTCCCTGCTGAGAGACCTGCCCCCGCGACCCGACCTCGGATTAAGCGGGAGATGATGAATGGATGGATGGAACTCATAGTTATAGTGATCAACTGCTTATATGGATCAAAAAAGCTTGGAACAGTCATTCCTGTACAAATACTATTTAAATGATTTGCTTATAGTAATCAAGTAGTCCGCTTACAGTGCTCATCTTGGGTCTTTATATATAACATATGGAAAGAATTAAAACTCCGGTAATTATTTTTTTACTTGCCTAGTTCACCTTGCGGTAACCCATTTGCTTCTGGCTAGCTAGGCTACCTGAGGCTAATGCTGCATGCACAGAAAACATGACAGAGAAAAGAAAGTCATTTTCTCTCAGTGACATATATGGACTCATCAAAGCTTATGATAAACTGCCAAAAACGAGCCACCGAGATGCAGTAGCGAAACTACAATAAGCTATATTTTAGCAGTAGTGTAATTCGAAATGGAACAACCATACTGTATTTTGAAAGAGTCAATAAAATTCAGTAAATAGTGGCGCCGTCTGTTTTATTACCTTATATTCCAGTAATAAATATACAGATGTCAATTAGATGGTAATCTGCCTGAGACTTAAAGAAAAAAAAAATGGTTATAGTGATCAATTTCACCCAGACAGACGTGATCACTATAAACCGTTTATTTTGTTTGCAAGAAAGGGAGCCTTATTGTGAAGTAGTACCCTAAAATGTAACCTTTTTCATAAGATGTTTTCATTAAAAGCGATTTGTGCTTTGATTTCAGTTATGCGAAACATTCTGTGAATATTTCTCTGTGTGTTTCCTTCCATTATTTTAAAATCATAAAGAAGACTGTCACTGGGTTATTACAGTGTTGCGTTGTGTCCCAGAAAACAGCTTACGGAGCTTAGTTAATGTTTTACTTAAAATAAAATGTGACACTGCCATATAATTTAGTCCAAGATAAAATAATTTCCTTATTTGTCAAGAGTGAATGTCTACCTTTGTAAAATTATACATTTAGGGTAAAATAAAATGATGTTGGTCTTGTTTTATGTCTATCTACAAACAAGTGCATCATCACAATGTAAGAGCGATATGTTATTTCTAGTACAGGACAGACTTGGTGTTCTCTTCAGTGAAATAAAAAATGTGTATATATTGGTATTGGCTAAAATGAGGGAAATATTGAATATCAGCAAAAATCCAATATTGTGTATCCCTGGTTAAACCAGTCTTTACATTGAGAACCCATTATTGTTTTATATTGATGTCTATATCGAAAGTTATTATTAATTCATTAAAGTTCATGAAATATTTTGTTGAAAATAGTTCTGGACCTCTAACTTTGAACA
Organism: Paramormyrops kingsleyae; assembly: GCF_048594095.1. Taxonomy (NCBI): domain Eukaryota; kingdom Metazoa; phylum Chordata; class Actinopteri; order Osteoglossiformes; family Mormyridae; genus Paramormyrops; species Paramormyrops kingsleyae. The sequence continues at coordinate 7,349,161 of NC_132805.1, forward strand.
AAAATCTAATTTGGACCTTTGATTAAAAAAAAAAAAAAAATGTGGGAACCCTTGCCCTATAGTGTTCTTGTTGTTTACTTGGAAGCTGTGTATCCTTTGAGTTGATATCATGGACCGCAGTACCGGTGGGGGTTACATGCCCGGGTAACTTTTGGAGCATCGTTTAGAATGCAGTGATGAACAATCATGAAAAAGTTCCCTAAGAATATTTTATGTAGACCGATAAAAATGTACAGACACTCCTCTACTTACGAACTTTCAACTTTCAGACATAAGAACCAAGAGGACTGTAAGTCCAAATTGTGTTTCTTGGGCTCCCGTTTCCTGTCGGCAACATCAATATTTTTTCTGCACACCAATTCCGCCTAGTACGACTTCTGGCCACTACTCCCGCCACACAGCAGCGTAGCGTGCAAACTCCCCGCATCCTAGTTCTTTGTACTTCTGTATACCCTTAAAATGATGTTGAATAACGACTTACGAACATTTCAAGTTACAAATGGCCGTTCGGAACGTATCTCATTCGTAAGTAGAGGAGCGTCTGTATTAATAAAAACCTGGCCTGGATTACATCCATGACATCATATGTTTAAATTATATCCAATAATATCCAAACATGGTTTTTCAAAAGCAAACCGACAAGTGGACATGACTTCATGCCCCTCCCCCCCATTCAAATGCGTTCTATGATCAAAGGTTGATGTGACACGTTCAAAATTTGTCAGTATAAACCATGTTCACCTGACTAAATTTGTGTGTTGTACACATAAAACAGCCACTGAGTCAGATGCTCTGTAGTAGTCTTGGACCCTGAACCTGTGTTTTGTGGATTTCTGGTGTACCTCCTCCAAGAATGCATATAACAGACTTTTTATATATTCCTATTGTGAAGAGCATAAAACAAGCTGGCTCTTCCAGTGTCAAAACCCCTCACATGAAAGCTGGTGAAAATGTACTGGAATTGTGTAATGGCAGTTATGGAGTAACATCTCTATATGTGTTTTCCATTACATTTTTCGCAGATGCTTTTATCCAAAAGCGATGTACAATTGAGAATGCAGGGACAGAAAATCCCTGAAGCAGCTGGGGTTAGGGGTCTTGCTCAAGAGCTCAATGGTAAAATGACTCTGCTGACCACAGGGTTTGAACAAATGACCTTCCAATCTCGTGCTCTGAGGCTTTACCTGCAGAGCCATAGACCACCCCCACCTCTATTATACCTTGCACATTTATAGATAGCACTGCTATGGCCATCATCATCAACAGCAGTGGCATTATGTTATTCTTAATACTATTGGTTATCGATATCCTTATTGAGGATAATGATAGCTGGATCAAACTTTGGAGCAAAAGAACTGGATATTGTGTAAATGACAGTCTAAGCATGAAATAAATTAATTCATTTGCTTACCACCTCTAAAAGATCAAGATCTCAATCAGGAAAATATCCCGACATAATGAACTATTTAAGTGTCATTTACATTCATCAACTAAAAAGCAAATTATTTCAATGATACACAGGTTGAGTGACTGGTTAAAGTTGGTTATGATTTGGACACGGGCCTGCTCCATATGACCGTCTGTCAAAGGCATGACTGCAGCACCAATTAAAAAAGCATATAGCATAAAATAATAAGAGAATGAGTATGTTATGTCGATTTCCCCCGTTTGCTTGATTTTGTAATGTTGTCATGAGGGCCAGGCAGAAAAATTGCACTTGTAGCCTTGAGCCTTTTTAGCAATTCAACACAACAAAGCCACAAAAATGAATTTTTTCCTTTAATATGCACTGGAACATGGTTGATTGTGCTCTTCGTAGTGGACCGCGCATGTTGGAGATTACAGGCCTTTCCCCCACCAGGTACAATGGGTCTCTGACCTTCTGAAGACTTAAGGAGAAGGGAACACTTTAAAGGCTTGCAGATAGTACATTTACCACAGAAGCAAATTCAAGAAATAAGGCAATATCAAATCATTTATGTTTGTGAATGCATATACACGACTAAATAAGAAACCGTTAATGGCTTAGGCACTTTCTATAAACGGTCACTACAGGCTTACAGCAGTGTTGTTGCAGATCTCATCCAGGGGTACTGTAAAGAAGGGGAAAGATAGGACGATTCCAAGAACCTCTGAGTGACAGGGGCCCTAAAAAATTGAAACATAATCGACTTAGTCTGGGTTAGGGGCCAAATATGATATGCTTTCACGGGTGCAAAATCTCTAGCACCAACCCTGTCTCATCTTTCAAAGGTTTATGTGTGTTTAGTTTATGCAGGTTTGTGTTTTTAAATGCTGACAGTTTGGAGTGACTCTATTGAAAGAGCAGCGTTGTCCCCAAATGAGTTCATTTGAATGCTCTTTGGAAACACAATTAGAAAACAACTATCACTTAAGGCCGCTTATGTCCAGAGAGTATGTGTCAAGAATGTTTCAATGTCTTAAGACGTGCTAGGTGTCAGGTGGACTTCTGAGCATTAATGCAGGAGTGGGAACGTGCCATTAGAAGTGCAAATGAATGATTAGGACCAAGTTTACCAATGTAGAAAATCAATCAAAGAATATGCTTTCAAGTGCAAGTAAATATTGGCTTTTGAGATATATATACACACACACACACACACTCATTCATTATTTTGGATATAAATTTCTTTTGTTGAATAAAACATGAATCCACCAGGAGACTTCAGTTATTTTTTTCCTAAGGCTCAAATTTCGTCAGCCACAAAGAGCCAAGGTCCAATTTTGCCAATTGTGTTTCGATCTGAACGTGGAAATGAGTCCACCATTTCAGTACCTACTACTTCATATCTTTTATTTAGGTAATTTATTTATTCATTCAGGCATTTAAATTGGTTCATATGTTGTTAGGCTTTTGTTGAGAAACACAAAATTCTTCACTTTGTCATATTTGGTGAGACAGTTTGGACTTATGCCCACATTTGTTAGGGCAGGTGGTGCTCAGCATTCTCAGAAAGGCAGGAGAGGGGAATCTTGCCCTTGTGCATTGCCACTGGATGGCAGAATTGTTCATGTGAAACATTACATTGATCAAGAGCTAGACATGTGTGGCGCTGAACCAGGTGTACCCACTGCAACGGTTGCTATGTCCATCAGCTGGTAGTACGTAGTGCATCTGTAAATGGATGAATGGATACCATTTTCTGGGAATGACTTGCCACTGTTAATGCATAACAGGCAAACAGAAAGAATACACAGGTGTACTAACAGTGTAATTGTATTAGAAGTACAGGCTAGACCATTAACTGTGAAATATGCAGTTGTCTACAGTCCAGAATACTACAATTAGTGGAAGTAATGATCTGGCAGACTTCATATTCCATTCTGCTCCAACATAATGCTACTTGTGACACCTCTTTTATTTAAGAAGCCTCGATTTAATGTGCATCCATAGTCCTTTCTGACCCTAGTCTCTATAATGTATGCATACTATCTATCTTTTAACTGCTTATCCTGGCCAGAATCCTGTCCTAGGTGGCGCAGGACACATGGCTTGGGTACATTGTGAATGAAATACCAGTCTCTCTCAGGGTGCATACCTGGGCTGCACTGACCGTCTGGCATACCGGGCATTTCTCTGGTGGGCTGATGGGTATGTGGGCAGGCAAACTCTGTCGTGTTCCTTGGTCGGCAAAATTTACTCTTGGGGACCCCAAAGTCCTGGGCTTGTTTTTAATCCCATTCTAGTCCTGGCACATATACACTCACACACATTGATGGTCAATTTAGAAACACCTGTTTGTCTAATTGAATGTCTTTGGAGCGCAGAAGGAAATGGGAGGTATCCAAAGGACACTGGCGTGACACAGAGAGAACATATAAATCTCACAGAGTGGAGATGGGATTCAAATTTCCAACTGAGACAACAGTGCTACCCACAGACACCATGCCATCCCTGTATGTATGTACATAGTGCTGTGTAAAGTGAAAGCTGTTTGGTTGGGTTGGTAGAAAATGAAAGCATCTCATCAGTTGGTAGATATCCAACACTTAACCAATGCTTAATATTACCGTGAAGCATACAGATGTGACATGAATGATGTCTGTGACAGGAAGTAGTATCAGGCCTTGGAGTACCTGCCTGTCCAGCCTCATTCATCACAGCCAGCAGATACCTATGCCCCTCACCACGCTACTCCCCCACCTCCCCTCAGATAGTATTCCTGCCAGGATTATTTTTAGAGCATCATTTCCATGACCCTGTTGGCACTAACTTCCCAGTCCTGCCAGGGTAAGTGTCTCCCTTTGGAGCACATCGACAGTTTCTGGCTCGCTGGCTAGACAGCCCAGCATGGTCGGACTTCCCCTGCAAAAGGCCATGTCATTCTTTGGTAACTTAATCAAGGGCTATGTTTGGCTGAGCTGCACCACTGCCAACCAGTCTGATCATAGTAATGAGGACCTTCGGCTATTCGCTCATTGTAGGATAATTGACTTGTTCCTCTCTTATTTAAATAATGGACACTCCAACCTAGAGCACAGTTATTTCAGTATAAGAAATGTCAGCACGGATTGGAAGTTTGCTTTTGTGCCCATTAAATTAGAAAGCTGGCCACCCTGTCTGCTGCAAACCATCATGCCTTTGCCTCCCTGTCTCATTATGCAGATTCCCAGGACTTACATGTGATCCCTGTTTCTGGACCAAAACAAAACAATATGTTATGTTGGTAGTCTTGTAAAATAAATATATCTTCATAAGTTCTGACAGTAAACATTGTTGTTATCATCGTCTTATGCTTGCCTTTCAAGGCACATTGAAATCAAGCCCAAGTGTGCTAATGTGCCGCGGAATGGTGAGAGCAGTGGATTTCACTGTTGCAGCCTGTCGATTTGATATCCACATCATAGTAAACTAGGCCTTTGGCCCTGAAAAGTACTGGAAACCGTGACACTGGGACTCCCAGTACCCACAGCTGATGCATGTAGCGTTGTTTTATGCTAACGGTGAGCTTGTCATGTTCATGACAAATATGTCCTAGCAGGTTTCATGTGATCTGCCTCTGTTAGACTGCATTTAGTCGAACGGAGAAGAGCAAAGTACAGAAAGAATCGAAGACGCTTCTGATTGGTACTACAGACAAAAGCGATTGCATTCATGGTCGGTGGAAACTGCGTCGATGCATGGCGGAGTATGAACTACGCAGAAGTTCAGGCATAGAAATGGCGTGTTAGTCATTCCCAGTCTTCCTTAACATTTATCTGCAATATCAATAATTGTGTTTCAACAATACAATGTAGGATCATCATTAAAATAATTACTACAAGCTCAAGCAATGCATTTTTTATATATAAAAAAGCCATACAGGAGAGTTCCCTGTAGGATGGTTTCAGATCAAAATGACAACCATACCAGACCTTGCCTGTATTGTGACAGTGATCAGACCCCATTGCATTTGCTCATGTAGATTAGGGGCCTGGGACAATACACTGAACTGGGGAAAGCCCCCAGTCCACTGACTATTGTGGAGTGAACCACATTAGCCTTACACCACTGCCCTACTGCCATGGATGCTTACTGTACCACTGCTTGATCTAGAAGAGGTTGTAATGAAATTGGAGTTAAGATCTGTCCTGTTAGGCACTTCTGCAAAGTGTTTTAAGGATTTGTTGCAGAAGTTGAGTGGTGCAAGACGGGTCACCACCAAGCAGATGTGGAGAAAGTGATGTGCTGTAATTAGCAGAGAATGCGTCACTGAGCTAACACTGCATTTGTGCTGCATAGCACCACAGGCCTGCTTAAGTGGATGTAGCATTTCATACAACTGTGTAAAGCTGCAGGGTTTCTTTAATGACAAGTAGAAAGCTGTGTAAGAACAAGGCCTTAACCCCCTGAAATGCTCCAGGAGCACCGGCTATATAGCTGATCCTGTGCTTGGCCCCTAGACTTTGCTGTGTGTGCCTGTGTGTGTGTGTGTGTGCATGCATGTGTCTGTTTGTGTATGTGCATGCATGTGTCTGTTTGTGTATGTGCATGCGTATGTGTGTGTGTGTGTTTGTGTGCATGCATATGTTTGTGTGTGTGTGTACATGCGTGCGTGCGTGTTTTTGTGTGTGCATGTCTGTGTTTGTGCGCGTGCATGTGTGTGTGTGTGTGTGTGTGTGTGCATGCATATGTTTGTGTGTGTGTGTACATGCGTGCGTGCGTGTTTTTGTGTGTGCATGTCTGTGTTTGTGCGTGCGTGCGTGCGTGTGTGTGTGTGTGAAAAGGAGAGGAAGATGGAATTTTCAAAACTTTATCATTGAATTTTGACTTTGGTTTGTCCTGCCTATTAATATTTAATAGATACCATCTAGCCAATGTTGACCCCTGGTGAGCAAAAAGACAGTGTTCCTCCAGAATGTCTCCTTTCCAAGAAGATGTTCATTGTTATAATGTTTGAGTCCATTCATCTTGTTGCTGTTTGTGCTCTTCCTCTTTCACCTTCAACTTTTCTATACAGTATGATCTTCTTCAATGCACAGTCAGGTGAATTGTGGAAATTCAGGCTTGATTTGGTGAACAGTCCATTTGTCTGTTTTTCATGCAGTCCTTTCTTTGCAAGGTATTCTTAGAAATCTTTCACAACAGCAAAGTTCAAATGCATCAGTACTCCTCTTGCTCTGTTTCATTGTCCGGCTTTCACATTCATAAAGGGTTATGGCAAACATCATATCCTTAACAATTATGATTGTGTTTCTTAGAAGTTTTTTTCTAGGTTGTTTGTAAGTGTTCTGTCATCAGCAGTTTGACGTTTCCTCCACAACTGACTTCCAGTATGGTTCAGAAAACAAGTGGAATAAGTGTGATGATAGTATTCATCCTTGTCTAAATTATTTACCAATGTAGAACAAATCAATTTCTGCATATTCTCTTCTGAGTGTGGCTTCTGGTCCAGAGATTTTTCAAGGACTATGAGATGCTTTGGTTAAAAAAAAAAAAAAAGCATGTGTTGACCTTCTGGTATTTCTTGGTTTATTAGGTAACACTGCATAACAAAGTTTTTGCTTCTTGAACCGTGTTCGGTGTTCCTTTTTAGTTGCTGATCACGAAAATCACATCCAAATTTGCCCAGATTTCATCGAAATCTTCAGTTTTGTTATGTTTTTTTCTTATACAGTGGTACCTCGGTTCTCGAACTCACTAGAACTTGAATTTCTTGAAAGTCGAACAAACCAGTTTGACCTTGATTGCAATCTGAATATCAGAAATCGAGCCGTGAACGCTGACCTAATATAAATTGTACGCGCCAGGAAATGAGTCACACGGCACGTCTCTGAGCGGAAACAAAAGGTAACGCTTCAGTGTCAGCCTCGCAACCTATCAACAATGTTTTGTACAGTCTGGCAATGTCCAGGCATGTAATCAGGCCAAGATGGAAGCTTGGAGCTTGGACAGGAATGGTGTTTGCTGTCACCAGGTATGAAACTTTCTACTGGCTACTGTTGGACACTACAATGTGATGCACCTGACATTGAATATAACTGAAAATCAAGAACATAACACTTCTGATTATGTTAAACTTAATAGCGTATGAGAAACATAAATGTGATTAGCTACGTTAACGTGGTAAACAGTTAACGTGATGCAGCAAAACCAAAACTATATTTTTGCATACCCACCAGGTACCTGTTGCAATCAGCAAAAACTTTTCAGGAAGCAAAACTTTTCAAAAAACTTGTTGTGCAGTGTAATCCATTGTGGCTCTTTCAGGGATATCTTTGGTAGCTTTTCAGATTGTACATCAGCAAGTATTAGCATTTGTTTTCTAATTTTGTTGACTAATACTGCATATTTCAGGAATACAATAAAACAATATTCGGTCAGGATCTTGCATTTAAATGTATTTTTCTTCAAATGCATCTTAAAAGTATTTATGTATGCAGTGTCTACATCAAGTGTGTTCCCCACATGCCAGGGTTAGGGACTGGGGATCATGACCTGAAAATTGCAGATTCAGTATATAGCAAAGGCCTTGATGCAGTACCATACCCCTTCTAAAGGTCCCTTTGTATAAAAAACATTTGCTAAACAGATAATTGTTCTTTGGGATAGTAACCAAAATAGCTGGATGTGTGTAGAGCAGTGTTTCACAAGACGGTCCCTGGGGACCCCCAGACAGTCTATGTATTTCCTCCCTCCCGGCTCCATAGCTGGGAGGGAGCAAAATTGTGGACTGTCTGATGGAAAGTGGACTGTATATGAGTCGTCTGGGGGTCATCAAGGAACAGGGTGAGGAGAACTGGTATGGAGCCCAAACACTCAGGAAGCCAGCTGGTGGCCGAAGCATAGCCAATGAAAATGGATCCTTCTAGACTTCACTTTTAGGCCCTTACCGTTCTTTACATCCTGTGTAAAAATACATTTTCTCATTGGTTTGTCCCATATTGTCATACCCTGAAATGAAGTGATTCTTTGTTTCTTTTTGCCGGTAAATATGGGAACAAACAGTCCTGGTGCTTCCTGGTTACTGAACTGAAATGTCCTTTACACATATGTTCTATTTGTCCGAGCTCCATAGTATTCATCTGTGCTGGCACAAACAATTTCAGTACAATTTAGGCAACGACTAGACTTGCAAATGGTACTGGTAAAAACAACAGATCTAGATGTTGTTTTGCAACGTTCTGAAACACATTGTGTGGACCAAGTGCCCTTCAGTGTTCATCCTACAAAGGCATGGCTAACAGCACACACTCAGAGTCACAGGATCGGATCTGAGAGCAGCTGAGCAAATGGGCCCAGCATTCAGGGTCTCACTGCCTTGGCGGGGCCTAATTGGAGCTTTTTCAGCAGGGTAATTATCTGAGGCAAACATAGTCTATCTGAGCCTCATCAATAGGTAGGATTCACTGCTGATTATTCGTAATTACCCCTGGGTTATCTACCCTTTGTCTGGATCTGTGGGTACAAGCCTAATGTCCAATGGTGGCTTCTCTTGCAACTCCAATCAGGCTGTCTTTCCCCATTTTATCGCTTGTCACTTATCGTCCTCTCCTGTAAGGGGCGATATTGCCCCTCTCCAAGAAGAAGAGAAGCAAGTCAGAATGGTTTACCTCACAAGAATTTCAGTATCTGGATCATAATTGTTGTGGCACAGTGAGTTATGTGACAGCACCAAAATGTAGCTTTGCTTTTAATATAAATTTTACATTTTATATTTTAAAGCAAGGGTGCTCAACCCGTCAATCACGAGTTGATTAATTGATAATGCTTTATTTCATTGGTGGCCAACTGGTCAATCGCAGCAAAATATACCACATCCCCAGTCGGCAAGATATACCAAGAGGACCAGCCCCCCTATCCCCCCAGTTGGTGGCAAAATGAACCACCACGATTTGGTATCTTGTCAGAGTATTTTCTTTGTAAAAAGTTTTAAAGGTTTTGTAGTCCCCTTTATAAAATAAACACACGTTGATTTATTATAATAATGCACCAAGCATTTACAACTTGTCTTTATATCCAAGACATTTAAGATCATTGACAGATAGCCAAGGAAATGTAATGTTTACAGAAGGGTAATTTGTCATGTTGTTTAGAAGGTGTCGGTGTTCGATAGGACTGAGGTCAGGGGTCTGTGCGGGTCAGTCAAGTTCTTCCACACCAAACTTCCTCAAGTTGGAAGCATAGAATTGTCCAAAATGTCTTGATATGCAGAAGCATTAGGAGTTCCCTTCACACAAAAAAGGGGACAAAAACAACCCCATACCATTATCCCTCCTCCACCAAACATTACAGTTGGCACAATGCAGTCAGGCAGGTAGCATTCTCTTGGCATCCACCAAACTCAGACTCGTCCATCAGACAGAGAAGTATGATTCATCGCTCCACAAAACAGGTTTCCACTGCTCCAGAGTCCAGTGGTGGCGTGCTTTACACCAGTCCATTCGTCACTTGGCATTGCCCTTGGTGATGTGAGGCGTTTACTTGCAGCTGATCGGCCAAGGAAGCCCAATACATTACTGTGGTGTGGAATCAGAGTCCTCACAGCGTACATGTCTTTGGGCCATGAGGAAAGCGTGAAGAACATGGGGGAATATTCCAGAAGGACCTCCATGGAACAGCGCTTTCTGTGCATCTTCTTGCTGGTCCCCTTATCCCTTTCCAAATTAGGCCGACCAGATGGGTGGTGTCTTGCTAAAATGCGATACAAAAGAGAAGCTTTTTTTTTTTTTTTTGATGAAACCTGTAGCTGTTCAGGATCCGATTTCCAAGGTTACTGGTAGCTGTAGGAAGAGAGGGTGAGGCTCTTTCAGCGTGGTCCTTTTCCGCTGGAGCCGTGTGAATAAAGGTCACGTCGGCATCTGTTGCAATCTGCGAGAGAAAATTCCAATTTCGCTTTATGAATGCACCTTGTTTGTCCAAAGGCTTTTTATAGGGACAAGCACTTTAGAACAAAAACAAGATACAAACAACATTCCAATGAATCACCTAAAGATGTTCCGTCATGGTCATAATTGGCACAGGGAACAGGAGGCAAAACATGTGTCAGATGAATCAATAATAAATCACTAAGGGTAACCGGTCAAAAGGAGTATTTTAAGGCTGATCTTATGCATGATTGCTAGTAGATAAAAGTTTTGGAGGAACAGTAATGATATATGTAGGTAGGTATACATCATTGATCACAATTGGAAACTACATAGGTTTAGCAACAGCACAATAGTAACACAATGAATACTTCATGCTTACTGTGAGGATGGACTCTGAGCCTGCACTTCAGCCACGCCCCCTCTTTAGGACTCCATCACCAGAATACTAACTGCTGAACTTCATTACTAATTTCTGACAACTGCATTTCAGTGCCTAAACTATAAATCCGGTTTGATCAGTCTTCTCTGTGTGAAGAATTGTTAACTCTGGCTGCATCTGAAATCACACACTAGGGGCTCTATTTTGACAATCTAACACAATTTTTAAGCGCAACTAATAATAATATATATATTATTATCATTAAGAAAATCATTCGAGTTCATCATCAAAATTAGGAGTTGATGATAGGCTATCTGACCATTCGACACACATAGATATTGAAACATACCGGGTTGAGCAGCAAGCTTCTGTTTTCCCTGTCTTCTGACATCATCGTACCACTTTCAGCATTTAGTGGATGATCTGGTGATGCCAGACAATGGGGATACACTCACTGCTACATCATCCCATGCCCGCTTCACCTCGAAAGGCTTAGGTGGAACATTGGTGCTCCGGTTAATGGTGTGCATTTTCAAAACCGATCTGGTTTGCCAGGTAAACGCGCCGTTATAGTAGCAATCTGCCGTAGCTCATGTATCCCTGCCTTGTAAAGGTGAGGTGACATACCATTCTGACTGGTTTATTGCATGTTATGCCCAAAACACACCTCTGAATAACTAAAAGAGCTTTGCACCAGCGTGAAGTCTGTTTTTTCCATGATCAAAATAGCAAAATGGATTGTTAGTTGCACCTTGCATTTTGTGCTTTGCCTTAGATTGTCAACATAGAACCATAGACATGGTTTTTGTTGGTCTTAAAATAGCCAATAGGTCTGCCACTAACGACTATTTTTCTATGGATTAATCTATCGACTATTTTACTTATTGGTTGATTAATCTTAACAGTTAATTTACTTCCAGAAAATCAATTGTTTAAGTTCATTTTATTTTGGCAGCAACAAACTTTGTCATCGTAGAGCTTTAGATAATGGGCATTTCGGCACTATTCTGACATTATTTTCCCCTGTAATCCGATAAGTAGATTAGTAGTAAGCCTAAAATATTACTGAGATGTATATTATGATGCCCAAAAGTTAATAATCTGTATAAATTCCGCGTATCATTATGTTTATTAAATTCAGTTAGCGGAGCACCACGTGCTACTGTTTTGGTAAATAATGGAAGCAGTAAATACTGAAGTGGCGGTGAAGAAAGGGACAGCTTAGCAACTACAATATCTTTTAAAAGAGGAGATATTCTGGTTAAGCTAGGTAAAAAGACGTTGGTGGGTTGCCGTTTGCGCCTTTGTGTTCACCAGTGCCAGCATGTGCATTGTGAGTGAGCAGGCATGTGCAGGTGAATTGTGTGCCCTCGGCCGCATTCTCCGTGAGAGCGCGCGTGCGGCGCCTGGCGTGTGTGCCGCATGTGGCGCCGTTCACAGTGAAGCAGCGGGACTCTAATGAGGACCATCTCTGGACAGCAGCTGGTAAAGTCTCCGTTCAGAAAGGGCGGCCCGCTCTCCTTTATGCACACACAAAAGAATGCAAATGAGCCGGGCGGGTGAGTGGGCCCAGACCCAGCCCACACGGCCCACCCTGCACAGCACACATGCAGGTTAGCTCAATCACACGCACTGAGGGGCCCAGACGAGGTCAGCCGGTGTAATGGCGCGCCTGTCCTGATGCGTGCGCTCTCCCACTGGCCTCGTTATGTGTCAGTGTGTGTCTATGCTGGCACAGTTAACTAAAGTAATCTTCATGTCCCATGACTGTGGGTATTTCTGTGTGTATGTGTGTGTGCAAGGCCCTGCTTCTTCTGATATTAATAACAAACTTCCTCGCCTCGCGTGGTCCTACTTGTCCAACCCTCCATTCCCTGAAAGGTATCACTTTTTTGACCAGCTCCATCTGAGCATTGCCCACGACATGTTACCCTGGTGACAACTCTCCTATCCTGGGTGCATCAGACAGAAAGTATGTGTGCAAAGCACTTTAGATGCCTGCTACAATTACCAGCCCTTTCCTCACCAGATGAGTATATTCAGCATGACTACTATGTTACTCTGAGTGCTCATTTAAGCCAGTATGCTGGCATAAAAAAAGAGCAAGCTCTTCAAGGCAAACACTGCCAACACATCTCCTATCACACCGGAAGGAGAAGCACCATTGAGAAGTGGAGAGCTACACCTACCATGGCAGCATTGTTGATAAGGAGGGTGTGATGGTTAGGGTTAGGGTCAGCCAGGCAAGGGCAGCTTTCCTCAAAATGAAAAACATCTGGGAATCCAGGGACCTGTCCATCGCAACCAAGGTCCTAATCTTCAGAGCTAAGACAGGGAGGACCACCATTACAACCACCCAGAAGATCCAGACTTTCATCAACACCTGTATGAGAGGGATCCTCCAGATTCATTGGTCTGACACCATGAGCAACCGAGAACTGTGGCAGCGATCAAAAAACAAGAGCCTTCAGAGGAAGAGATTCTCCAGTAGTACTAGCGGTGGAGAGACCATGCCCTCCATAAGTCAAGCCCCAGAAGACAAGCCCTCACATGGAATCTCCAGGGGAGGAGGAAAAGTGACTGGCCAGGAAACACCTGGGACCATGATTTGGAAGCAGATGGCAAGAAAATGGGCCTCACCTGGGGACAACTGGAGAGACCAGCCCAGGGCCTAGATACCTGGAGAGCTCTTGTTGGCAGCCTATGCCACAGGAGAAGATGATGCTGGCATAAAGCAGGCTGAATGCCTATTTTCGTCATGTTCAAGTGTAATGCTCTACAAGGAGGTTAACGCGAGTGCAAGGCAAAGTCTCCCTTAAATCTCCATAATACAGAATGTATGACCATGCAGACCATGCATAGCCACATTGGATATAGCCAAGCTCTGGGGTAATCATTATAAGAAGACATTCAAGGCACTTTTCACAGCAGGAATATTAGATATGTGGAGCTGTGAAGAGGCTGTGCTTTAGGGACACATGTATCTGTGTGTGTTTTGTGAAGAGCATGTGGATGTGTTGACCATGACAACGAAATTAAAACCAATCTAATAATGGTACCATGGGAAAATACTCGAGATTCTGTCAGATCTCCAGCATGTTGATGGAGAAAACACAACTTTAACACATTAAGAGGACTCTCCCACATATTTTGACCAGGAAAAGGAAAGGCCACACATCCTGTATCTGTGGGCAGAAATAAAACCGAGTGTACCACACGTGAGGCGGGGGGGGGACCCAGCGCACTGTCATCTCGCTGATGGAGATGCAGTGTTTTCCAAGCATGTTGTCACCATAGGAGACAGGACGCATTTTCCACATGCTCATTGAAAGGGAACTACAGCTTGTCCTGAACCCACAACAACACACATATGCCTCCGACATTATGAGCATTCTGAATATGAGTTGGTACTAGAATGGAGCAAAGACGCTTCCTCCCTGAGACAGCTGAGGCTCTGGGCCCCCTTGTCTTTCCCATGCTGCAGTCATTCCAGCACACGCCAGGTAAAATGCTCTTCTGTTCCCTCCGCCATGCAATAAGTAACCTTCCCTGTGCACTTGACAGCACTTGGCCTAGGATATGCAAATCGTTTCGAGCACTTCAACTTAAACAGCAAGTAGAGGGCAGCAGGCCCCGCACCTGAAGAGCTCTATTTGTGCACATCTGTATCTCTCCATCAGACCCAAGTTGTCACGGTAACCCATTACATGGAGAGGAAATCAAAGAGTCACTGCGATTTCTTCAGAAGAGTTTAAACGAGGGGCCAGCAGACTGAGAGCAGCCCACACCTGGCCAGAGTCGGGCTTTTGCCACATGGAAATTGGAGCTTCAATGAGACTTGGATAATTAGAGCGCATGGAGATCAGGTCCATCGCTGGCCCGCCAATCACGCGGGATGGCTTCAAGGGCATCAACGTAATGCTGCGAAACAAAAGTCTTATTATAGAAAATTATAGCTGGACAGTACTGACGTTTTGAGGGCCTGAATTCGGGTACTTCCCCCACTCAGTCCAGGAGCGTGGGGGCCATTATCCAGGAGCAGATGTCACTGAAGAGCTGTGATGACAAATACAGCGATCTACATTCATACCATGACTCATATGGCGAGGGACAAAGAGCACTGGGACTCACTTTGGGACTTACACAATGATTACCGGCCAACACCATCTTCAGCCGTGAAACCATAAAACTGTAAGAGCACATGTGTGTATGTGTGTGTATATGGAATCATTGGCTCAGAGGTCACAAATATGACACATGGGTCATGTGACACATACAAACAGGAAACAGTTTCAGGAAACTGACTTGCACTGCGGCTATTTCGTTTTCTTTTCCTTGAGCAGTAATACTTAATGCTCCCCTAACAGAGCGCGTTGCTGGTACGCCACAGTGCTGTCAGCTGCAGCCCTGTCCGGCCTGCGAGCTCATTCTCAGCCTGTCTCCTGCAGCTGCTCCTCCAGCTGGAATCTGAACGCATCCCTAGAAAGGGACAGAGCAGGAGACGGGCAAACGGTCCCATTGTGCCAGGTTTACGGGGCATTCAGTGTCGACCCCTCAGCAACACCACATGGCTCCCATGACAGTACGGGGATGGAGCAGATCTTCAGTCGCTTCAGTTCTCTACACTCGCCACCTTTAGAAAGGTCTGTTTTGCACTTCAACAGCAATGCAGGGCTCGCCAAACTGAAGGTATCTCATACTTAATAAATGACATACGTGCCAGAATGAATATGGGCTGGCTTCAGTAGTTGGAGTGGTAAATGTGAATGTTACTTTACTACACAAAGGCTTAACTATAAGACAGCCAGTGCAGTTAATTAGTGTGCTGAGCTTGTCTTTGATTCAAAACATGCACTTTTTTTGACTGAGCTGATTTGCCAGATATGAACAGTTACTGTCATTGACTTCTAACCTTGACTGATTTGGTGGTAAGATGCTGGCACCTGCTGCCATTGTATTTGTTATCCTGCTCCAAACGCAGTTCTTTTTAAGGTTTAATATGCTGAAAATTACAAATATCAGTTTATCAGTGTGCAGACTTTAATATGTACAACACGGTGGATTAGCGGGTAGTAATGACAACTCAAACCATACCGCTGTTCTGGGTGTATCTCTGACCAGGATAACTGAGTGGGACCGTGCTGAAGTGTCATGTTTCTTAGTATTTTGGATTCTTTTTGGCGTCTTTCGAAACCAGCCAGCCATCCTTTATGCGAAAGATATGCATCATCTTGGTCCTGCTCGTCTGCATGATGAGATTTACATTTAATTTAATTAGCAGGTGCTTTTCAGGGTCAGGTGGTCCCTGGAGGAACTGAGGACTGGGGGTTAAGGGCCTCACTCAGGGGCCTGAAGGTGACATCATTCTGCTGACCTCGCAGTTTCAGCCTGCCAGCTTCTGATCACAGATACAGTGCCCTAATACTCCAAGCCACACACAGTCCCTGAATCAAAGACCTTGGACCATGACCATGGCCAAGCCTACCAGGACTCAACGATAAGGACCCAGTCCCAAACAGAGGATTTAACCCCATGTCTGTCACTTAACCGCCCTGTTTTCAGCACTGATTGGCAGGCCCACTCACCAGCTTGTCGGCCTCATTCCTACCAGCATAAATGGCAATAATACACCGTGAATCAAAACATTTTGACCTATTTTCAGGTATGCATTTCAAAAATACAGAATATGTTTATCCAAGGTCACACTTGAAAGAGGTTTATAAAGTGCATGTTTACCAACTGTTTAGTATGTGCATGAGAAATTAGCCACCAGCAGGGTCTGATGCCTTGGAAAGCCGTACACAGCCAATGCAACATCCCCAGATGGTCACCTTTGATTTGATCCATGTTTTTAGCCATGCTGATAATCTTATAATAATGTGTATTTTATCCCAGCATGTGTGTTGGTGCACATAGAGGCCACTGTCCTCTTTTCTTCAGGATGTCACGGACTCATATAAGGTAGGCTGTCATCAAAATTACTTCCTCTGAAGTTAAAAGGCTTTGCTGTTAATCAGTCTATTATATAGCACTAATAGATGACTAGTAATTGCAACTAATACCTTATTACTCATCCATACAGAAATTCTAATGACATGTATTTAGAAAACAATTCTCTCAATAGAAAAAGAAAAAAAAACCTTTTCACAAAACCAGGCAAGAAAGTGAAAACCTACAATAGAACCTTAAAAACCAACCTGTAGCATTTTTAGCAGAATTAATAACCTCATTCATACCATGTGAATCCCTGCTTGTTCATCTGAAGAACAGCCTGAGGTCTTTGTCTGCGTGTCCCACTTGAATAAGCCAGGGAGAAATTAAGCATGTTTATATAATGGTCTTCATTCAGCTCAGGCTCAACCTCTGACTGGCTGCCGTCGGCACCGACCCAGCGAGGCTGAGAACCGGAGGCCTTGAACCCGACCCTCATCGTATCCGCAGCGCAGTGGCACACACCGGAGGGTCCTGAGTTAAACCTGAAAAACAATATCACTTTATTGCCATTGCCAGATAATTTTATATGCATCCAAATGGTACCATTACAAGTAATTTTGAAGACCAAACCTCTCTGGGATGTTGGGCCTCTCCAATCGAATGACGTTTTGTTGATTTCGTCATCTGACGATTCGCTCTGTTGATTGAGGGTCTCTGGCGAATCGATGTGGAATTGCTGAGAATTCTGGTATTACAGTGGGCATAGATACCCAGGAGCTGTCTAAGTTCTGGGAAACGGGAGAAAGAAAATAATACATAACTGTGATCTTTGAGCTGGTCATTGCAGTTTTATTTCCTTTAGGAATGATCTGAAAACCTTTCCTCATGGATAACGAGGTAACACTTTACTTGAGCAGGCACAAATAATATACTGTTATGCTCTTAATTAATCATGAAGCAACTCTTAATGCATTAATTAACCATGAACTAAGTCTGATAAGCAACTAGTGATTAAGTAGTAGTTATTATTCATTTAGCATTTGCTGTAAGCCAGTCATTATGTTAATAATGGTAATGCTTTTGGCTGCTACTGTATTTATTACTATATCCATTAATCTATAAATTAACCTTAATTGATTAACTACTGAGGAAACAAATAATGAATAACGCAAGCAGTGAAATATTGATCCTGTGTTCATTTGTCATTAATGAATTGTAACTGATCATTTATTTCAAGCAGATACTGTATGTGTTTATGATTTGTAAAATTTTATTACTAAGGAACCATACTGTAAAGAGTTAACACATATAAATGCATGACAGGAAAGTGTTTGTCTCTGAGCCTCTATAGCAGGGTTATTCAACTCACGGTCCTCGAGGTCCGAGCACTGCTGGTTTTCCGGCCTTCCTTTACCTGTCAGTCAGGTGTGAAGCCTCTGACCAATCAGAATCAGTCAATATTAAACAACTACTTGGGAGAACTGAAAACACGGCCTGGATTTGGAATCGAGGTCCAGAGTTGAAGAACCCTGCTCTATAGTCTAGTATGCAAAAAGAAGCACAGAAATCTGAGTTTCAGCTGGTAATACTTCATCAAAAACCTTCTGGCCATGGAGTGTGTCAGCCTTACGATACCACTGGTTAGCATCTCCTAGCTAGCTGCTGCTTCACTCCAGTTGTATCATTTTGCCATGGAAGCTTCCGGACAGTGCCCCCTGCTGGCACTGCACCCTTATGCTATGTGCGTGGGAGCTATTGAGTTGAGTCTTTCTCATCTCAGCAGACTTCCCATGACATCGACATGTTCTGGCCCAGCTTAACCAGACTGGTTAATTTGTTCCTGGTGTTAATGTACTTTAATGACTTTCCATTGCTAAATCGTTGCACTAATGGGTGTCCTTTCCCCATTGCAAGGGGCTGAGAGTGCATCTGCATTCTGCACCCTCCGATTTGCCCTACGGATCTCGGATGTGGAGTCGAGGACAGACGCTTTGGCTTATGTGTTCTTAGGAAGGATACTGCCTTGTTTTTCTTAAAGAGGAATTGTCACTGTTTTGCATCAAGTACTGTTTCGCAAAACCTCTCACTTAATCGTTTCTGTCCCATGCGTCTCTGTCCCATGTGGCCTCTTTTGCCTCAAAACCTACGACAATATACAAAATTTAAAATGATTTTACCGATATATCATTCCTTGGCAACCTTGAATCCGACATGAATATGTGTGTTTTTCAGGCGTGATGCATTGAGTGGTCCCCATGCACAGGCATATCAACCAGTGACCACTCTCCAAGGACGATGCCTCCGTTCTGTTTTTCTTTAGATTGGGAAAATGAGTTCAGAGCACAAATTTCATATCTCTGCCCCCTACCCTCCCCCCTCATGACTCCCAATGGCTGCTCCACACTCTCAAGCCGCTGAAAATATGTCAGTACAATTGAAGGAAATATTTTTTTTAATAAATGTATTTTATTAAATAGGAATGTATGCTACTGGACCTGCAAGCATTTGGAGAACAAATCTGATGGTGGGAGATTTCATGATGTGAAGAAGGGACTTATAGGAGCCCCCCTCCCCCCAACTGTAGGGAGCTAATCAGAACAGGTCTAGAGGGTCACCAGGGCGGTTCAATGGACCCAGACTCTGGACTGCTCTTCTGTTGGCCCTGAGATCTGGAGACTCTATTGAAAACTCATTTGTTTAGACAGGCCATTAATAATAATAATAATACATTTATTTTATATAGCACTGTTCTAGATACTCAAAGTCACTTTACAAAGAAAAATCAGAGAAATAGAATCACATGCACACTAGCATATCGTGTTATTGCTCGTTTTATATATGCTTTTGCCTCTGTGTTTTTTTTTATATATCTCAACTTGCTTAATATATAAAACCTTAGGATTAATAAAATCAACTGTCTGGAATATCATTAAGAAGAGAGAATGCACTAGTGAGTTCAGTAACTTCTAGGGACTGGTAGGCCAAAGAAGACCTCCACTGCTCAGGACAGAAGGCCTGTCCAACAGATCATAAACAGTCTTCAGAAGGCAGGTGTGTTTTTGTCAGAGACTACTATCTACAGACAACTTCATGAACAGAAACTCAGAAGCTATACTGCAAGATGCAAACCACTAGTTAACCCCAAAAACAGGATGGCCAGATTGCAGTTTGCGAAAAGTACGTAAAAGAGCCTTCAGAATTCTGGAAAAAGGTCTTATAGACAGACGAGACCAAGATTAACCTGTATCAGTCATAGCAAGAGGAAAGTGTGGAGACGAAAAGGAACTGCCCTAGATCCAAAGCATACCAGCTCATCTGTTAAACGTGGTGGGGGTGTCATGGCTTGGGCATGTATGGCTGCCACAGGTACTGACACAGTCATCTTCATTGATGATGTAACTGCTGACGGTAGTGAAACACTGAATTCTGAGATGTATATAAACATCTCATCTGTTCAAGTTGCAGTAAATGCCTCCAAACTCTTTGGACGGTGCTTCATCCTTCAACAAGATAATGATGCCGAGCATTTTGCTAAAGCATCATGAGAGTTTTTCAAAGCTAAAAAATGGAAAATTCTTGAATGGCCAAGCCAGTCACCCAGTTTAACTCCAACTGAGCGTGCCTGCCATATGCTGAAGAAGAAACGTAAAGGGACAAGCCCCTGGAACAAGCAGGAGCTGAAGATGGCTGCAGGAGAGACTTGGTAGAACATCACCATAGAAGGTACTCAGCACCTGCTGATGTCTATGAATCGCAGACTTCAAGCAGTCATTGTGTGCAAGAGATATGCAACTAAGTACTAAATATGATCGTTTTAATATGCACCCCATTGCTATGTCCCGAACATTATGGTGCCCTGAAATAGGGGGACTATGTATAAAAGGTGTTGTAATTTCTACATGCCGAAACCCAAATGCATGTGAATAACTTTATATTAAAGTCTGGAACGTGCACTATAATCATATCTGAATTGTTTGATTCGAAATTTTAAACTGTGGAGCAGATGGGTAAATCAAGTTAAAATGTGTCTTTGTCCCAAACGTTATGGAAGGCACCGTTACCAACCTCCATTAATCTGCCTATGCAAGGCACTTTTCACATTTCCACAGTTCTGAACACTGTCTTTATTGTTGTTGTGGCTGGTCTGTATTCAGAGGGGCTTGGTGTGGGTCTGTGTTCAGAGGGGCTTGGTGTGGGACTGTGTTCAGAGGGGCTTGGTGTGGGACTGTGTTCAGAGGGGCTTGGTGTGGGACTGTGTTCAGTGGGGCTTGGTGTGGGTCTGTGTTCAGAGGGGCTTGGTGTGGGTCTGTGTTCAGAGGGGTTTGGTGTGGGTCTGTGTTCAGAGGGGCTTGGTGTGGGTCTGTGTTCAGAGGGGCTTGGTGTGGGTCTGTGTTCAGAGGGGCTTGGTGTGGGACTGTGTTCAGAGGGGCTTGGTGTGGGACTGTGTTCAGTGGGGCTTGGTGTGGGTCTGTGTTCAGTGGGGCTTGGTGTGGGTCTGTGTTCAGAGGGGCTTGGTGTGGGACTGTGTTCAGAGGGGCTTGGTGTGGGACTGTGTTCAGAGGGGTTTGGTGTGAGTCAGTGTTCAGAGGGGCTTGGTGTGGGTCTGTGTTCAGAGGGGCTTGGTGTGGGTCTGTGTTCAGAGGGGTTTGGTGTGGGTCTGTATTCAGAGGGGCTTGGTGTGGGTCTGTATTCAGAGGGGCTTGGTGTGGGTCTGTGTTCAGAGGGGCTTGGTGTGGGACTGTATTCAGAGGGGCTTGGTGTGGGTCTGTATTCAGAGGGGCTTGGTGTGGGTCTGTATTCAGAGGAGCTTGGTGTGGGTCTGTGTTCAGAGGGGTTTGGTGTGGGTCTGTATTCAGAGGGGCTTGGTGTGGGACTGTGTTCAGAGGGGCTTGGTGTGGGTCTGTATTCAGAGGGGCTTGGTGTGGGTCTGTGTTCAGAGGGGTTTGGTGTGGGTCTGTGTTCAGGGGTGTTTGGTGTAGGAATGTGTTTGGGGGAGTTGTGTGTGCCTCTCTCTCACGCACCGCTTCCAACATGTTGATCCTCTCCCTGTATCCCATGGGCTGTGTTGACTGGTGGAGGGCTGCCTGGTTGGTGTCATCTAGCGTGTCACTGCTTGAAGATGGTCCTTTTATTGTCAGATAATATGAACGTTGGCAAGTGCGGATTTTACTTCTATTTTATCCACCATCTCTTTGAACAACGATGAAGGCATCAGCCAGCCCGGCCTTGGTGCCATGAGCTTAAACCGCCATTGCAAGACTCTCAACACTGCAGTGCTAATTGTCAGAGCTGCCTTCTGCTGAGATTTACCAGCCTTGTTTTTCCTTTGCTTATTGTTCGCACTGAGCCATGCACCAAACTGAACAGTGCTGAATGGTGGCACTGCCGTATGTTTTCATTTTTTTTTTTATTTCCATTGCTGTAGTCGCAGTACTGGAATTCACTGTTATGTATTTCTACTACACCGGGTTTGTAACCTGCCTCCAGTTGCTCCTGCTGGATACATTTCTTTGTTGCCTCTTTTCTGCCTGGTTGCCATGGTATTTTGAAAACAGTTTCATTTTAGTTCCACACAGGCCTTCAACAGAAGCATGCGATTTTTTACAGCTGCATTTTTAAGGGGTACTTTGGGTTAAATAGCTCCCAAGAATACTATGAATATGAGTATATTGCACATTCTGAGGTTTGATCCAATACCCTTCAGGTGCAGGTCCACGATTTTGAATGATACTCCGCTTGCTGTCCATTTATCTACTTTGCAGACATACCGGGGGGCCAATGAGATTAGACAAGAAATGGTGTTGCTGACAGGCACCGTTGCCAGAAAGGGCTGGGCACATACTCACTGAAGAAGACTATTTGGCCCAAGTTCTTATGCTGCTGCCTTAGCTGGTGATCTGTGTTTAGAGCTGGAACAGGTCTAGAGGGTCACCAGAGGGGCCAAGTGTATCCAGCACTCAGCGCCATGGAAACAGAACCCCCCCCCCCACCCCCCACCCCGACTCCTCATGTCTGAGATTCTATCTGATTGAGGCCCCTTCGCAGGCTACTTGCCCAAATTTACACACATAGAGTCCTACATAGAGTCTAGAACTAAAGACCATTTGGCATTGATTCTGTGTGTTAACTGTCAATCCCATCTCTCCGACCACTGATTAGCTCCCATTAATCAGCTGGACATGGCTTAGCTGACTGGATGTAATCAGTGATCGATCTCCAGCATTATCAAGCGAAGGAGATCGCGGTGGGCGGGAGCACAGTCTGGGGAGTAACAGTCAAACCCAGCCTGGTCTCTGAGGTCGTCGCCACGGAGTGAAGTGACCTGTAAATGGTAAGCCGAGCATGGCTCAGGTGCAAGACACTGTCCAGATGGAGGGGACTGTCAACTCCAGCCATTAACGTGATGGATCAGCTCCTTCTCCACCCGTTGCCTGATAGTCAAAGGGCATCCTTTGCTGTATTTTCCATTTTCAGAACCACTAATCCCAAAAAAAAATACAGTCTGCTTGAAGTGACAATATTTATTATTTCCTGGATCTTCTAGAACCTCATCCTGTCGTTGTTTTGTGATGCGTGTGTGTGTGTGGTTTGTCAGAGGGGACACATTGTTGCCATAGTCAATCCAGAGACCAGAGAGAATCGGTTAAGCACAGGGCGCACATGCACAGTACAAGGCCAGAGAGTGGTGCTGAACCCAGGCAGCCCTTCAGAGGCTCGTGTGCCCACAGGCGGGCATCTCCTACACTGGGAAGTGGGCGCCTGGTGTCAGAGGTGCCCGGTGTCAGAGGTGCCTGCCTCAGCTTCCCCTGGCATCGCTGGAAGGGAGACTGTTTTGTCAGCTTTTGGTCGGCAGCCTCAGGGTCACACAATGGCCCCATACATCAGAGCCCCGGGCCTGATTATACCTCACATCAAACAGGGACAGGCTCATTTGCAAGTGAATGTGCTGCTATTGTAGCAGCAGGGGGAAGCGCGCGCTGCGATTAGCATGTGTTTGTGTGCGTCTGTGTGCGTGCGAGCGAGGACACCAGTGGGCCTCAGCTGGCGTGTCCCACGCTCTTACCTGTTGCTCCAAGAATGGAGTCACATGCTCAAGGTAGCTGAGGAATCAGGAAACGTTGGCAGGGGTCAGTGTGTTACAGTGGGATTGAGGGGGTCAGGGGTCAGTGTGTTACAGTGGGCATGGGGGGTGTCAGGAGTCAGTGTGTTACAGTGGGCATGGGGGGGTCTGGGGTCAGTGTATTACAGTGACCATGGGGGGCTCAGGAGTCAGTATGTTACAGTGGGCATGGAGGGGGTCAGGGGTCAGTGTGTTACAGTGGGCATGGAGGGGGTCAGGGGTCAGTGTGTTACAGTGGGATTGAGGGGGTCAGGGGTCAGTGTGTTACAGTGGGATTGGGGGGGTCTGGGGTCAGTGTATTACAGTGACCATGGGGGGCTCAGGAGTCAGTATGTTACAGTGGGCATGGGGGGGTCTGGGGTCAGTGTATTACAGTGACCATGGGGGGCTCAGGAGTCAGTATGTTACAGTGGGCATGGAGGGGGTCAGGGGTCAGTGTGTTACAGTGGGCATGGAGGGGGTCAGGGGTCAGTGTGTTACAGTGGGATTGAGGGGGTCAGGGGTCAGTGTGTTACAGTGGGATTGGGGGGGTCTGGGGTCAGTGTATTACAGTGACCATGGGGGGCTCAGGAGTCAGTATGTTACAGTGGGCATGGGGGGTGTCAGGGGTCAGTGTGTTACAGTGGGATTGGGGGGGTCTGGGGTCAGTGTATTACAGTGGGCATGAGGGGCTCAAGAGTCAGTGTGTTACAGTGGGCATGAGGGGGTCAGGGGTCAGTATGTTACAGTGGGCATGAGGAGGGTCAGGGGTCAGTATGTTACAGTGGGATTGGGGGGGTCTGGGGTCAGTGTATTACAGTGGCCATGAGGGGCTCAAGAGTCAGTGTGTTACAGTGGGCATGAGGGGGTCAGGGGTCAGTATGTTACAGTGGGCATGAGGAGGGTCAGGGGTCAGTGTGTTACAGTGGGCATGAGGGGGTCAGGGGTCAGTATGTTACAGTGGGCATGAGGAGGGTCAGGGGTCAGTATGTTACAGTGGGCATGAGGAGGGTCAGGAGTCAGTGTGTTACAGTGGGCATGAGGGGGTCAGGGGTCAGTATGTTACAGTGGGCACGGGGGGGTCAGGGGTCAGTGTGTTACAGTGGGCACGGGGGGGTCAGGGGTCAGTGTGTTACAGTGGGCATGGGGGTGGGTCAGGGGCCAGGGTGTTAAAGTAGGCATGGGGGGGTCAGGGGTCAGTGTGTTACAGTGCGCATGGGGGGGTCAGGGATCAGTGTGTTATAGTGGGTATGGGGGGTCAGAGCAGTGTACCCTGATATTGAAGATGAGCTCTGTAACACTGTACAGTGGGGGACCCCCTGCTAGGCTCCTTTTAGGGAAGGTGGAATCCCTATTGGTAGACCCAAGGTGACATTTTTTTCAAGGGTCCCAGAATTTCTAGCTGCAACTTTGCTTGGCACTGGTAGTTTGTTAACTTCATGACATCCACCTAGCATATCTTATAAACCACAGTTCCAGAATTAATCACAATACAACATTTAACACCTGTACACAAAAGCATCACCTGAAATACACTCAAATACTGTTCCTGGCACTAGATTGTCTTGTCAAGGTAAAACTTCGCTAACACAACACTATCATGGCAGCCAAAGCCAAAATAGTTACACTTTCAGTTCTTTTGTATGAAATATTTCCAAATCAGGATGAAAGAATCATCTGGGAGTGGAGTCCTGCACACTGGAAATGAACATGCTGCTTAACTGATGCTTTCATCCAATGTAGTTAGTGGTACAATTTAATCCAGCTATAAAGAGCTAGGCATTCCACTGGAAAAGTTCAGGTGAAATACCAGCAGGGTCACTATTTCAGTACTTGAACCTGCAGCCGTTAACCGTCATGCCCCCTGCTGCACCCTTGTGAAAGATATGATATTGGCATGCATTTGATGCAACAGTTTGGCTCAATTCAGCATATGTTGAGGTAAGGCACAGCTGTTTGTTTGGTTTGTGGGTTTATGCCTGTGCGTGCTTTCCTTACAAACACTGTGACACGTCATATCACTTCTGCTTACGTGTTTTGTGCATGAATCAAATGCATTATAATGAATTAAATACAGAAACCTCAATGTCAGGGGACTAACTTAGCTGAAAAATGATTTAAACATCACCTTGTACTAACTTTTGAAAAAATCTTTGAAAGTTCTTCAATGGGACAGTGACAGAGCCTTCAGGGAGACTTGAACTTCAGGGTCTTGGTCACAAGTGTGGCTCCTTAAGCAGCAGTCTTCCCGTCCTTGGTGTTATGGCTTGTTTGCAGCGCTGAATAGCGAAGACGTTCCTGGTTTACATTAGCAGTTTAATTGCTAACGGCACAATGACAGAGCCTGCTAGACAGACAGCACACTGCTTTCTGTCTTTCTGCTTCATGCTCATTCTTTGCCAGGGTTGTGATGCAAGGCGTTCAGAGGACTGTTTTTGTTTGGTTTTGGACAAAACTCAAGGCCACCCAGTGAATAAGGATCTAATTTAATTAAATTCTGTTTTGATTTTTTTGTTGATGTAATTAATCAGATTTAAATAACTGGAGCACGCCCCCCCCTCCCCCATTTGTGGTACAAGATGGTGTGACTGCAATGGTTCAGTCAGCTCTGCGGTTACAGGTACAGGCGTTGGCTCGTGCCGCGAGTAAGCCTATAAGCATGTGTGTACACACTCCTTTCTGTTTAATGTTTCGGTCCAGCCTCTCATAGTCAGATATGTCAAGACTGGTGGTCCTTCTACATTTTTCCACATGCACTCTGCATATATGACATGGAGTGCATACATAAATATATCACCGTTGCAGTCAGTCTGAGACTTACGAGGATGCATGTTCATTATGGGAACTGTTCTGGCCCTTGTTACACATTAGTTTTTCAGGACAGTGGGCTGATGTTGTTTGTTTGTTTGATTGTTCATTTGTGATGTAAAAGCCATAATGGTGGTACATTTTAATAATAGAATAATGGGTGTGCGGAGGTTTGATCGACTTCCAGGCTGAAGTTCTGGCTGACTATGGCCTGAATGTATCTGATTGATTACACGGCTGGTAGGACAGGATGGTTCCAAATGCATGTTGGGTCTAAGATGGGGTAGGAGAGAGTTTCTGGACCCATTATCCTCCATAAAGGCCTTGAGCCGACCCTGCAGCCAAACTTACTCATAAAACGCAGACTCTATTTGCTCACATGCTCTGATTCCCATACACACACCTAGAATTTACAGAGGGGAGCGGTCCAAAGTAAGAGTTGCAGAGTACATAAATTTAAATTTTTGGAAATCAGGGGCCGCTATGAAGTACTGAGCCCCCTGACCCCCCTAGTTCACAGGCACTTTCGCCATTGTGAATCAGTTTGTACCACGTACAGGGTAATGTATACTTGCACATTTTCATGTTACAACATGAAATTCTGCCCGGTTATCTCGGTTAATAAGGCAGTCAGTACTGGTAGCGAGTGATACAGGCACGGAGGCGTGGACACCACTCAGAACGGATCTTGCCGCCTTTTGTCTAATCCTTATAAATAAACGCTAATTATAACCAAGATTCGGTCCCACATTCAGCGATGGTGACGCTTGACAGCGTACTTCGGCTGGATTTCGTGGGAGGAAACCATTTTTACAATCAAGAAAATTATGGATGATTGGATGTCCTACGTGAAGAGACGCATTTTATAATGAACAAACAGACCGCGTATAAAAATCATCTGCGTTGGACCCAGATCACATTTATATTTGATATCGCTCAGTTTATAATTAAATACATGCAGCACCCTCCTTTAGTCGCGAAGGAAAAATACGTTTCTATTTTACTTTTTAAAATATCGTGAATTTTAATTGCATCTAAATAATTTAAAGATTTTATATAAAAACATTTTTTTCTGTTGTTTCGTGTAGTTGGCTAGGCTGTGTTCCAATGGCATCTCTCCGGAAAACAAGACTTAAAAGTTTTCCTATTGTCTGGTCCTCCTTATCTTTCCTCTCCCGACTAAAAGGTCCCCGTCCACAATACCCTGCCGCCATAAATTTGATGTCCGGCGGTTTGCTGACGGAGAGCAAGACTCAGCCTGACCTTGACAGGTTTATGGTCGCCTGATTGGTGGCAGGAAGAAGCGATTGGATTACAGTGTCACACAGCCCACCAGTTGAAAGTCCAGCCAACAAGAATATTTATCTTATTATTAACCTATTGTAACTAAATTGGGCTTCGGGTCGACAAGTGAATGTACTACAATGTTATAAAGTTTGTCATAAATATCTATGTATAATTTAATAAGCTATTTACCTTCAGTTTTACACCATCATCATTATTATCATTATTATTACCGGTTTAATATCCACTGCTGCAGAAATCCTCCAGCAGTTTTGCTTATATCTGTAATCGCAGCTTCTCGTCCTCACATAGCAGAATTTGTGGTTTTGTTTCTCTGGATTTTATCAGACGATCAAGCTGAACACCGTCAATCTCACTCTGAATAGCGGCCGGTCTACCTGTCAGTGTCCCGTGTGTGTTTTAATGACTACCTGCCCACTTTGGCGACGATTTACTGCGGATATACTGTAGAGTTCACAACTGAAGCATTTCGTCTGGTCGTGATAACATCACGAGAGGAAGCCGAAATACCTGCCGAAGTGCCGCGCGCCCTAAAGATAAGGTGCGCGGAGAAGACAGGAAAAGCGGCGGCGTCAACAGCACCTGCACTTAAATAGTGAGGATTACGTAGTCACACGAAACCAACTCAGAATTCAGACAAAACTATAGGCCTATATCTGTTACTCCTCTGCGCTTACTAACACTGTCCAGTTTTTCAAGTAAACAATGCATTTCTATGATTTCTTTTTGTATTGACTAAACACAATCCGTAGTAAAAAAAAAAATTAAAAAAGGTCATTAATTTATTATTGTAAAAGTCGGAGATCACATCTTTGACGATTTAAAAATTAAAGTTATATTTATTTAAGAAGCAATTACAAGGATGGAGGAAGAATTTGATATACAAATGTCGGTTCTTAAAGAAACGTATGTCATCTCATTAAACAGCAATTAATTGTATAATACATTTTAAACTGTAGTCTCACTTTTTAAATGACACTTTTCATTGATCCTATATTAGAGTTGATTTCAACGTTGACAGTAGAGCGGTGGTGGTCGCACGGCGATTGTGCCATCAAAATAAAATTAAATTTAAAAAAAAACAGAATTAATTCTTTTTACAGGAAAGTGCAAAACGTTGATACATCAGGGCATTATTTTAATAATTATCGTTTGAAACAGATTGACTTCACCTCAAAAACAATGCTACAATATCAGTATAATTTAAAAGGCGCACTCTTTCATCAGGTTAAAGAAAATATTTATTCATTTATAGGTTTAAACGTTTTCAGCGTTTGTCTGCGGGTTAAAGTGCAGCCGGTAACCTTCCATGATCCCTCATGATACTGATTTACTGTATTAAATATTTCGGGGAGAAATGTTTAGGGAAAACATTTAGTGTATATATGAGAACTTTTAAAGAGTAGCTGGTGTAAAATATCTAGCTTTCTACGTACAATTTATCAAGTCCTGTCAACGCATTCTTCAGTGACCGTGCAGAAGCTAATATGTCGACTTGGGGAAACTGCAAACACGATTGAAGAAAACAATTATATCTTTTAATCAGTGGTAATTTCCTTTAGTTCTCTGCATGAAATTAGCCGCCCGATGTTTTTTTTATTATTATTATTTTGTCATATAGTGTATTTAAAAGATAAATAAAAGGAAATCTATACAAGTATAAATCATATAAGATCACAGTATTTTGTCTTTTCTCTGTATGACTGTACAGTTCTCTAATGGTCGTTATTTTTGCCTGATTCTGGCTCGCTTTGATCATCAGTAAAGCACACATCAACGTCGCTGTCATTGTCACTCTTTTGTTCCTGTTCCTGAAACATGTCTTCCGCTTTGTCCTCAGTTTTTTTAATCGTTTGCCCGGGGTGCCTCGATTTGACGTGCCTTTCCAGATCTCGCCGACGAACAAGCACCTTCCCGCAGAAATCACACCTGTACGGGGTGTTGCCCTCCGCGTGCAGACGGATGTGCTTGTTGAGGTTGCTGGGGTCGCCGAATGGTCGGAAACAGACCTTGCATTTCAGTGGTTTGTAGCCTGTGTGAGTCCTCATGTGGATCTTCAGGCCGTATTTCCGAGAATACAGCTTACCGCAGTAAAGACAGAGGTGACCCTTTTTGGGTTTCCCCGGACCGGGGGTCGAGGCGGGCGTGGGGTCCAGTCTCCCTCGGTTCTTTTCAGCAGCGATTTCCGACAGTTGCTGCGTGTGCATGGCAATCTCCCTGTCGATGTTAGTGATGGAGCTCAGGTCGGGGTTAAGAGACGGAGCGCCGAAGTACGACACGGACTCGGGGTATTTGAGAAGATTGCTGAAGTGAAATTTGAGCGGATAGTACGGGGAGCTGTACAGCAACTCTCCGTTGTATACGGTGAATGGCATTAAGGGGATGTTACAGTCTGCGCTGTAGGGCTTGGTGCCGTCAAACTGGGGGAGGGAAAATCGTTCAAAATGAAAGCCGGGGGACATCTGTGAGTAACGTGAAGGGGAGAGCCCGGTGTGCAGGCGACTGTCCACGTGCTTGAAGGCAGAGGATTCCTCAAAGTGAGGTAGCAAGGGAAAGCCCCGCATGGCATTAGTACACTGTGCTACCGGCGATGCTGAGTCTATTGGATGGACGCACTTGGAAGGTTGGCTGCTTGACAAAGGTTCGGAAAGGGAGCGGGGGGACTTGTTTACTAAAAGTTTACCGAAGCCCAGACCATTGGTCTTCACGTTGGGCTCTTCTCGTAACACCTCTGCGGGCGTAATCTTAGCCAGCCCGGCGGGCTTGAATGCGGAGCGCACACCTGGATGAAATCCCATGTTCATCGACGACGATGCTGCGCGAAGTCCGAAGAGGTGTCCGTGGCCCCTCGTCGAGGGCACGCTCATATCCAGGGCCCTGTCCTGCTCTTCCACGCTCGTTTTCTTTGCTACCGCACTCCTGTTTGCAAACGGGGAGGAAGACACGTTGCGCTTGGCGGCCTCTGAGCTGGCGATGCTATGGCTGCTGCTGGGCGAGGCCGATGCGTTGGGAAGGTCCCCAGATTTAGGGGACTTGTTGTAGTTCTCCGAGTTTCTGCCGTGCTCGTTGTTTATAAAGCCCCGCCCGTTGCTCACAGCGCAGTGGAAGTGAACGTGTGCTTTAAGTGTGTTGGGGTATTTAAATATTCTCCAGCAGTACCAGCAGATATAACGTTCTTCGCCTGTAACAAAACAGAGAAAACAATAATAAACATTATACCGGTTCATTAGCTTTTGTCTTTATGTTTTATGGTAATTGCTTACTAATGTATATTGTATTGGCTATCAGTCATTATATCACCGAAATAACAATGATTATTGTATTACACCCCCTCCAGTTTGATCTGGCGTGACGCCGGTTAACATGACAATAATAATTTAGATGTAAAGATTTTGTAATCTTTATGCGGCTGTCGTTTATGATTGCCCTAAAAAGAGCAAACGCCAGGCCAATCTGGCGCCCAGAACCAATAGGTTGAATGGGGGCTATCTCTGCGTGCTTTCCCGTGGAAGTGACAGCAGCTGTTGCTTGAAATCGGGAGACGCGGGGGACAATGCGTGTGCCCATCTGTTGGCGCGGAAGAATAGTAAGCGTATGTCAAGGAGCGCGGCGCATTGGCCCGCGGAGCAACGCACACGGCGCTCCCTCGCAAATCAGGGCAATATACGTCCACATAAAAGTTAGCATTCATTACACAACAATACCTTGTGTAGCCAGCTAATTTACCGTATAGCACCTTTTTGAATTTATTTGGTTTTGAATACATGAATATTAAGGACTTGACATTAGTTAACCCTTTCCCCTGGAATTATTATTAGCAGCCGCAGTAATTATTAGAACAGTGATTTTTTTATTTATTTAGCTGACTCTTCGAATATTTTGATCTCTCGAATTATCACATGCGTTTTATTATAGTTACATGTCTTAATTAATTTACACAAAATACCGTTATATTTGCTTACACACGCCTAGTAAATATTCATCTATATTTAGACGAGGGCATATTCCTTTTCGGGACAAAATGGATACACTTTATTGCTGCATATAAAAATTGAATATATATATATTAATATATATATATATTTCTGATATTTCTCGTTATGATGCCTGTGAAACTACGAAAGGCTGAGCGGATTTGTGGTTGTCGCCTATAGATGTGCGTACGTCACTGACACAGACATATCCCCGAAATATCATTCATATAAAATGTATGTGTCCTGTTTGCCAGTGTCTTAACTTTACCGTTTCGAGTAATAGTACCAAAAATTATGTTGGAGCTATTGCTATAGAATTATTGTGAAAAATTAATAAAACATATTATAGAGAAAAAGAGAGGAGAACGGATGTATGCATGTATTAATTTTGTTCGATAAAAATTAACATATATTTGTTTTATTCGTTTAATTTAAATATTTTTATTTAATATTTGTAGCATTGAACCAGCACATATTTCAAAACATGTATTAGCCTATATTAACGACTGGAAATGTGAACGACAAATTAAGACGAGATACTAGTAAATGATTTCCAGTTTCCTTACTTGCTAAATAGTTCCACGTTAAGTGCATTCTTCTTGTCCACGAGAATGTTGGGTCCAGTCCTTGATTAAGTAGAATAATACGCAATTGACATATTTGCGCAAGTAAGTTTAAAAAGGGAATTAATCGAACATTTCTAAATATCGTCGGCAAATGAAAATTATATAGGCCTACTGTTTACAATCCGTTTTCATTTATAATACGCCGCAAGATATTATACGCAATAAACCATAGTATGATTTATATGTATAATTAGCCCACTTGTTGAGAGTAGTAAACGATCTAATCGTCAATTTAAAAACAATTCATACGATCCTCGCGTAGCCCAAGGTTTAAAAACCACTTTCTCTGGGATCAGGAGGACTCAAAAACCAGGTGTTGGTGCAAAATCAAGCACTTGCCTGACTATATAGGTTTAACACGCAATCGCATTTTCTAGCATGCAAAATCAGTGCTCATTTTTGGAAGATTAGACCTCTTTAAATTATCTGTATGATTTCGCCTACCTTTTTCGTCATGGGTAGGTGTAGCAGTTGTTGGCACATCGAACCACTGGGCCAGGCTGTTGGAGTACCACACGCTGAGCTCCTCGCCGGGGTGAACATCTCTCAGCACCCGGTAAAATATCTGTAAAAAGACGGTCATTTCGCTGTCAGCTTCGTGGAAAAGTGTCATTCCTTGCCAAAGAGGTCAACTGAGGTTTCGGAGTAAAAATGTACCTGTCCCCCCGGTGAATCCGAGACAGCCTCGAGGTTCTGCTCCTGGGCATTTCTTGCGGCCCGAATTAACCCAATCCAGTCTGCACCCGCGCACCCTGATTCGTCCACGAAATCCCCTCTCAGTAAACGTATCTATAAAATAGATATAAATATAAAAATAAATGAAGAGTGCAAGAAAAACGTATTTATTCGTTTAAAGGGTTTGAAATAATGTGTGGATTTACAAACATTCATTTGACAATTCATGAAATTACTGAGCGCAATACAGAAAAGTTTCTCCGATTATCGAAAATGTGTATCGTTGATGGATATTGCTAATACTGGTAAGTATTCACTCTTAGTTGCACTTTTCAAAATGATTTGTATTTTTACATATTGTTCTCTTTTCAATGATAAATTTCGATTTTAAATTAGCCTACTGAAATTCAACGTTAAAATTAAGTTTTATATCCCTCTTCATTTTATTTGAGTAATAAAGTAAATCAACTCTTTCTGAAATAATTCCGCAGTTCCTTTTATTTGTTCCCCTAAATGGCGTAGTTATTTATTTTTATTCGGTGAAACGACATATAATTGAGTTAATACGAGAAACGAATTTGATGAGTGTCAAAGCGTCTCTAAACCGTTCAAGCAAATTAAAAATTAAAGCGTGACATTTGACACGGCAAATGCACCTGATGATCGCTTCAAGCCCCGGGGGTGACATTCAGCGCTATTAATCAGGGACGTGAAGCGGGTATAGAGGAGGTGCACAGCTCCCAGATTCCTCTAGGAACAACAACTAAATACATCATATAATCGAAAAAAATAAGCACAAGTTATATTGTACTATTTTAATGTCTTAATGCGAAACTACGAGGACTCTGCTTTACTTAGTTGTGTAGTGTTTCTGGATATTCTGCTTTATAATCATGCCGGCGGTTGCATATCCTGGATTTTCACAAGTTGTTTTTTGTTTTCAAATGAAATAGTTCATCGGAATAATAAGCGAAGTAGGTTGTGGATTTTAAAGAGAAGGAGCATGAAATGTTGCTATCGACTCAATCTTTCCTATTAGGGCGGTTAACTGAAGGCGCAGACTGACAAGTTGTCTCACTAATATAGCTCAATTATTTCTAACCTGACAGCACGCACCAATTAATAACTGAACGCAAAATGACTCGTGACAGGTCTGTTTTACGGTTAAAAACAATTCGTAAGATTTTCCCGCTTAATTGTTGATCGATACAATTTATTTTAATATTTTGCAAAAACTTATTTTTTGCTGTACATAAATGCTCAATGACTCCACCCAAAGAGTTCTATCCATCGGAAAAATGGTGTACTTCAGATAATAATAATAATAATAATAATAATAATAATAATAATGAAGAAGAAGAAGAAGAAGAATACACCTGATTTTAACAAGGTTTTGTATGTTTTAATTATTACTGAAGTTGAAATGGAACCGGTCAAATGAATAATAGAAATAATTGAAAAAATGTTTTATTTAATGAATAAACTTTCTGACCCAAAGTTTTTCTAAAATATTTCATTTCGGAGAACTTTGATGACATTTAAAAATTACATTTTACAGCGCGACCCAGGCTGTTTAGAAGTAACCAAATAAAAAGGAGTTTTTGCAGTGGACATAAAGTTTTCGTACCTTCTTCTTGTGGCCTTGGTCCTTACGGTCCGACATGTGCTTCCCGAGCTTGAAGGCGCCCGGCACCGGCCCTATCCGCAGGCCCGCCGGGATGCTGCAGTCTGCAAACACGCTGGAAACCCGGGTCGCTTGCATGGCTGGCTCAGCGTGCACTGGGATCAGAACCGGGAAGATCAAGCAGGAACTGATTGAGCCGAGCTCAGCCAAGAATATGAGGACGGGCAAATCTCCGCCCGCGAAGTGACGCGGTGGCGTATGTGATCCTGCTTTTCAAACAGAACAGCAAGGTATTCCTCAGTTCATTAATTCACGAGGGCGAGCCGTACGGTGAGAGAGTTGGCTCTTTTAGCAGCTGTGAAGAACCCTCGGAGCGGGTCACATGGAGACTTTCCCTCACCCTGGCGCATAATGAACTGCTCCAAACGGACAGGAGACAATGGGCCGGTCGACCTTCCCATCCCCAAAATCCAATTTGTCAAGGGCAGAGAAAAGAGAGGAGAGAATCAAAGGTCTGGGGCGCACATTAATCCTCAGCATGAACCTTTGTTCCAGAGACAGTTCCGATATTTTAAGTGACAAATCCACTGTATAATTTCTCCATAAATTCTCCCTCTTTTTATTGTCCCTATACAAACCAGTTTTTGGAAATCAGTGACTACTTTAAGTCTACTTGGCTGCATCCTTTTAGCCCTAATATACTTCAAAGCTCTTTATTCCCTTTCCTTGGTTGTATTGTATGACTTTGACTCACAAAGAGCCGGGAATGTTTGGAAGACTTGTTAACTTCTATTGACTCCCGGCGTGTGCCTGGCTGAAATCGGGCAGGTACTCAACGGGAGAACCACCAGAAAAATAGCAACAGCGTTCAAAATAACCACCATCATTTCATTTCACACTTCTGGTTTTCTTGTCACGAGCTCACGGCTTCAAGATGGTGTCATTCAGCGCGTTCTTAGCACAGCGCCGATCTTAGAACCTGTGTGACCGATGCTCTTTAAAACTTTAAGAATTTCAGTAAATGCGATTTTCATTTTGACAAAAAACACATTCGATACAGTTTTAGGTCAAGTGATATTCATAGATATTTACAAGCAATATGTTTCGCCAATACTAACTTTTAACGCTATAAATATTATAAATATTAACTCGATTTTGCATATGCCGGCACCGGTATTTTGTATAGTGTCGGATTATTTTTAATTATATCAGTTTTGTTTGCCTGTCGTGATGAAGTACTTAAACTTACATTTTTACTGCTCAAAATTATATGCTGTAGTATTGTGTGCTAATATTACAGTACTGTAATTATAAGAATATATAATGCCGGCATGTATTGTAAGTATATTCATCCTGCTATTATCAGGCTAGTTTACTGTTCCATGCAACGTCTGTCCGTTTACTTAATTACCAACTGCCTTAATTCATCCGTTACATTTTATCTCACTTTATACTGGGAGAAAGTGTGAACGTGAAAGCTGGATGTTTCAAACTTGGGGAATGGATTTACCCGTGGATTTGTGACGCGGGTTATAAAACTATGTATGACCCCTTTGGTCATCCATCTGAAAGCCACAACAGAGGACGGAGAAAAACACAAAATTGTGGGCGATAAATTCAAACCATGAACATGTCCTGGTAACCCCTGCCCTAGAGACTCCGAGAAGAACGCTGAGCTGTTATTGGAGGCGGTAAGGCGAACCGTGCCCTGTGCAAAGGTACCCCACTGCTCCATTCTAGGAGCGCTGCATTTCCCCGCTTAATGAGTCAATGAGCGTGAACGACACGCGAACAATTTTATCAATAGGTGCTTGTAAAGGCCGGCTGTGCGGAGGGTTATTTATTAATGTTGCCATTTGTGACTGGTTCCCATCCGCCCGAGAATAGCAAGTCCAGCCTCCCAAGCGCTCACACCAGCCAGCCGATTCTTATTCTTATCCTGTGGCTCAAAGTTGAAGTTCTCCAAGTGAAATAAATTCTTAACAAAAGAGAGAAGGAAGACATTCCCCTTTATAGTTGCCTCAGTCCGAAAAGCAGGGGTGCAACCCAACTAATGCGCGCAATGGCGCACAGGGCAGAGTCAAAGGCTGGGTGTTAAAAGTGAACGCAGTGTTCGGAACCAATGGGATGGAAAATTAAATGAAATTAAATAGCTTGAAGGACGGCTTTGTCCCCCTTTAAAAAGACACATTAATTACATGGTCGCCGCTTTATTTAAGAACAATATTGTGGTCTCAATCAAAACATTCCACCACTCTTTTAATGGACTTCCCCGCTCTTGAGAAAAGCTTCATTGAAGTATCTAACATGGAGCTGAAACTTTCAGAGGAGTCATTTCACCTCTTGGAGCCGAAGCATCGAGCGGTCAGGGCTTGGCTTTACAATCTGGGCTTAATGCGGGTTTTGATTTAACAGGTTGCCACATAGTGAGTCTTAAACGCAGAGGAACAACCGGTCTGTAAAGCAGCACAGTTGCACGTTCCAAAGTCTCACCGGGGATCCTATTCAGAGCGCCAAAAAGCCCAGGAGCGTCAAAGATTCAACACCTTCTGTGTCTGCCACAATGTGTGTAAAAAGCCACCGAGGTCCAGGGAAAACAAACTCTATTATATATATAGGCTACTAACCAAAGCTTATTAAAACTTATTAAGACCGACGTTTTAAACTTTCAGTTACACCACCTACAATTTTTATGCGTGTAAAAATCAATACACAGAATTTACCGAATATACTAATTTAAAAAGACAGCATCTGGTTATGTATTTTAAGACGAAAGACCAAAGACTACATATATTACTGGGTATACTGATCAATGTGTTAAAAACATTCGCAATGCTGCCCTTTCTTGGATCGTACAAGTCCCGCATCGGTAGATATAAGAATCTCAAACTGCGAAATAAAACGCGTAAACTGGTAAGGCGCATGTTTCTAAATGCGGGAAAGCGCTGTGCCCATAAAGCGTAGACCAGCTGCAGCGCGGAAAGCGCGCGCGGGTGGGACATTACTGGCTCCTTTCAATAGTAATTGTGCTTGTATGGGAGTCCCACCAGATGACATGATTGGGATTTTAACCCAGACTAATATTCAAAATCGCATTAGAATGTGGCAGTATAAGTGGCAACTGATTCGGTGCTGTTCATGCGTGCTCTCATTTTTAAATGCGCCCCTCGGAAAATGGGCGCTCCGTTTCAGTATTCAAAGTCTGAACAAAGTTAGCTTTGCCTTTTGAACTGAATTTCCCTAACTTTAACTCACTTGTTTCGGTTGAAAAAGCTGGGATAAAGGGCAGTAAGCTCGTCTGAATTGAAATGTTTCGGTGTACCTTATAAATTCATACCTTTTTTCACTCGAGCGCTTCAGAATGAGCCCTGGGTCTATTCGATTCTCTCTGCTGTCGAGCGCATTTAGCGTGGACTCCATTTGTGAAGTTCATTTCTAGGCAAATGCATTCCGGGAGGGCTTCACATGAATGGCGCTCTGTGTCAGCCGGCCCTAATTGGTATTAAAGCACTTAAACCATATGCATAGAATGGCGGAAGTTCTCAGGTTTCACAGTACACAACGTCGGGATGCTCTAACTTTAACCCAGTCCATTATGGGAAATTACTCCACAGCATCGACTCAGTACGAATATGTGTATTTATATGTATATAATATTTATTACTTACTACCTCAGTATAAAAATAATAGAAATATTACTATAACCATATCACGAATAATTATGGCAACACATTATTGCAGTTTATTTAGCATTTGTTAATGTGTACAGAATATTATATTTAGAACATTTATGTGTTTTTATATATATTTTGAATATACACACATTGCATTTAATAAATTATGTAAATGCAGTACTACTATATTTGTTGGAATTTGCTGAGCTACTGCGATTTGTTCCTGTCGTGTGTGAACTCAAAACAATTAAGACACATTACGTATGTCATGAAAAGTCATGAAGTAGGTGAGATGGAAACGCGGTTCTTGCATGTGCGCTGTTGCACGTGCGTATTATTTTATGCATATTTTGTATTTTGAGGGGCATATTCTGTTTTTATATTGATATGTAACTAATAACAAACCAACTAATCAAAATGTTTCACAGCTACGCAATTATACTGATTTGGTTTTAAGCTTCTATATTATTGTTGTTGTTGTTATCATCATCATCATTATTGGTATAGTACTATAGCAGCAGGAGTATAGTACTATTTGTCTATTAATTTGTTCGTTTGATTACTTGTCGGTTTGCATATAGAATTGTTTTAAAAGTCGGCCTCGGTTAATGCAAACTCATATAAATTTGGTTAATTGCTTTTAGAACATTGACTGCTGTCTAACGTAACAATATCATTATTTTAGAAAATCATATTTCTGAAACGGCATACAGTTTGAAGCTATTACCAAGTCAAATATTTTAAAGCATTTCTATTCCTACCAAATAAACTCGGTGCATTTACAGCAAAATAAATGTTCTCTTTCTAAACTGAATTTCCTGTATATAGGTGCTGCATTGTTTCGATATTTAGTTCTTATTTTTTTATTATATAAGCATATATATTGTGAACATGTTTACGACAAAATATATTTCCATTACCTTTAAAACTACCAGTTTTATTTAATGTCATCTGGTTTATTCGATTTCGTTCGATCCTTGCAGGTTTTTTGGTCTTTGTTTTCTGTTTAATTTGGTTCATCGTAATTATGTGAATTTAATATTTTTGTTCTACAGGGATGAATCTCAATATGTGATTTATCAGACACACAAACATCTCCATCTGAGTTCCATGTCCCTTTTGTCATGTTCGGTTAGTAATGTTTTATTTAGTAGATTATAGAGTAGCAGAAAATCCATCTTTCTATTTGTGGTTTTACTGGTACTTGGTCACATGTGTATAACGAAGAAGGTGAACGTCAGGCTGGGTTGCGGACATTGATGCGGACAGGACCCTGGATAGCTCCCGGTATCTGCGGGAAAAGGCCGCTTGGGTCGCGGCTCCTCTAATTAAATTGATAACTTACGGTCCGTGCAGCATATAATAACATTAAATCTTAATTCTATTCTAGGACATGGAAAGACACGACGTTCTTGAAGGTCAGCAGCAAATTGAAATAACTGCAAAGCAAAGATATTAATCAGTGCTCATCACCGGCGCCTTCTCATTCGAGAAACGGACTGTCAGCTCTAAGATTAATGATCCAGTTTTAGTAAGTGTCGGGTGGAATGAGCTTTTAGAAATGACGACCAATAAATTCGGAGACTATCAACTAGAACCTCCTCTTATCTGCTCTCAGTGAACTAACCTTCTTTCCGTTTCTTGATTCATTTGGGCGATTTTGTGATGATACTGTACAGATTTCTTCGATTCCTATTTGTCTGTTTGTTTGTTTATTTGCGTTCTAATAAAGAAAATGTTTTATTCTCTTCAATAGCTTATATGACAAAATTAAATCCGAAATACGATGCAATAATCCCATCAATAAAAATTGTTAATAGTCCCGTATTTAGAAAAAAAAATGGGGAGTCAGTATTGTTAAAATGGGACCCCTGAGAGAATGGGACGCTTAAACTTTGCAGTTAATGTATGTATTTAGTAATACTTTATTTTCTCTTCTATGTAATGCTCACGGGGGATTGATGTATTTAGTATGGTATCAAGTTGGGACACTGAGATGATTCGGTAAATTTGTCCAGCAAGCAAATTTTCAGAAAGTGTCTCATTTTAGCAGTATTCACCCTTTATGCAACATTGCAAATATAGTCCAGCATTTCCCTAAGACATGAGCGCGCATCTCTACCGGTAACTCAACGGGATTTGGTGAAATCATTCCGTTTAAGTTAACTAATTCTTACATTCGCAGTTTGCTTCGGTACAGTAGTCCAGTGGTATTCAGTAATAAAAATCATCTAGGCATTCCTAATTAATTCGCTATATTTAAGATATATTATCAAACGAATTAGCCTACTCATATCTAAAGGAAAATATTAAGTGGTGCTTGTATGTGACGCAGGCTTCTTGTAATACCTGTATGGCCACCCAGTTTACATGTCTCGCTTGGGACTGTAATACGTAAAGGATTCTCTCCAGGCGACACACACACGTTGCCCAAACAAACACGGCCTAGATCATTAATGTCTTTCTTTCTGTTTCCGCAAGCGGCACAAACGCACGAGACCGCATTTACATGTAAACTGTCGGCCTGTCATCAGGAGACGCCTAACGCGGTCTAACTAACCGGGCGCCTATGCCTTACATGTACTCATGGTCTTTCATTAAGCATTAGAGAGCTGTCTGACTGAATTTTCTGTTGGAATGTATAAGAAGGATATTGGGAACAAATAGCAGAAAATGGCAAATGGAAAACATAACAAAACAGAAAAATATTTTTAAAAAATCATTTCAACAATTTTACTCTTTCTAATAACATTTAAAGTGCAAATTATAAAGAAAATGGGTAATATTGTAACTTATTTGTAATTACTGCCACTGATTGATGTCTGCTCTCTGTCCTGTACACGCTGACAGAGAAAAGGGAACCATCCTGGTACAGTTTTGTTTTCAACAACATTAATGTGCCTCCAGTGGTTCATTTTCGTACCTTAAACTAGACTAAAAGGTACATTTACCTACAGCCAAAGGGTACCATTGACAGACAGACTCTTGAGGGTACAGCCCTAGTGACAGGTAACTGTGCCCTCAAAGGTACAAATTGGTACTTTATCTCATGACAGTGCAGGGCTGGACTGGGATCAAAAATTGGCCCTGGACTTTGGGATCCCCCACAGATTTTGCTGATGAGGCAGTGGGGGGGGGGGGGGGTTGTGTTTCCTTGCCCAAACACCCACTGGTCCCTGTCCAGTACTCCAGAAGGCCATTCCAGCCTTAGTCCTGTTTCTCCTTCCAGCCTCCTATTGCGTGCAGGGTCACTGAAGATGGGGTCCAGCCCTCCCCCTCCATAACCTGCTGGAACCTTCGAGGCAGCTGTTAACCGCAGGGCCCCCCCCCCAGTACCGGCCACTTCCCTGCTCACTGTCACTGCAGGTTAGCCTACTGCTCATCACATCGAACTGGCAGTATGGCTACTTAGCAAGAAAAAAGTTCAGTCATTGATGGGATTTTCACTTGAACTGCCAGATGCATTCAAACAAACAAACAAACAACAACCTCAACCTGTGTATTTTGTGTAGTAAAGGGGAGCTTCGTGCCTGGGTATGTGTGCAGGCTGAGGGTCAGGTGCCTGTGGCGGCACAGGGAGGTGTGTCGTGCTTGGCACACCTGCGGCCTGCTCCCCAGGCCTCCTCAGCCCCATCCTCCCAGGACCCCACTCACCCGGCATGGCTGCTTCATGGGGACGCCTCCACGGCCTGTTGCCACGGTTACCATCCGGCGGGACGGAGCTGCTGCTGACGGAGCGCTTTTTGCTTGAGCGGATGATCCAGTGCAGATTAGTGCAGGTGATGCAGGATGGGGGTGGGGGGGGGGGGGGGGTGCTCTCCAGCCTATGGGGACCTCCCTCTATGCCGGGCCGCCCCACCGGAGCACCGACGCCGGCTGGCATTTGGCGGGAAATCCACTCGGCCCCCAGGAGCAGCA
The DNA here is from genome assembly GCF_048594095.1 of Paramormyrops kingsleyae. NCBI lineage: Eukaryota > Metazoa > Chordata > Actinopteri > Osteoglossiformes > Mormyridae > Paramormyrops > Paramormyrops kingsleyae. Next base: position 7,391,488 of record NC_132805.1, read on the forward strand.
GACGGAGAGGTGAGATTGGGATGCAACGGGGACACAGAACAACAGTTTCACGTAGATTCTGGGCGCCTGAGACACTGAAGCGCCTCCAGCTGGGGGCCTCAGGTGTTTCTCGCACCTCACCCTCCAGTACCTCAGGCCCGAACGGACCAACAGCACGTGCAGCACAGAGACTGGGGCCTCGGCGTCCTCCATGATGTGACTGAGTACTGCTGCAAGGACCGTTTGCACACTGAACTGTCTCCATGTTAGAAGTGATGAGCAGAAGAATCATTGTGTGCAGTGGAGAATCACTACAGTCAGTCCCATGTGAGCTTTGGCACTAGGGAGTCAGTAGGGAGTCAGAGTCATTTCCATTTATGTATATGAGGATGACAGTATATGGTCCAAAAATGAAAGGAAATTAATACAGTCATGCGACAGAATGTAAGAGGATGGCTGTAATAGTCATGTAATGTACTGTGCAAAATCTTAGGCAGTCAAAGAACGTGATCCTTAAATAATATTTCTGCTAGTGTAAAATTATGATTTTCTATCTGTTAAAGTGTGTCAGGTTAGCTGAGTGTGTCAGCTTTTCAAAACATAATTGGGGAACAGAACTAATTCTCGCTATTTTATTGTTTTACTGTTAACTTGCATATATGTTCTAATGTAAATGTGTTTTTTGTCCAGAAGAAATATACATTTACTATGCAGATATATTGCTCTGAGCATTTTCTTTGACTGGCTACAACTTTTGCACAGCGCTGTATGTGTGTATTGTTTAGAATGATATACTTATGATGAAGCGTGTCATTCCTGTGTAGATACTGAAGCGGGGGAGCAGTGATGATTTTACATGGCTTATACATCAAAGGAGATCTAAGGGGTGTAAACCAGCACATTCCTGGGAAAAGAGGAGATGAAGACCGGCATACATGCAATCTGCTCAAAACTTTATTTGTTTCAGGAAGTTAAGCGTAAGACATGTGCCTGTTAATCTGAGAAAAGCGGTACAGGGTCTATGAGTTGGACAGTAGCTGCTTGGCACATGTGTCCTGCTGGGTCTGTGCTGAGGGTTGGGGTGTCAGCGGTGAGCTCAGGCGCGGCCGTGAACATGGCAACCCTACTCCTCCTCGCTGTCGTCAGCCGCCCCGGAAATGGTGATGGTCCGCTCCTGCATGTCGCTCTGCATCGAGTCGTCTTCTGTCTTAACTGTTCTGAGTGGAGATAGAGCCAGTTGTAAAATGCCTACTTTGCTGGGGCAATTCGGGATTTTATAAGGTTCATACAGAGGGGCCAAGCTTATCATTAACCAATGATACACAGGGGAGGGGGCAGTCTGGCAGCCAATCAGCTTTCAGTTTCAGTGAATTTTCACATAAAACCTTTGAGTCAGACCTTGGCAGTGAAGTGACATTCCGTTACATCGTAATAACAGAGTCTGCCTCCATCCCATCATGGTCCCCCCCTGCATTTACAAGGCTGACTTTACCTGATGAGCATGGTCTTTCTCTCCGTCATCTCCACCGCCTGCTCTTTGGAGTAAGAAGCGCTGGCTTCCTGATAGCCCAGCCCTCTTCCCATGACCAGGGACATGCCCTGCACCATTCCGCTCAGCCGGGAGTCCTCCCCTTCGATCAGCTTCCTGCAAAGAAACGCCGCAGGTTCAGCACAGTCGCTCCCTTTGCCATGTGCTTGGGGCCTTTGCAGACTGTTCACACACACAAAAAGCTATATAACACACTCAAGGAAAGAGGAAAACCCGAGGAGCGTAATATGGTCCCTTTAAAGCGATATCTATCTCCGGAAATGTACCTGTAGGTGGTGATTTCAATCTCGAGAGCCATTTTCATGTTGAGCAGATCCTGGTATTCACGGAGGTGTAATGCTATCTTCTCCTTAGTTGATTTCAGCTCCATCTGCAGACTCTCAATTCTTGCCTGTTAAATGACCAGGAGCAGCAGTTTGATTTGGTGTGAAAAAACCTTATCTTTGTAGCAAGCAGATAAACCGCTCATGAACAAAAATGCATCGCTGCTTAAGGAATCCTGCTAAACCAGCACGACTTTGCGGACCGCTGTGATAGCATCCCATCACCTGCAGCTCCTCCAGCTCCTTCCGGTGTCTCTCCTGCGCCTCCCGGATCTGCGCCTCCAGGGCATCTCGCTTGGACTTCAGGGTCTCCAAGTCGCGGTCTTTGCTCTGAATCTGCAGAAACAGTCCAACTGGGGGTTAAAACGTGTTTAGACTGATTAAATAGTGCTCCTTAGCACAGCTATGGTTCATTAGCCTGCTGCAGTCTTATACTCAGAATTTTTCAGCATTTGCTTAAGTTCCTGTCATTTAGTGGGCACTCTTTGGAAGGCTTCAGTGGTAAAAATCATAATAGTTATAAAATAATAAAGATTCACGTTAAATTAACATACATCTTTCTTTGCTCCCGCTATTTCCTGCCTGGTGTTCCGCACGGTGTCCACATGCCTCGTGGATGCTTGGCTTAGGTCATCAAATTTTGTTTTGTACCAGGTGTCCATTTCCTAAAAAAGGAAAAATTATATACACAGCTTAGGAATGGGAATCGAGCATGAGGCATTTGCCGGAGGGACATTTAGGTGCCATATTAGGAAATTTTCAAACATCAGCCACATTATGATACAAAGATATTTACAATCCATTATAGTGAATTTTGAGATCTGGTCTGCGGGCAATCAAGCGATTTCTGGCTGTAATGTGATTTTATTCACCTGCAAGCTCTTGGCTGCCATATCATCATACTGCTGTTGAATTTGCTTGAGTGCTGCGGTGAGATCCGGAAGGGTGAATCCGACCTCAACTATGGCGCTAATGCCATATATCTGTTTCATCAGCTCCTCGATTTCCTGAACGTAAACAAACGTGCATCGTGTACCTCTCCAGTAATAACACTCCTTAATAAAACCATAAAACTCGACGCCCATTCACCTCCTTGTGAACCCTCTGCAGAAATTCAAGTTCGACCTCCAGGTTTTCCAGTTGTTTCTCCAGGGCAATGCGGGAGGAGGTGGCCGTGTCGACATCCTGGCGGTCACAAGGCGATGTTAAGTTATAGAAGCGTTTGTATCGCAGGAGTTTAGCGCTATCCGGTCGCGTTTACTCTTTACCGGGCGGAAAGCTTCGATTTCCAGCTCAGCCTTTTTTCTCAGCTCCACCACTTCCTCGTATTTCAGTTTTAGCGCCTGAAGCTCCCCGGCCACAGCCTCTTTCTGGACAATAGCCATGTCCTGAAGACACAAAAGAACAAGTTAAGAGCTGGAGTTGGTGTCACTGTCCCTATAGGCAGCCACCGGAAAACCATTAAATCGCCTATTGAGGTTTACGTGGCAAATTTTCACCACGAGAGAAGCAGTCTGCACTCTCAGAAAAAAATATTGTACCTTTGCTTGTCACTGGGGCTGTACCCTTGTAATTGTACCTTTTAAGGTACAGAAATGGACATTAATGTACCATCAATTAATGTTCCTCAGAGTCCATTTCTGTACCTTAAAAGCTACAATTACGTTCAGCTAAGGGTACAATTGGCAGCTCCTTGATGGTACAGCCCCAGTGACAAGCAAAGATACAAATTTTTACCCTTTTTTTCTGAGAGAGTGGAGATGGACGGATGGATGGTCTAGATCAGGGTTTCTCAACCCGGTCCTCGGGGACCACCAGACGGTCCACGTTTTTGCTCTCTCCCAATTCCCTGCCAATTGGGAGAGAGCAAAAACGTGGACCGCCTGGTGGTCCCCGAGGACTGGGTTGAGAAACCTTGGTCTAGATACTTCTATATGGGTTGTCTTATAAATAAGTGTATTTATAAATTAGACTTACTGACAAAATAAATCTTCAGTCACTCGCACGCGACAAGTATAGGCCTGATTTTACCACCGATTGACATTCATCGTAATGAGTAGAAATGTTGTCCTGTTCTGAATTTCAGTATCAGTGAAGAAAGAGCTGAAATCGATAGTGCTGTCCCCAGCTGTCCAAATGTCTTACCCGATGCATTTTCATCTGATCTGCCGTTCTCTGCATCTCCTTCAGCTGCTCCTCATACAGCTTGCGCAGTCCGGTTGGCTTCACGACCCGGTTCTGTAGACTTTCAATCTCCGTCTCCAGCAGACGGTTCTGCTGCTCCAGGGACCGAACCTTTTTTTTTTTTTTTTTTAAAGAAACGGAAACCCAGGATAATGAGGACTTTGTGAAATGTCCTCTTAACTCACTGTAAGCATGAGTCATCTTCAGATGGTGTACCTGAGTAATGGCATTTTGTGCCTCTGGGAATCAGGATCAAACAGGTTTTGTGGAAAGGCCTTAATTAACAATATCTATTAAAGCCTTAAGATGGTAATAGGTAATTAAACCGGCTTTCAGACAATTTCCAGCACATTTAAAGCATAAATGTAAACCAAGTGTACCCGGGACCCAAACACGGTGTTTTAATATTTGTTTTTGGGCTGTCCAGTCCACCAGACCGATGTTTAGTGCAGCCTTGCCTTCTCTATGTAGAGAGCCAGTCTGTCATTGAGCACGACCATCTCCTGGCGCTCACTGCTGCGCGTGCTGAGGAACTGCTGGTTCTCGGCTGCAGCCACCTCCAGGTCTAGGGCCGGCGCGGTTCCGACCCCCATGCAGATCGCGCCCATGCCTGAGCTGCAACGGCACTGCGTGTTACGCTTTACGTGTTGTGACAGGTAAAATAAAACCTGGGATTCAAAAAATGTAGTTATAGTGAATATTGTATTTACGCCACCGTCTCTTTAAGAAATAAATGACCTGCCGTTCTGACTTTACGTCGTTGCATTTCAAATTGAGCCTATTTAAAGTTACGTATCTTAGTCTATGTGATAATCGTAGTCACAATTACAATTTATTCCAAAGAAATATTATCACCAAGTGAAACCTAAATTTGCATTAAATGCTCGTGTTGGAGAAGCGGACGGTCCCACAAATATCAAATAACGGAGTTGTCGTTTGGTCTCGATTGTGTCCGTTTATCTACATAGAATTTTATTGCAATTGGTCACCTAAAGCAGAGCTTTCAGTTTAGTGAGATCAATCCTTTCCCTCAAACTTTTGATATTGTTCTTCTTATTGGATGTGTTATTTTACCGATTCACCCACCCATTGGTTGTCGATTTTATTTTTTTTCTGAGATTCTGTGTGTGTTAGGCTACATGAACAAGATAGGGAAAATGTCTAAATAATTTAAATCATCACATTACAAAGCCAATGTGACTTCAGGAATAAACCAGAACAACTGTGATTTGTTACAAATGAAACCCTAACATCTTTTAATGTATAATACAAATAATGTGGTTTCCACTTAATGAAATTGAAATTGATAATATAAAAAACAGAGTAACTCAGATTCCAAATTGGAACTAAAGCTGTCGATGAGTATATACTTTTTACTAATATTTAACTACTGTTGTTTCATTTATGCTACTGAAATTGGTTTGTTGTATATCCGCGCCACCATACTCATGATGAGCGTTAGATTACTACGTTAATTTGCGCCTGTTAAATGCGATTCTGTTACTTTTATTTGTGTAATGTATACCTTTGTTATGTAGGCTTACTGGTTTATCTTTTTAAAGAGTTATTTTTTTAATATGAGTGGTAATATTTTTCCTAAAGACATTCAGATGCCGTGGATTTTAGATTTGTTGGCCCCGTAGTGTTTCATTGTATTTAAACTTTACTAATCTTCTTTTCTTTCCTGGTGCTACAGGATCTGGATGTACCGAATGGTAGATGTTCGTTTATTCATTTCATTTGTTAAATTTGGATAGTCCGTTTAATAGTTTAAATTCAAATAGTTACTCGCATATTGATAAATGGATTTTAAAACATGTATTATTTATTCACCATTATTATTATCTAGCCTATTTATTTTTTACCGACCTAACAATCATTAAAGCTGCGCCAGTCAGGAGAATTAAGACTCCTGCGACGTTCACGGACGACCTTCGGGGTCCTAGATAGGCCAACCTTGCACCCCTCATTAAGGAGCCAAGAAAACAGGTGCTTTCTTTATCCAGGGTGCTGCGAACTGGCTGTGAGGGCGGAGCCTACATGACTGGGCGGAGCCTACCTGACTGGGCGGAGCCTGATGGAGCTAGAGAAGGTTCTCTTGCCCACAGCCTGGGCTCTCAGGCTGGCTGAAGCAGCGCGGGTGAAGCTGGGGGAGCGCTGGCGAGTGTCCCGGCGAGTGTCCCGGCGGGTGGGGGACGGGCTGGATACGCGCACCTCATAGGAGGCGCCGGTATCCTCAAAGTGCCGGCGGTAGGAAGAGATCCGCTCTGGGCTGTGGCTCATCGTGACTCCGGGGGGCTGCTTCGGGCTTCCTCTGGGTGGAGAGTTCTTCGCGTCTGAGGGTCTGTGCTGCCCTCCCCTACGGCACGACCCGCTCTTATAACCCTGCTCCAGCCGGCCCGCCTCATGAGTCTGCACCTGCAGAATGTCGAACCTCCACACAAACCAGAGCCTGACCTGCCCTCAGTCATCTGACGGGGGCCCGTGAAGAGCAGGGAGGGGGGAGGAAGGGGAGGGGGGTTCCGAGAAAAAGAATTGTGATACTTTATTGAATGTACCCCCCAATATTTAATTTGGATTCATTGATCCCTAAATAAATAGCACTTTTTATTTAAATTATGTTATTTAAATTATATTAAATTGTGGCCCACCGATATTAAACTCTCCTATGCACACAGACATGGTTTTAGGAGCTACGGGTTTAGCGTCCCTGAAGCAGTTGGGGTTAAGGGCTTTGCTCAGGGACCCAACGGTGACATTAGCTTAATGACCCTGGGATTCGAAGCAGTGACCATCTGAGCAGAGGCACGGTGTCCTAAGCTGCTGATCCGCACGCCATTCCCAAAGGAGGAGGAGCAGAGGGACATCATGGGGTTAGGAGACCCGGGAGCAGAGGAGAAGAGGGGAACGGTAGAAAAGTGGAGAGCAGGAAGACCAGAGAGCACAGGACATCTCCATGATGCCCAGAAACACAGGAACCTCCAGACAGACACGATTTCTGCTTAGAGTTAATGCTCTGAAAGGGGAACTAAATGAAGACACTACTGTTTACATAACTAAAAAATCAGGTTTGGCCAGTGGACAGTTGAAGGAGCCTCTTTATGAGGCCTGTAAATAGCTCGTCTGGTCATGCCAAGTGGCACTTATCTGTGTCATTTGGCATCAGAGGAATTTAATATGGACCTGGGTGTGGGTGGTATGTGAGAGAACTGATAAACATTAATAGTTCATGAATAATGTGCTATTATACGATATGCAGTCATTTTCCAGTTGTTGTACCTGCCTTGTTGTCAAGGGAGATGTTTGTTGAAGACTCCTCTCCACAGTTGGAACAAACGATTAAGCATGGGCGTCATTGGGTCCGATCACTCGGGGGTACAGCCCCGAGTATTTTAAGCCTGGCCGAGTATTTCAGCCGCAATGCCAATCTTCCTTAAAAAACAAAATTGTCAAGCCCCAGGTTAACTCCACTTAGCCCTTGATCTTTTCCTTTTCAATAGCTAGAAACTCCCCGGTGGTTAAGGTTCACCCCTCCAACCTTGTGATTCGGTCTGGTGGACAACAGAGGAGGAATGTATGTGGCCATTTTAATCTGAAGGAAGCAGCAAAAAATCCCAGTTTGTGGATATGAGAAAGAAACAACCAGTTCCTTTATTAAACTGCTTAGGTCACATGATCGTGGGTCACATGGCTGATGGAGGAAGCGGCTGCCTATGGCTCTGTTTTCTTGAACCACCTTGGATGAGTCCGAACTGCACCCGGTCACATGGGCACCGACCCACGATGTAAGTCAGAGTTAATGTGGGGGCCGGGGTGACACCCCCCCAAAATCGGATCAAAAATTGGACCAAATGCCATTATGTAATGCAATTGTAATTTCCAGTTGCCAGAATTACTGTTACCATTAAGTTTAATGTTAAGAAACTGATGTTTAAATGATCTTCATGTTGGTATAAATCTATGACATAATGTCTGTCATAGTGTGTCAGCTGTCACCCCAGTATTTGCAGCAACCGTCCAATATTTCCATGCATCTCTTTGCCAGTCAATACCCCATTCAGTCTTTTAATTAATTCAGTTAATAAAGTGAGCTGGTGGTGAAATTTAACGAATACATGGAATGGCCGGGGTGCCCCTGAGCAGAGGTTTGGGGACTGAAGCGGTGTTCATCTAGCCGTCCAGCAAGATGTCAGTGACTTTTTGGAGAACAGAAAAAAAGTCTTGTTATATTTACTATGCTACTGTTAATTTATGTACGTTCTAATGTTGTGTGTTATTTCTTCTGGAGCAAATATACGCTTCCTGCCTAGACAAACAGCTTCAACCATGTAACTGCCTAAGGCTATACTACATATGAATCATAAGCATTATTATTTTATATGTACATTTTGTTTATTTTGCATCCTTAGTAGAAAGAAGGCAACAACAGCCAGCGTTTCTTCAGGTGCTCCTCCCCTGCAGCCATCCCAGTGCCTCCCGGCCGGATGCTGGGTAAACTGGCTGTTTGAGGTATGCAAACCCCCCTGACCTGCATGGTGCATAAGTATGAAACCTCTCACTGTGAGAGGCAGCAACTAAGCGGATTTGTTTCTAATTTTTCAAGCTTGATCCGAATCAGAATCAGTTTATTCACCAAATGTACACAAGAATTTGACCTGGCGTTCTGAGTGTAGTGTGAACGGCCAGCCGGAACCCCTTTGAAAGGCATTTAAATACCCGCAGTGAGTCACAGCTCTGTGGGCACCCAAGTGCTGGTGTTTATTTGCATCTCAGGTGTGCCGGCATAACACAAGCTTGCAGTACTTACGTCATTTTTTATTATTTCAGATAATACAACAAGCAGACAAAACAGATCACATCTGGGCCGCAGTGGCCCAGACTTTTTCCAGTTACATTTTTTTGTTGGGGGGGTGATTTCCCTCCTAGGGGTGGGTCACAATCAGGGGGACATTTCTCTGCATTTATGAGTGCAGGCGCCCCTGTCACTGTTCACAGATGCGTGTTTGGTTTTCAGAAGCTGAGGGGAAAAGGTCATCGTCAGACAGACCATGGTGGGGGAGGGGCAATGTAACATGATGCAGACACACTGGTACATCATAATTTTAGTATACAGAAGCTAACTCATTACACATTGAAGATTACCAGCTGAAAGTATAACAGAATGGGAACATCAGGGTATGCTTCATTAGCTACTAAACGTGCATTTGTTTTCACTACACAAGTGCATCAATAAGTACAGCAGGCAGGTGAGAAGAATCACTTTAAGAAGTGTCTCCTTTCACTTTTTGGAACTTTTTTTTCCCCATATGGTGAAATCAGTGCCCTCCCATACGGATTTAAATCAACGGTAATTTCAATCTGACCCATCACACGAGATGATTAGCCCTTATCAACCAATCATGAAATGGCAGTTTGCGTCCGCTTTAAGCCATCCCTCTAAAGGATCCATTTGCTCACTCTCCAGGAACAGATGATGACTATTCTGGGTTGGCTTGGAGAAGGCCTTCAGTGTTTAGTCCGTAACACCTCACGTTCAGCCCACTCCTCCCATCCGCCGGGATAATGCTGAACGCTGCACAGAACCAATTCGGGGGGTGGGGGGGGGGGGGATGGGTGGCGACAGCGTCACATAGTTTGCCACATAACCCCACTATGACAAATCGTAAAAGCTAAGATGAGAACTGGTAACAAACAGACAAAAAAACATCACCTGGAGTCACAGGCAATATTAGCATAATTTTCAGTTTTTCGTTTAGTTTTTATTTTATTTTAGTTTTATTTTATTTCTTTTCAAATCTAGCTTAGACATAGTTTGTTTTCAGTGTGGGTTTATTCATTTTTATTCGTTTTTTTAAAAGATATATTTCTGTTTAGTTTTTATATACTACACGCTAGAGAGATTATCTCTCTCGGCTGGCCTGGGAACGCCTTGGTATCCCCCCAGAGGAGCTGGAGGTGGCTGGGGGGACGGAGGTCTGGGCATCCCTGCTCAGACTGCTGCCCTCGCGACCCGACCCCGGATAAGCAGCAGACAATGGATAGATATTTTTGTTTCAGTCGTATCTTCCGTAATTTCAATTCTTGGGACAGAAAACTGAATTTGAATGTGTCTAATCTTTAGAGAATCCTACATGAATACACACGGTGCACATTATTTTCAAATGTTCCGGGTATTATTAATGGTAATGAAAGATAAATCATTACTTTAGATAAATAGTAGCAAACAACAGTAACAAGGTAATTAACGTTTGTTTTTATTTCAGTTAGTTCTGGAAGCAATATTTATAGTTTTCGTTTATCTGTAGTTTTTTGTATTTTGGTTTACAAAAATGCTGTTTTCTTATAGTCGTAATGTTTGTTTTCGCTAACGATAATAACCCTGGTCAGAGGGGAGGTCCCCAGGTTTTCTGTGTGATTCGGTGCATCTCTGAAGCACAACGTGCGCGTTTCTGACTTACTTGGAGTACCCTAAGGACACCGCTGTATCCAGAGCCTTCTTACTTCTGATACCTGCCAGGCAGGAGAACACAACCTGGTTGTTTGGGCGCGGCATGTCAGAGCCGTACTTCTCCCTGAAATCATCAGGAGTCAGCTGGAGTGCCTGGTTCACCTGCCCCACTGAGAATGGCACCAGATAGAGGCAGAGTTGGAGGCCAAGGTCACGCTTGCAGTGCACAAACAAGCTAAAATTACCGTCAAAGCCAGTGTGGTCAAGGTGCGTAGTAACACAAACTGTGAGGTCACTGCATGATTGAAATCAGGGTATAAGGTCACATAAAGATTCTGATCACAGCAGTCAAAGGAGGAGACATTGTGTTCAGCATAAACGATCAGAGGGAGTGTGGTTATAGGGTCAGAGGTCATGGGAACAAAACACTATTCCAGTTAGCCATCACACAATGCTGTCAGGATGCATGGTCAAAGAATGAACAAGGGCACAGTGTGCGGTCATGCTGGGAACACGATACTGGTGCAGAAAAATCAGCCAAGTACAGGAAGGAATGAGGAACAAGGGCGCCGGCAGGAAAATCACAAACAGACAAGTCACAGAGGTGCAAAGACACAGCGGTGGAATTAAAAACGACGAGAACTTAACTCACGGGGGACGTTAATTGACCCAGGAATGGATCCGTACTCCCTGAGTTCCCACGGCTCCCGGACGTCGATGACCACGCCAGTCCGGGTAGACAACAGCTGCTTTAGTTGCTGGTGGGACACCGTAAAGTCCGCCTGGGGTGCGGAGCTACAGCCGCGCAACACGTGCAGGGCAGCGGGGGTCCGCGGACCTGGCGGGACGCAGGCAAGCGTGGGTTCACACACGGCTCCAACCCAGCAGGCGACATTACCCAGGGTGATCCACGGGTGTACAGACACTGCCAAATGGACATTTTACAACTTGCCCTACCTTCGCAGAGGTTATACTAATTACAACACGTTTGACGAGGAGATTGCATGCCTTTTCCAACGTAAAAAACACGTATTTACGGTTTTACTGAGAAGTGCACAATATTTACTTAAAAAAGAGTTTAAGGTTGAGCTGTCAACACTTACAAAAGGCATAGTGAGTTCGAGCTTTCGATAAGCACGACAGTGTCCTAGAACAAGTTGGTGGAGTAAGGCTGCCATTTAACAGGACACGGTGAATCAGTCCCGTAAGCTTGAGACATTCTTTCAGAGACATTCCGAGTTGTTTTAGAATCCTAGGACGCGAAGCCAAGTCTGTGCAGAAAACTGATAGACACTTCCTCCGGGCGCTTTGCTGTCGCCGAGCTATGGGGCGCTCCCTGGACGGGACGCATGCGCGTACCGGCACCTCGTAAGGGCACTAGTGAGTCCCATGCATGCTGGATGTTGTAAGACCAGGACCGGAAAGCTAACACTGTCGGGGAACCCTCCATGTGACGGCAGTGTCTGGTATGAGAGAAAACTCTGGAGCAGCAGTATTTCGAGAATGGGATGCAGTGCCCCCCTAAACCTCCTCCATCGTGCCCGTAATTAACTATGCAAAGCAAAATGTACGGTAAACCTAATAAATAATAGCAATAATAATGTTCAAGTAAAATCTTTATGCTATATATAAAATATGAAATACTATTTAAATTGGCAACAAGATGTGTGCTTGATTGTATTTTATAAAACACTGCTTCTTGTTTTCTGTAGCCCCGTGTGACTCATATTTCTGTTATTAAAACGCGAGGCGAAGGCTCACACACCAGAGAGCCGTAGGCTCTGTTTGACTTGCCTGAGCTTCCGTGATGCGTCACCCGCCGACTTCCGGTGCATCAGTGTCACCGTCCGACGTTTGATGCAGATCTGAGTGTCCTCAAGTACGTTCAAGAAGTTCGCGGCGACACTCGGGACCCACTTTTCATAAAGCGCGTCCCGTACTTGTCCTTGGAAACGGACCGGGTGGCTCGAAAGATTACCTTTTGTAAAACCGTAGGGCCTTTTAGCCAGGAAGCTATTGCGAAGGGGTGCGGCAGAGGAAAGGTGAGTCGCCGGGCTTACATGGAGCAGGTCAGCCCGCCGGGCACCTCTTTAGCACAATGCCCAAAACCAGCGTCACTTAACCTTCATCTCTCTGAAGGGGGCGTCGCCCCACTGTTTATTAGTAACATGTGCCTGAAATATGCCCGAAGCAACTCGCGCTTCGGATTTTGACAGCTGAGGGGGAAGAGCGCAGGCTAAAACTTTGATATCAGACTCTTACCAACTGTACCACGCTGACCGGTTTGTCTTTGTTTTTTTTTTTGATGCTGCAATAAATAACTTTGGGAGGAGCGCGTGTGTTTCATAGTTTCATACTTGGGCGCCGACGTCATGATGCGTCGAATGTGTGGAGAGTCGTATACCGTTTAGGGAGCACCTTTTGCCCTTCATGAATTTTAACGCACTAAGTAAAGCTGAAGGCAGAAAATATCAAGTTTAAGGAAGTTAATAATGGTTACCGGCTAATCTTGGCCACGGGGAGGGTTTCTAAACCTCCCAGGTTTTCAGCAGAAGAGTTCGATTTCCTGAATAGTCATTTAGTCTATAAATATTTCCGGTTTTTTAATTTATTTTATTTTTATCCAGATTAAGAATGGGCAAAAACAAAAGTACATTTTAAAAGAAATACCTATACATCTGTACTGCATTTTAGTAACTCTTTTTTCTCGCGCTGGAATGTCGGCTCCATTGACAATGCAAATACAACGTGTATCCAAATAAATACATCTTTACGAGCCGTTGAGTAATGGACACATTTTATATGAAATGAGGAAGCGAGTTAATTTTGGTTACAGTAGTAGCTGTGGAACATGCCTTCATTAGTTTACCGGGGACGGCCGTTTGGGTGCGGCGTTTCAGCCTCTCCCGGGCAATGAGGTTTAGTTTCCCTTCCGCAGGCACCCATGAGGCTCAAAGACCCATTCTCCTTAAAACCCGCTGACATGACGAAGCGGACCAGCCGGCCGAAAAAAACTCGCGATGAGGAGTCCTCGGACGAGATCAGCGGTAAGGGTGTAAGCCGTATGCATTTGGGACGGCTGGGGAAATTTACTGTTAATCAGGGAAGATCACGCTTGGAGCTGTACTTTGCGCAGAGTGAATTTAGGCAGTCTTAATTTCCGAGCTGGCAGAGTGGATCCTGACAGTGTTTTTCTGAAGAAGGTTCACCTGGGAAACAGCTTCCACCCTCTGCATCATGAAACTGAGTAACCAGAGTGGGCATAACCACATGATGATCTAATTTATGCCACTGTTCATGGGGCGGCTGGCTGGTTTCACCTCTCACTGATCGTTGTTCCCCCAGGACTGACGTGTCAGCATGTCAGCAAGGCGGTGGACCTGAGTTCAGTGAAGAAGGCGGTCGCACAGAACTTGTGGTCAGTGTGTACAGACTGCCTGAGAGAGAGGACCGTGATCGAGGGCGAGCCCGCTGGGGATGTCCTCCTGTGTCTCAGGTGTGGCTTCCAGGTGAGGTAGTCGGCCCTCTCCAAGTTGGACTGCCACCATTGGCTGCAGTGGGGGGAACAAAATGGTCATACGGTGGCATCATGTCATCATCTGCAGGGCTGCAACCAGTCAGAAGTTCAGCACTCAGCCCGGCACCAGGTGGCGCTGCGTTCAGAATGTCACTGCATCTCCGTCAGCCTCAGCACGTGGAAGGCGTGGTGAGGACCGCCACTCGACCCAGAGTTCACGCAGATGTAACATGGCTGCCTCAAATGCTACAGTTCTGTAATGGGCCAGCAGGTGGCATAGTGGTAAAGGTCAAGCACTTGTAAGCTGAAGATTCGTAGTTTAATTCTCAAGAGGGGATATTTAACCTGAATCCCTTCTCTTATATTCTCAAGTGGGATATACAGTTACAAAGTATGTCCTGTATCACATACACCATATATAACAGGGTAAACAGTGTTAGGTTAACATGATTTTTATGTTTGCGTGGTTCTGTATCGGTACTGTGACATGTTAATCTAAGGTGACCCTTAGTAGTGCTCACAGCCTCTGGGGTGCTTAGTAATACTTTGTTTGGCTGCTTTCGGTTCTGGTTTCTTTGAGGTTTTTCCTGAATTTCAGTTTCAGATTCATCACGCAGAATTTGAATAACTATAGCAAACTGACACTGTGGGTCTCCTCAGAAGGCCGTAGTTTGCCATGGACATGGGCAAAGAGGACACCTGCGCTGCTTCCTTCAGACCAATGAGCAGTTTCTGTTCATATATTTGTTCCTCTGACTCCTCCCCCACTCTGCCTGACCAATGAGGTGATGGTGTCATCTTCCAATCAGAAGTCTCCTTGCCCTCTTCATGGAGGCTCATCCCCCTGCACTTTGGAGCCTCTTGTTAATCGCCTTTTCTGCCCCGCTGATCCTGATGGCCATCCTCTTGTGGACCAATCCAACTTAATGGGTCTCCCAGTAGCAGCTTCTCTCTGTCAGACACCCCTGAGGGCAGAGACACCTGACAGGATGCTTTTGGTGTGTGGTGGCTGGAAACACACACATACAGACACACACATACACACAGACACATACAGACACACATACATACACACACACATACACACACATACAGACACATACACATACACACACACATACAGACACATACACACACACATACAGACACACACACATACACACACACATACACACACACATACAGACAGACACACACACATACACACACACACATACACACACACATACAGACACACACACATACACACACACATACAGACACACATACAGACAGACACACCTACAGACAGACACACATACAGACACATACAGACACACACATACAGACACATACAGACACACACACATACAGACACATACAGACACACACATACAGACACATACAGACACACACACATACAGACACACACACATACAGACACACACACATACAGACACACACATACAGACACACACATACAGACACACACACATACAGACACACACACATACAGACACATACACATACAGACACACGCATACAGACACACACACACACATACAGACACACACACATACAGACACACACATACAGACACACACACACACACATACAGACACACACACATACAGACACACACACATACAGACACACGCATACAGACACACACATACACACACACACACGCATACAGACACACACACACACATACACATACACACACGCATACAGACACACACACATACAGACACACGCATACAGACACACACATACACACACACACACGCATACAGACACACACACACACATACACATACACACAGACACATACAGACACACACACACATACACATACACACACACACATACACATACACACAGACACATACAGACACACACACATACAGACACACACAAAGTGGTGCAGCACATGGTCGCCTTAATTGATTATTATCCTATTCTCTATATCTTTTGTCCAAAGCATCCCATAATAAGATGGCTGCCACTGTTTCCAGCTGGGCCCTAATAGCTAACGGGGATAAGTAAGCGAGCTGGGCGGCGTGTCATCAGGGCCGTTCACATGCCCTGTGCCTCCATGGTGTCCTGCAGGTGTTTGGAGTGTAACGAGGAGCTGTCCACACACTGCAACAAGAAGGTCCTGGCCCAAACACTGGACTTCCTGCAGAAGCACTCTGTGAAGGCAGCCTCAGGTAAGCGCTTGCCGAAGCCCGCTCCATCCGTACCAAGAGCCGATTCGTTATACCTCTCTGTGCCTCTGTAGAGGGCACATCCTCCTGATATCCTGTGGCGCCTCCTGGTGGCTGATGATGTGTCCTGCGTGGTGGAGCTGGCAATCGATCGCTCTGAGTACGGCCCTCTTGTGATGCTCAGGGATTAGTACCTACTTACGGAGCACCTTGGCTGGTGATGATGGAAGCTGGACGTTGGCTTTTGATGATACTGTATCTACTTTTGGACAGAGAGGTTGAGTAGATACCTTAGTTCAGGATATCCCAGCATGCATCACTGTACATGAGCTTTTCGGACAGTACCTGGAGTTTAAACCTCCTTGGGTCCAGGTCACAAGAAGCACAGTTCAGTGTGTAGCTGACACTGGAGCTCATGGCCCTGGGCCAGGGGTGTGCAGGCTGCTCTTACAGCTGTGGCACATTAGAGGCATACCAAGCTGTCCTCTGGAGGAGAAGGTGCCCCCTTGATGTCCTCGGAGGCTGTGGGTGGCTCACAGGGAGCCCGTCCCCCATGCCTGCAGGCCACGTCACGTGGGCTTCCCATGTCGCATGTCCAGCGCGGGCGCCCTCCGCCGGTCCCGTGATCGCACGCCGCAGCCTGTCTCTGCAGTTCCGGAACCCCTCCAGCAGGCTCCTCCCCCTTCCCCGTTCCGCTCTATCTGCCCCAGCTGCATTTCTGCCACCCGGCCGCTCCCATCAGTGCCGTCAGCAGCTCCGTGTGCTGCCCCGGCTGCGGTGGAGCTGCGGGAGCCGCAGCAGCTGCGTGTGTCCGACCCGCTGTCATGCCTGCCCCCCATCCCCAGGGTGCCCCGTCTGCTGCGTGCGGCGCTGGCCCCCGGGGGCTCGCTCGGGGTCACAGCACACGGAGTAATTTTGGATGCCCCTCCCTCGTAGCTGGCTGGGAGCCAGATCCTAGCCCAGGCGTTCCTTACGGAACAGGCGGCCTGTGGAGGAAGTGGTGCGCCTCTGGGAAGACTTCCCAGAATGCAGTGCGTGGTTAACTGGACCCTAGAGTAACTGCATGACAGTTTGCTGTGGTAGCCTGTGTTGATCTGCCTCATGGCATCTTCAAGTTTTTTATTTTGATGCTGCTTGGGCGACATAAAATTTTTCACTGCCCATACATTGTACCACAGTTTACGGTATTTTAATGCTCTTCCAGTCATTTGAAAACTTGCCAATACAATTTGCTGGATGGGGTATAACACATTGGCATAATATTAGGCCCAAGCCTGGTTTGGACTCACCGCTAAGCAGCAGTCATGCTTTTCCCGTTGCTGAAACGTGTCGGACGTCTCTGTACCTGGTCGTATTCAAACAGCTTCGTGCATGAAGCCGGGAAGCCGGGCGATTCCCCTTCCGCTCGCTCTCCTCCCCGTGCTGTAATGTCTCACGGCCCATGTGTACGGAGGAGCGCTCCTGCTGTCTCCCTCCATCCTGCGCCTCGCTGCCACCCCCGCATGTCACAGTTTCAGGGTAGCGGGGCATGGAGTGGTGCACAGGGGACCCTGGCATGGCGCCCCCCCGCGGTCCTTAAATGACCCACCGACGTTATCGTGGCCTGACGACTCGACAGCCATTGTCGGCGCCGCTGCGTGGCGGCTTGTGGAGCGAGCTGGTGAAATTGCATTTCTGCTGAAGGCCAGCGCCGCGGAAAGGATTGTACTACCTCCTCTTCCCGTGTACCCCCTGAACAAAAGAGCCCCAGCAAGAATTTAGAAGCCATTATAGTTTTATACAACAACGGCTTAGAGAAGAAAGAAAATCTATTAACTAGGCTCTTGTCAACAAGGCCTTCAGCTGGAGGACCTGGGTCCTGGAGGAGGGAGACTTGACCTCAGCGAGATGTGCAGGTTTGTATGGGCTCAGCACACAGCTGGGATTCTTTGTTGAGGAAATTAAAATGTTTCCCTGAATAGACATCAGTGGCTGGCGCTCGGCTATTTTGGCAGTTATTGTGCAGTATTGATTTTTCATCCACTCTCTTCCTTATAATTATGCCTCTCCCTGGTGGAACCGCCGCACACGACAGGATCGAGGGAGTTGTTTGCGTACCAGAGGCAAAACAAACACATTGTATTGTGTTAATTGAATTTTAAAAGGGAACAAAAAAAAAGAGTTGTCTTGCTGCCAGATAGTAAGGTCTGCGATATTGCGCTCTCTCGAGTAGGTGGGAGCTGTGACTCCATCAGCGGTAACTACGGCAGGCTTTTGACAGACGTCTGTAACCTTGATTTCCTGTGACTGCTCCAGTCCCCCCCCCCCGCCCCCCCCCCAGTAGCTCTGGCCTCCCCCGCCCCGCAGGGCACTCAGGGTGCTGTTTTTACTGCTGTTTTTGCCAAGCTGTATTTGACCCATGTCACATGGGGGTGACGGGGGCCTCTGTGGGCATCTGGCCATCAGACCCGGGGATGCGTCTTGGCCTCTGCTGCATCAACTCCCTGTTTCCTCAGTGTCGCTCCTTTGCTCCTTCACTTCTCCTTGCTCTGAACTATCCTCCATTTTAATGCTCTTGCCGTCTGATAACAAACTTTATTCCTGTGCTGCTGCTGACCTGCAGGTGGCGTAGTTGTTAAGGAGCCATTAGTCTTTGTCGGGTAATATGCCTTAAATCTCCCCGTGGATTTCCAATCTTGGTTAAAGGCACTGTCCCATCCAGCCATCTTCCTGACCAGTGCGCGGCCGCCATTATGATTGATAATTATGATAATTATGCTCATTATGATTATTAAGTTGATTCCTGACGAGGTAATTCTGCTGCCCTTTACAGAGGCTGCCCATTTTCCCATAGAGATTTTATTTGAATTTAGTTTCATGCTTTAAAAATAACCTTTTATATTCCTGGCCAGTGACTTGTATGTGAGCAGTAATACTGGGGCCAGTACGGCTCTGTGTGGGCCGTGATCACATGGGCTCTTTGTGCCCCCCCCCCCCCTTGTGCACATGCTGTGCTCTGGAACCTGTGGACAAAGCTGCCAGCATGTTGATGCTGCGTTTAGGCTGGATGGGGGTGGGGGGTGTGGTCCGTGCGGTGCCCCAAACCCCCCCCCCCTCCTCGCTGCTGCTGAGAGCCAGGTGGTGGAATGAGTCAAGCGTGGAGCCCAGTGAGGGCGACTCGGCCCGTCGCCGCCGTGGGGACGAGAAAAATCTGCTTTTTCCATATGCTGAGGCTGTGCCCCCCCCTCCCCCCGCCCACAGCTCCGTGCAGATGGCAGCGTGAACATTGTTTACCTTGAGTGCCCCTCGTCTCCAGATGCTCCGTGCGGACCCCTCCCCCCCCCCTCACCTGTTACGCACAGCTGGAGTGTCGAGGCAGAGCTTGTCGAACCCCAGACCGGTCTCGCCCCAGATCTTCGAGTGTCTCTCCTCTCCCAGCTTCCCATTCAAACCTTTGCCCCACGTCCTGCTCGGGCATCATAATGTCTGACTGGTTACCTTTACCTGTGACCCGCACAGATGGCGCTATGCTCCCGGTGGGGGGGGGGGAGGGGGTGCTAATGAGCTGCTAATGACAGCAGGCGTCACGCACCGTTAGCATCGCTGCTAAATGACCGTCACTGGCACAGAATGGCTGAGCCGCTCCAACAGCCAGAGGTTTTATTCCGGAGGTGCGATCGCACTGCGGGGCCCCCGCGTGGCCCCCAGGGTGGAGTCCGAGTTCCTCCATGCCTCCGGTGTGGCCCTTGGGGACTCGTGCGCCTCCCTCATCAGCTGCCTGCCTCATCCGTGGCGCAGCTGGGAATAGTGCAGCAGCACTAATAACTGCAGCCTGCCGCCCGTCCAGGTCTGTGGTTCCAGTGAGCCGGAAAAGCGCTTGTCTGTTCCTTTTGGGGGGGCACCGGTGATGGTGTGGCGAAGGCGCGGTGAAGCATCACGCGTTAAATCTGGAATTATCTGTGTGCATAGCGTGCCTGTTGAAGGAGCGCCGTGGAAACGTAAGGCTTTGAGGGCAGCTGGTTTGGAGTGTCTTGTGTATAATCTGGGACCCCTGACCCTCCCTGCCCTCGTTACTTCATTGGGGAGCACTCAGGATCGGGGGCCGGGCTCCACGCCGAGGTCCTCGGCTGGCGGGAACGTGTCCAGCTGCCGTCTAGGCTCTTGCTCCGGACTGTGGTCCGTCAACATCTGGGAGCGGCAGACAGGGGGCGCCAAAGCCGCCGTTTCTCCTTTGTCGATCTGTGTCGCGGGTCACGGCCAAGCCGCTGTCCTGCCTTCGCACGTCCTGAACCGTTTGCGCCCCGGTTGAATCTGAAACCTGCAGCTGCTTGCGGCCCCAAACCTTTGTGTGTGTGTGTTGCGTCCCTAAAAGCAGGGGGCCTGTCCAAAGTCATCAAGCTGAGAGAGGAGCCCTCGGAGACTGCGGAGTCCCTGCGAGGGAAGGCGGCCGGCAGCAGCAGCCTTATCCCCGTCAAGGGCATCAGCAACCTGGGAAACACCTGCTTCTTCAACGCAGTCATGCAGGTAGGTGTACGTGGGCCTCGAGCCGAGCCCTTTCCTGGCCCGGATGGGTGTATGATCATAACTTCAATATGGGCCTATAGACGGGAGTTCTCAAGCGCGGGGCAATCTCAGCTGGGGTGTCTGTGTAGTTTGAGGGCACACCCCCAACCCCCCCCTCAAAACTTGCTGTAAACATGTGTCCCTACAGAAATGCCAGCTGGCTGCTTGGAGCAGCCATGATTTAATGGGGCAGCTTAACGCTGGAAAATCCAAGCTGTTACTGGGAGAGTTCCCACCCGAGGCGCTTTTCCAGATCACAGGAAAGGGTTGCTGGCCTCCGCGGCGTTTCTTGTCGGAAGTGCGGCCCTCCGTATCGAAAGCGTCCATCGGGAGCACGGGGAAGCCTCCCCACTCCTGATCCATTACTGTGCCCCCCCCCCCCCCAGAACCTGTCCCAGACGCACCTCCTCAACGAGCTGATCCTGGAGGTGAAGGAGAAAGGGCACCGGCTGAAGATCTGCCCGCTTCCGGACGCCAACCTGGTAACGTGCCCCCGGCGTGGCCGCTCCCGCTCGCCTCGCGCCGTCACGCCGTCATGTGACCTCGCGCGTCGTCTCCCTCCGGTCAGGCCCCCCTGGTGGTCACCCTGCCCAGCCCGGAGCCCCTCACTTCCGCCCTGCTGCAGTTCCTCCACAGCATGAAGGAGCCGGGAAAAGGCCCAGTCCCCCCCAAAGGCCTCTTCAACCAGCTCTGCCAGAAGTATGTAGGAGGCCCCACGGGTCGCCGTGTGTCTGCGTCTGCGTCTGTGTCTGTGTCTGCGTCTGCGTCACTGCATCTGTGTCTGTGTTGCTGTGTCTGCATCTATGTGTGTCTGCATCGCTTTTTCTGTGTGGGTGTCTGTGTGCATATGTGTGTGTCTGCATTTAGGTGTCTGTGCATCTGTTTGCATGTGCTAGAGTGTCTGCATCACTGCGTGTGTCTGCATCACTGCATGCGTCTGCGTCTGTATCTGTGTGTGCCGGTGTCTCTCTGTGTGTCTGCGTGTTTGCATGTCTGCCTCCGTGTATGTCTGCATGTTTATCTGCGTCTTTGTGTGCCCGTGTCTGTCTGCGCGTGTCTGTCTGCGCTTGTCTGTCTGCGCGTGTCTGTCTGCGCGTGTCTGTCTGCGCTTGTCTGTCTGCGCGTGTCTGTCTGCGCATGTGGCTGGTGTCTTGCTCTGCGCTCATGTCCATGGCTGCACCTGCCGGGACGAGCATTTGGGAGCACGGCGGACATGCTGCACCTGCCGGCCCTCCGCTCCACTACAGAAAACCAACCACCCCCCCCCCCCCCCACCCACACCGCACACACGCACATGCCCAGCTGGTCTGCACACAGCTGCGCAAAGTTTGGTGAAGTATAGTCGCTGTTTGTGCTACCTGCCCTGCAATGTGTTACTGGCTGGATGAGGCCTGTGGGCTCTGGGCTGGGCGTTCGAACCACAGCCAGGAGCAGACCTGCTCCCCCACCATCACGTGACCGATGCACGTAGTTGCTCCCACGTCTGCATTCTCTCCAATGCCTGCTGCTAACTCATGTGCTGCTGATCACGGTAAGGCTGCAGCCAGACTGCACATCCCAGGCCCAGACTGTGCATCCCAGGCCCAGACTGCGCTGGCCCCCTGTCTGGCCCATTTGGATCGGCCTCTGAAGTTCTACTAATGTGGTGCTGACCGCTACCCCCTCACTGTGACCAGTGCCACACTGTGGTACCTTCCCAACTGGCATGTCGAGGCTCCCGGGGGATTAGGGTTCAGCGAAAAGCTTTTCCGCTCCTCATGGTGAGCTGACTGGGTGCTCAGTGCATCCCTGCGACCTGTGACCCAAACCGCAGGTTAGCGTTAATCTCTCTGCCAACAGAGTGCTGGTGGTGTGTGGAAAGTACAGTGGATGTAACATACCAGGTGGCCTTCTCTCTGCACATCTCTCTGCACATCTCTCTGCATGTCTATGTGCACATCTGTAAGCTTCCCTGTGTATTTAAAAATAAGGTATTACACTGTGATGCTTAACTTACCTACAGTTTCAGTGCGTCTGTGTGTGTGTTTGTGTGAGTGTGTGTGTAAGTGTGAGTGTGTGTAGCCGCACTGTGCCTCACAAACACATCCACCAGGTGCAGTGTGCTCAGGTCCTTGGAGCGTATTCACCTTCTGCTTGTGAGTGTCTCTCTCTTGGGGTGTGTGTGTGTGTGTGTGTGTGTGTGTGTCCACCTCCCCCCATTGTCTCTGATTCAGCCCATTCATTTGCATCTCACTCTGCCAGTCTGTGTGTCTCTCGCTCTCCAGGGCTCCGCGCTTTAAGGGATACCAGCAGCAGGACAGTCAGGAGCTGCTTCACTACCTGCTGGACTCCATCAGGATGGAGGAGACTAAGGTGAGAGTCACCCCCCCCCCCCCCCCCACCCCCCGGCTCCCAGTGTGTGTGGCATTGGTCTGCCGCACGTGCTGCCCTGTCTGCGGCAGCGTGATGCCTGTTCCTGCCCAGCACACACAGGCCCTTTGTCCCCAGCCACCGAGCGCCGTGTCTGGCCAGAGCGGGTGGGGATGGTGGGCCAAGCCGGTCCATTGTGTGCCTGGGAACCACACAGCTGCTTGGGGGCTTTGTGTTCAAGAGCTACCAGCAGGGGGTCCCGGCTGGGGTGATGGCGGCCGTCTCAGGATATACACACACAGCACAGGGTCCCGGCAGGGGAGAGGGCGCCCTCTGCTGATATACACACACACACAGCACAGGGTCCCGGCAGGGGAGAGGGCGCCCGCTGCTGATATACACACACAGCACAGGGTCCCGGCAGGGGAGAGGGCGCCCGCTGCTGATATACACACACAGCACGGGGTCCCGGCAGGGGAGAGGGCGCCCTCTGCTGATACACACACACAGCACGGGGTCCCGGCAGGGGAGAGGGCGCCCTCTGCTGATATACACACACACACAGCACAGGGTCCCGGCAGGGGAGAGGGCGCCCTCTGCTGATATACACACACAGCACGGGGTCCCGGCAGGGGAGAGGGCGCCCGCTGCTGATACACACACACAGCACGGGGTCCCGGCAGGGGAGAGGGCGCCCTCTGCTGATACACACACACAGCACGGGGTCCCGGCAGGGGAGAGGGCGCCCGCTGCTGATATACACACACAGCACAGGGTCCCGGCAGGGGAGAGGGCGCCCTCTGCTGATATACACACACAGCACGGGGTCCCGGCAGGGAAGAGGGCGCCCTCTGCTGATATACACACACAGCACAGGGTCCCGGCAGGGGAGAGGGCGCCCTCTGCTGATATACACACACACAATGCAGGTATGTGAAGAGTTATGGCCAAGACACCCAAACCTGCCCTGTTCTGTCAGCCTTGTGCTCTTTCATGAGTGGCGGCCATTGAACAGGTCTTCTCATTGCAGTCATGTGATCTGTTGTGGCGCACTTACACTTCTTATTAATTCAGACAGAAACATGTACAGTGTGTCCTTGCTGTCATTTCAGGTCCGTAAACTTGTGCTTAAGATGTCACAGCAGGTGCATCTTTTCATGATGTAAATTTCATTTTCTTCTGTTGTCATGTTCTGTAGCGCATCAAAGCCGGCATCCTGAAAGCATTTAACAACCCCACGGAAAAGACGGCAGACGAGGAGACCAAGAGGCAAGTGAAAGGTAGGCTGGCAGCAGCCATCGCACTCAAGCATGTACCAGTGGCGCCATCTGGTGGCTGAGGACTGTAAAGCTGTTAAAAGCCATCAGTAAGAGCAAAGTCATTCTGAACAGCTAGAAAAGCAGTCAGAGTGGTGACATCTGGATGTCGTTCCTTCTCAGCCTACGGGAAAGAGGGGGTGAAGATGAACTTTGTGGACCGGATCTTCGTCGGCGAATTGACCAACACCATCATGTGTGAAGTGTGTCAGCATGTGGGTATCTGCTGTTTGTTAGCATAACTGCGGATTTTCTGATAATTTCTAGCGGTACGATGAGTGTTTGGTTGGTGTTTTTCTTTCAGGACCATTAATGTATCAAAGGTGTGACTTGTGGTAACGGGGGGCTGCACAGGGACAATGTGGTGGAAAGGGGGGGGGGGGGGATCAGTGACAATAATGTGTGCTGGTTTCCCTAGATATCCACCGTGAAGGAGGCCTTCATAGACATCTCCCTTCCCATTATCGAGGAAAGGGTGAGTGAACCCCCCCCCCCCCAAAGTGACTCCTCATGTCCATGTGACCGTCTTTAATTATTATCATGCTTATTGTCAGAGCTCCAAACCCACCAACCCAGCGAGAAGCAGTAAAGGCAGCCGGGAGCTGGAAGCGCTGCTCCCCCGTGGCGATGAGACCCCCATGCCTCCCCAGGTCAGGAACGGCAAGAGGCCGGGCTCGCAGGTAATACCTGCGCTACCTGCAGGGGGCGTGCTTGGGCAAACTGACTGGCAGTTGGCTGCAGCTCTGTGTGTGTGTGTCTGTCAGCAGGTCAGTAGGTGCCTTGGGGTCCTGGGGGAGAGAGGCACCGACAGGAACCTTGGCCGCCAGGAGGAGCTGGGCGGTACGGCCCGGGGGGGCGGCTCAGGGGCCAGCGACAGGGACACGGGGCTGGAGGATAGCAGCAACGACGCAGACAGCGAGGCCTCTGAAAGTGAGTCTTCCTCCCGACTCCCGGGGGGCACCGTCTCCAGCCCGGCCTCCCTGAAGGTCCAGAAAGGGGGCGCCGTCCAGCAGCTGGTCAGTGCCGTTTCCAGGCTGGGCCTGGGCCCCGCCTGCGGCGAGCCACCTCCCTCGCACCTCCGCGGGGAGGAGCAGCCGCTGCCAGAGCGGCACCACCAGGGGGCATTTCAGGCGCTGTCTCACAGCTACACACCGTACTCCAAGGAGTGCTCCATACAATCCTGCCTGCACCAGTTCACCTCCGTCGAGCTCCTCATGGGGAACAACAAACTGCTGTGTGAGAACTGCACGGAAATGAGGCGGCGGCAGCTACGGCGGAGCCCTACAGGTAGGGGGCGATCTGCACCCAGCACCCTCATGAGGTCACCTTGACGACCGCGGTACAGCTCACAGACGGGCTGATATTGGAGTCTGATATTTGGGTTGCTTTCTAGGGGACAAAAAGACTGAGAAGGTTTACACCAGTGCCCGGAAGCAGATGCTGATCTCCATGCTGCCCCCAGTGGTCACTCTGCATCTCAAACGGTTCCATCAGGTCAGCGAGACCCTCCAGCAAAGGCCTTCCTTCCAGCCTTTGGTTGACATCTGCTGTCTTTTAAATGTGGCGTATAAATAAAGACGACTTCCACACACACTGACACTGTTTGCACTGGTGACTGATCTCTGGCTGCGTTTGCTTTGGTCTGTTCAGGCAGGAGTAAGTCTGCGCAAGGTCAATCGGCACGTCGATTTTCCCCTCGTCCTGGACCTGGCCCCATTCTGCTCTGCATCCTGCAAGGTACCAACGACCCCTACAGACCAGAGCCTGTCCCCCATCTGCCAGCAGGCCCTAAGTTTCCATTTCTAAGTTGTCTTCATGTGATATCAGCGGGCCATCTTAATCTCACACGTTCACGTCTGCAGAACATGGGGGCGGGCGAGCACGTGCTGTACAGCTTGTATGGGATCGTGGAGCACAGCGGGTCAATGCGGGGGGGCCACTACGCCGCGTACGTGAAGATCCGCTCACCTCAGCGCCGGGCCAGCCTGTCAGGTGAGGTCTTCGAACCCGGGTTCCCATCACCAACCATTATCGCATATCAGGAGAGCGTTGGTCTTGCTGATCAGACCTTCAGCCTGCAAGGTAAAGGTTAAGTCCTTTGCAGTGAAGATTTGACCAATAGGATGCCACCCTCCCCCCAAAGAAAAACCATACCCTAACCTTCCCTGAGGCACAAACATCACAGACATCTGCAATGGCGTGTCCTGCATAGGGTCATTTCCCTGGCAGTGCTCACTGCTCTTTCCAGTAGGGGGCCTCCTTGAGCGCATTAATGTATCCCCACTCTCTGCAGGTCCCAGGGAAGGCGGGGGCTCGTCGTCCGGCCAGTGGGTGTATGTGAGCGACACCAGCGTCCAGGTGGTGGCCGAGTCGAGAGTCCTCGGCTCTCAGGCCTACCTACTCTTTTACGAGGAGCTGCTGTAGGCTGCCCAAGTGCCCAAGCTCCTGTCAACCCCAGAGAGAGACTCCTGCGGGATCGTGCAGGTCCCTGCCCCTAGAAGAGCGCCCTGCACTGGCCAGTTACTCCTACAAAAACAGACAGGAGCGATGGATCTCAGCTGTGAGGGACACGTTCGACCTGTGCAGTGCATGCTGGGATCTCTCCTTCAGGGCTTATGTGATTCAGACGGCGCCTTTAAGTAAAGCCTGTCTTTATGCTGACTGGCGGCCATGGCGGGGATTAAAGGTGCCCTCTCTGTCTCTCTGGTGCACAGAGAGCCCTGCCTGTAGTTTACAGAATGAGGTGCTGCTGTGAAAATAATATCGTGGGTTATTTTGGAAGAATGTATGCATGTGTGTCATTCGTTGTCTGTGCCTAGTGTGTGTGCTTCCAGATGGCACCACAGCGCTGGTATCTATCCGGCTTCAAGACTCTGCTGCTCCTCACACGGTTCTGCTGTCTCCTGTTGGCTCTCGCCATCCATATTCCTCCTGTTACTCAGGGGCACTGACCAGCAGACACAATGCAAGCTTGCAGAGCAGTTTGGTCATTAATTTATCCATTTATTCAAAGTCTAGATGGTTCTGATTTTTATTTTATTTTTTACATTAAATCACCAGTATCTGATGCAAAAAATAATTATCTACAGATTATTTTGGAAAGGAATGTATCTGGTAACTTGTGTTCAGAGCTGTCTTCTCCCTGCTGTGTTATTATATATAATTTGTCAAAAATGTTCTTCTAACTTGCTAGTGATTCTTTGCCAGTAAACAAGAGTTAATTACCCACTGGACAAACATGAAATGGAAGGAGATGATGGGCATTTTTGCTCTGGCCTCATGCTGCTTGTGTGTCACCCAAAGGTTCTCTGTGATCTTGAATACTCAGCACCTTTCCTTATTGGTTCCTTTTTTTTTTGGCCACACTGCTTCCTCCTTCACGGCTGAATGTTGTCTTCACTGCAGAACAGTTTTTTTTTTTTTTTTTGCTCTGAAATCCCAGCTTTTAAAATTCCACGTCTGTTTAAAAATGCTTGAATTCACAGCTTCCGTGTGCTGCCTCATCGCTCTTTGCCAAGCAGACAGCCCTGCGAACTGGAGAATGTTTATCGTCCAAATCTGCAGGATTCCGTGTCTGTCGGTACACTCAGTCGGCACACGTTACGGCGTGGCGCCTCTGATCTGCCGCGACTGCAGCCGAGCCGTGCTGTTTGGGGACATGTCTGGAGCTGGTGCAGGAGAGGTGGGTGTGGATGGAGGAAAAGGGCACCGTCAGAAAAATCTCATGCACTGCCACACGCGTCAAACCAACGCTAACGGTCCAGCATGGTGTCGGACAATGGCTAAATCTTTCAGACGTCTATTTATAAATTTAGTATGCCAAGGGATGTTTTTTCAAAGGTTAAAGATGATCTGTTATGCACGGCCTGCTTGTCTTGATTAAATGTGGGCCCTGGGGCCATTGTGCATACCCAGTCCGATCTTAGCGCCTCTCCCTGGATGCAGCAGCAGTGCTCTGTTAGGACACATTTTCCACTCAGCGATGGGTCCTGCTCAAAGTCTGCCTGCAGAGCAGTTACCGGGACCGTCCTCTCAAGGCTGAGCCTACGAAGGATGAGCTCATTAAGAAAAGTGTCGGATTTTTCTGAAACGACTCCTGAATACGGCCAGTGTTGGAGACAGCTGAGGTTTGTAGTGTGGTAAATAAAAGGGGAATATGAAACAAAGGGAAATGAAAAGAGCTCTCTTGGGTTGTGAAAAGTGTGTAAGACTGTTTCAGTGTCTCAACCAGTCTAGAGCCCTCCACAAAAATAAGGTGTTTTTCATTTTTCAATCAAGGACACATTCCGATGTTTTTCCAGAAGACAAGTCCTCACAAACCAGGTGGTGCCATATGAAACCAGTCAGTCCATGTTGAAAGTCACAAAGTGTAGGAACAGCAGCTTCACTGAGATTCTCAGATCTACCCATAATGTGTGGTGTCCATTTCATAGCCTGGCACGGGCTCTAAGCCTGGAGCTTGGTGTGTCAAGTCACGGTAGGGGCTGTGCTGTGATACTCTTCATCTGTATTTCCAAATCTGTTCCTCTGGGACCCACAATTAGTCCATATTTTTGCTCCCTCTGAGCTCCCTGCCAGACAGTTCACATCTTTGCTCCTGGGAGGGAGCAAAAACATGAACTGTCTGTGGGTGCCTGAGGACTGGATTGAGAAACACTATGCATCAGCAATAGGCTTGACCAAAACTATTTTGGTAGAACAGCCTCAAAACTGCCAACCCTTAAACAGCAGCTCTTTCGTTTTTATTATGGTTCAGACCACCATTTCCACTAAGTACAGGTGGGGGCATACCTTGAAATTCTGGGTGCTACAAAATGTCACCTAAGCCCCCCCTCCCTCCACTATGGTTGCCATTTTTAATCAAAATAAATACAGGTCCCTCACAATTTTCCCAAGGTTATAAAGTGTTATTTTCCATATTCAGGGGTCCCTGCTGCCCCCCTGTATCTGCAAGGGAATCCAATGCCCCTTTGATGCCTCTGAGTACAGAGGCAATTTTTCGTCACATCTGGGGTACACATGAGCACAGGAGGTGACACATTTTAACTTGCATGCAGCTATCATGCAACCATGAAAACGTGTCGCTCCATAAATCATGCTAAGGGAAGAAACAAAGAGCCAGGTTTTCCATCAGTGGGAGGTACAAAGAGAAGTAGATGGCTAATTGTAATGACGCTCTCAGAAACTCCTGCAGTTCAAACAGAGAAGACAGTGATGCGCACTCCAGACTCATTAACACGGACAGAAAGGCTAGTCTCTAAGGGCAATTTTCAGTCATTTCTTAGGCTCCACCCAACTTCGGTAACTGTGTCTATGCCAGTAGTCACCTGACTTCCCTTTCACCTGATGCACATGTGATGAAAATGGCCTTTCAGAAGTGTCATGCTCATAGTTGCAAGTGTTTATTCATGTGGCTAAATACCAGTTATTAACTATTAAAGACCCTGCCAAATCCCTGAATTTAGTTGCCAGCTGATTATCTCCCCATTTACTGAAATTCAGTATTCTGTATTTACTTTTTGGTTCATGCAAAGAATGTTAATTTGGTATTGGGTGAATTTTGCGTGAAAGTTGCAAGAACACTTGCACGAATCTGGTGGACAAAACTGAGGCAATTGAAAGGAAAACGTTTATCTAGAAAGACACTGCATGGCGCACTGAACCTAACAGGCACTAAAGCATGTACCTGACTTACGTGTCCCGACTCCCAAGTGAGGCACATAATCGTGCAGAGGGCGGTGTCCCATTTTATTCGATTCCGGTCCATTGTCTTAGTACTTCCGGGCTGTCGCTCTTGCCGCCATCTTGTCTGCGACGCGGAGAAGAAGCGGCTTCAGGAGGTAGGTGTTCGTTGTGTTTCATGTCGGACTCAGCTATCGGTCGTACGCCTTATGGTCAGGTTGTTTTTTTTTCCCCAGAGAAGTTTTAAAGCATTTTTATCCGGATCGTTTGACTTCTGTGCGGGTGTGAGTGACAGTAAACCCGACGGCTCTATGCCGTGCGTTAGCAATAGCAGGGCCTGTGCTAACTGGGGGGGGGGGGGGGGGGACCGGGCTAGTCGGAGAAGGTAACTAATCCTCTCAATCGCACATACGACCTTTAACGTGGTTAACAGCGATCGCCGTGGCTTAAGCCGCCTAATTAGCTGGTGTGTAGCGCCTTTATCTGGACGGGCGGGTAAAACGCACGGCAGCTATATGAAGAGCGGTGACCACAGCCAGCTACGTCGCTAAACAACAAATTTTTAATATCTTAAAAGAAACACTATGTGACGGAGGAATTGAAGATTGGCTGTCAGGTAACCAGCAATAAATGATGTCGCGTAGAAAAAAAAATAGGATGGTCTGAGGATGAGATGATCTGAAGAACAGCCGGTAAGATGTTCTGATGATCTGATGGTCTTCCAGGCAGAAATGTGGGATCAGGGTGGACAGCCCTGGCCGCAGTGGCCTTTGAGCCAGCAGCAGTGGATGCAGTCCTTCCAGCACCAGCAGGACCCAGGTGAGCCTCCACTGCATCTGCATGTCTCATTGGGTATCCAGAAAAATGAGGCATTTGCTGTAGGGACCTGCCTCATCATAAGGTCCAGATACCAACCACTGCTCCCAAATCTGCTAAAATATTACCATCTAATTTTTTAATGGAGAAGCCAATTTGCACTAACACTGTGGGTTGGCTATTAAAAAAAAATGTGAGGGAAATCCTAAATTACCTAGCACAAGTAATTCAAAGCAAAAAAAGTTGTGGGAAATATCTGGTGGTAAAAACATTACAAATATAAAAAGGATCATCATTAAAAACTGAATGTTGTGGGAGTGGTAAAGCACTAACGCTTACTGTACGAGTTCCTGGGGTTGAGACAATAAGCAGTATGGTAGGAATAATTATAGGGAGATAGTGGGACCTCTGGCTGATGGACTCTGTCTTTGCTCCAGGCCAGGTGGACTGGGCAGCCCTAGCACAAGCCTGGATAGCGCAGAAGGAGTCTGCAGGACCCCCAGTGGAGCAGCCGAGCCAGCAGCCCAACGGGCAGGATGTTCAATCCCTGGAACCGGCTCCGAACAGCCACGGCTCCTTCCAGGGCGACTCGGCCTTCAACCGAATGTGGCAGCCAGGTTTGCTCTCTCTTTTCTCTCGCTATTAGTGCCTTGGGACCTGAAGGGCTCTATCTCACTGGTGTTCGCTTGTGATCTGTAAGCCTTCTGGGCCAGCTATGTGGCACGGACCTTTGTAGGGCGACTCCAGAGTCATTTTACAGTTTGCATGAAGATTATATATTTGTGGTTTTGCACTAGCACTTCCCATTTAATATATTTCTGTTTATTAGTTCTGTAAAATGCCATTATGGTCAACAGAATGAGATCATGACTTTCTGTCTTTTATCAAATGCGTTCGGAAAAAACGTCAATGAGTTAGGATGACACTTGTTGTAGCCCTAATTCTGGTAAGTTCATGTTTATTCAGGAGTGTCAGGTGTCTTAGAATTGCTAACTGTTTCAGAGATGATCTGATCTGCTGTCGATACATTAAACATGGCAAACATAATTTTTTAATGGCAGAAAGAATACAGCCTATCAGTGATGAGCTGCACCCCCACCCCCCAGATTGGAATATGCATGGCCCTCCCCCAGAGCAGGCATGGCTCCCCCAGGGCCCAGGGCCCATGGATGTTGTCACCCCTTCGGAGGACAGCAACAGCCAGGACAGCCTGGAGTTTGCACCAGATTCCCACCAGGGGGGGTTCCCACAGAACAGCCATGGTTTCGGGGGCCAGTCAGACAGCTTTTCCATGACGCCCATGCCTGTCAACCAGTTTGACTATCAGGTACGCAGTATATGATGGGCCTGGAGATGGTGGATTTATGGGGAAGGGGGTCCCGGCCTGTCGAAGGAGTGGTGGGTGACTTTTCCTCTTCTTCCAGCATGGGGCTGCTGCCTTTGGCCCCCCTTCTACAGGGTTTCCTCCTCCATACTGGCAGCAAGGGCCTCCCCAGAATCGACGGGACCGGCCCCCAGGATTCAGGGAGCGCCAAAGGTCCCCTCTTCAGATGCCCAACAAGCAGGAGCCCCCAGCCTTGGGTGAGCGTCGCAGGCACCCCGGTCCGCATGCGTCCAGCTCTCGCTCCTCGCTCCTGTACTGACCGTGTGCCGGCTTCGGTCCTCAGACGCAGTGAAGCGGCGGATCCTCCCCGCCTGGATTCGCGAGGGTCTGGAGAAGATGGACCGCGAGAAGCAGAAACGGCTGGAGAAGGAGAGGATGGAGAAGCAGCGGGCGGAGATGGCGAGAGAACATAAGAAAGAGGAAGACGCAGCCGACGAGGAAGGCGATGGCCCGAGGCTTCCACGCAAGAGCAAGTTTGTAAGTGGAGCGAGACAAGGGGCCATGAGTCACTGGGGAAGGTGGGGAAGGTGCAAGACCAGCTTGGATTCCCCTTTTATTTGGGGTAACTCCCTGAATCTCATCTGTGCAGGACAGTGACGACGAAGAGGAGGAGGGGGGTGAAGAAGAGCAGGCCCCCACCAGGAAGCCCGAGCTCGTAAGGAGCAGTCCGTCCCCATCCCACGAGGGGCAGAGCGAACCAGAGATGACGGAGGAGGAGCGAGAGTACCAGCTGGTCAGTTGGTCATGTGATCAGAATCTGCGTGCTGATCCTCCTGCCTGTTGTAGCGCTGTGTTCTCCCCCAAGACGGACGAGGTTTAAAGTGCTTCCTTTCGTGTTTCCTGCAGATACTCCTGACAAAGACTTTGCTGACGGAAGTGTTGCTGGAAGTGACCACTGAGGAAATCTACCAGGTGGCCCGGGAGACTCATCGCAAGGCTACCAAAGGTACGAGCCCCCCTGCTGCTGTCCATGTGAGCCTGGCCAGGCGCCCTGACATGTAGCATGCAGTTCAAATGGACACAGTCTTCTGAGCTACCAATCAGCAAGGCGCCTGTGTGTGTTTCCTTAGCCATTCTCAGCTAACGTAAAACGACAGGTTCAGAGGAGCGAAGGGGGAGGAGCCAGCGGCGAAGGCCTGGCGTAAAATGAACCCTCCACTGAACTCGACGTGCCCTGTAGATATAGCCCCCCCCCCCCCTCCCCACCCCACCCCAGTGACTCTTGGACAAGAACGAAAGTGCATTACGACAGAGTGGTGCGCCCTCTGCTGGGCGGACAGTGATTTGCATGTCGAAAGAGGACTGTGTTGCTAATTGTCTCTTCTCTCCTTTGCAAGGCAGCTCTGAATAGCCCCTTGTATCTGTGCCCCCCTTCTCTGTAGAGTCTTGCCTTTGAAATGGTGGCTATATGTTTTAACATGTTGTTCCTGTTGTGAATGAAAGCGCCTGCCAAACAGATCGCACAGTCAAGTGCACTGGCTTCTCTGACCGGCCTCGGTGAGTGGGTCCTCGTCCGGAGGGGTGGAACTGGGGGGTGGAGGGGTGGGGAGTGGGGGGGGGGGATGGTTCAGTCGGATCGGGGCAGGGCGATGGGCAATGTTTCACATGCAGCGGTAGAATGCCACACAGACGTTAATGAGACAGGCCGAAATGTCACAGCGTGATGTTGGGTGCAGGGTTCAGTAGACGTTTGTGTTCAGACATTTCTGCGCATGCTGTCTCAGCGAGCTCAGCCACCTGCAGACAGGGCCTCAGAGAGAGGTGTGTGTGACTGAGAGAGAGTGTGTTAGAGAGGGAGTGAGAGAGGGTGTGTCCTGGCACTGCCCGCTATAAAGGGTATGGCCTCTGTTGCCGCAGGGGGTCTGGGTGAGTACGGCTCGGACGAGAGCGACGGCGAGCACAGCACCAAGGCTTCGGACTCCTCTGACACAGACGAGGAGGAGTTACGGCACCGCATCCGCCAGAAGCAGGATGCCTTTCGGCGCCAGGAGAGGGCGCTGCAGCAGCAAGAGGAGAGGCGCGCGACTGAGGGGCCGCTTGCCCCAGGTGCGTCTCTGCAGAATCTGTACAGATAAAGTAGGAGTGCCTTGTTGTAGTATAGCAGTGGTTCTCAAACTATGGTACGCAAGCGCCCTCTAGTGGTTGGTGGGGGGATTTTGTTTTACATTGGCGATCATAATTGTGGTAAGCGGTGTAAGAAGATCGGGAACCGCTGAAGAACAGGAATGGAGCCACGTGTCTTACTAGTGTTTTAAGGTTGCTGCTCTTCACTGGAAATTCCTTACTTTATCTGAAAGATGAGTACAATGGTGTCGTAGACAAACCACGGATATTTTAGTCTAGCAAATGTTATGTGACAGTGTCTACCGGGTTGGGCATTAATGATTGTTATCTTTGTTACCCCCCCAGATGACCCAGCACTGGATAGGGTGGGCCGAGAGCAGACACAGTCGGAGAGCTTAGATAGAGCGGCAGTCAGGGAGGCGGAGCCTGTCAGGGAGGTGGAGAGACGCAAGGCCCGTCCTGAGCAGGAGGCTAGTGAGGTCAGGCGGGCGGGGCCAGTGAGGGAGCAGGCGGGGCGTGGCGGGGCGAGCGGCAGCGCCTCCCCCAGCGACGCTCGCAGCAGCACCTCGCGCTCCAGCTCCAGCAGCTCCAGCAGCCGTTCCTCTTCCTCCTCCTCCTCCTCCTCTTCCTCTCGCAGTTCATCCCGCTCCTCCTCCCCAAGGAGGAAGAGGCGGCGCAGCCCCTCGCCCTCCCGCCGGACGCGGCCGCGCAGCCGCAGTCCGCGCAGACGCCCCAGCGAACGGGAAAAGGGCCGGGAGAGGAGGCGGGGCAGTAGAAACCGCAGTGCCGAGCGCTCCGGCCGCCGGGGGAACCGCAGCCGCTCCCGGGAGAGGAGGCCCAGCAGGGGGCGCAAGAGCAGGTCCAGGGAGAGGGCGAAGGGCAGCCGCAGTCGCAGCGGGGACCGGCGGCAGAGCCGGGAGCGCAGACGCAGCCGAAGTCGCAGCCGGCGCAAGCAGAAAGAGCCGAGCAAAGACAGGGACAAGAGGAGGGAGAGGAGCCGGAGTGGAGAGAAGGACAAAAAGAAAAAGGAGAAGGATGTAGATAAGAAAGAGAGGTCCAAGCAGAGGGCGAAGGAGAAGGAGAGCGTAGTGCAGGAGGGCAGCAACGGCAGGGCTAAGCGGAGGAGGGAGAGCGAGCACACGGACTCCCACAGTGAGGCCGCCGGCAGGCCCGCCCGCTCGGACAAGAGCGGCAAGAAGGGCCCCAGCAAAGGCGGCAGGAAGTACTCAGACTCTGAGTCCAGCAGGAGCAGGTCTCCCTCTCCTGAGGTTAGCAAGGAAAAGAAATCTAAAAAGTCCAAACGCAGTCGCTCACGGTCAACGGAAAAGTCGCACAAGTCTGGTAAGAAGGCGAGCCACAAACACAAGTCTAAGTCGCCATCAAGGTAGTATTCAGTTCTCTTTACTTACTCCTTTTCACTGTCCATGTTCACGTTGTTGTGCTGTAATATCCCGCATACGTTTGCTTACTGTTAATGGGGTAAAGCCATGTTGGTTATTATGTGCCAGCTGATTGTCTCCCTGACGCGCCGCTCAGGCCTCGCCACAAGAGGCGCTGTCCCTTTGCACGCTACCCCACAAGGCGATTACGCACTAAAATACTAAAGAGAGGGCACAGCGTAATCTTCCTGAAAAGACTGTGCATGTCGACCCGTCTCCTTCCGCAGGATACTGCCCTTGCAGCCTGTGGGTGACGGTTCCGCTGTGTCATGTGGTGTGGGGCCATTTTTTGGCTGGAGGGAGGGGATAGGGTCTCGGGGCTGTCTGTCAGTGACTGTGCTTATGCTGATTGGCTGGTGGAAGCCTCGCCCTGACACCTTTTCCCTCCACCTCTCTTGCAGGTCAAACTCTCCCGCCCGCCGCTGGCGCTGAGGATCCTGATATGTGTACTTATTTTAAAATTCCATGAGTTTTAAAGGCTTGTCTCATTATAGAGGCAACAGTGTAGGTGACTCTCCCGTGACCCCCACCCCTGTAAATATCTCATTTTTAATTCCTGTCTGCAGTACAACACTCCCTCCAAAGCCTGATCACATCTGAGGACTTAGTCAGTAGAGCATCCAAGTTGTAACGTTTTATCACAAAAGGAAAAAAAAAAATCACACTGTAAATTGTCCAATAAAGCGAATGATTGTTGGTTTGGCTGTTGTGATTGTCCCTTTTTGTTCTGAAGCATTTAAAAGTCCTCCCCAGCTTTCCCTAGAGGCCTGGCTGCCCTTCCTACCTGTTAGTTAGTTAGTTAGGGTTTTTTTTTTAAGGAAAAAAACATGTTTTTTAAGGTGAATGTGGGCTGTCAGCACATGCTGTGATACACTGTAAAGTCTGTACAACTTCTAATAAAACATCGATCTGAATGTTGTGCTTGCTTGGTTTTTCTTGTTTGTTTGACACAGTCCGTACAATACAGATGAGGGTAGGATGAAATTTCAGTGGAAGTGAATGGTTGGAACAGTGTAGACCAGTGGTTCTCAACTGGTTTAGCCTCCGGATACACATTATTCGTTAATCACAACCCTGAATTTTTGTTGGTACGAGTTTATTTTGGCATGATATTGGGGGGGGGGGGGGTTGCTGGCAGTAAAAAAAAACATTTCTGGGATGACGTTTTGTCAACTACAAAAGCCTTATAAAAAAAAATCAAACACTTTTTTTCTTAAAACTACATAGTCTGTGACCCAAAGAAAATGGTTCCCATCAGTTGAGAACCACTAGTCTAGAGGACTGAGGATCAGCAGGATGTGTGAGATTTTAGGCCTTCGGAAGTGATGCAGCTTTTTTACGCTGTGATGTTACTCTGGACAAATGGGAAGAAAGCTATGGTGCTTGCATGTCATGGTTGCTCCACCTGCCTTTCTGCTGGTCTTAAATGTAAATGAAACCACTATGAACAGGGGAGGACAGTCTTACTCAGAAAGGGCTGTATGCAGGTTTTTGCTGTAACTCCCTAATTACATTACTAATTAGAGGACTGATTAACTGAAGAGTCACCTGAGTTTGAACAGCTGACCTAAATGGTATCCCCAAAACCGGCATACACACTGGTCCTTTGCTGATAGGAGTGGCCACCCCTGGTTTAAAAAAAAAATAGAGTACTGATTTTATAACAACGTTTGACAAGCAAAGCCCTCGATGTAGGAACTTTAATGCGCCCGGGTTCGTGTTTCCGCCCGGTTCGTCCTGTCGCCGGTCACGCCACTGCTATGCTCCGTAAAGCGCTGGGAAGCTCTGCTTTCCGTCTGCCCCTGGGTGTGGGGCTCCAACGCGGGTCGGTCCTAGGAGCAATTTTTCCGGGGAGCTCTGCGTGTGCATGCCGTGTACACGGTCTCCAACCCGACGGAGCAAGACCCCATGGACCGGTGCGCACAGCTGGGAGCAGCGTGTGCTCCGTCAGTAGGTGGGGACTGACTGTCACTAACCTTCCCGATACGGTGATAAGTAAATAAATAAATGAACAAACGGTGTAATTAACGGAATTCAATTTGCATTACCTTCTATTACTTTGTAACGCAGTCATATAATATTAACTGATATTCTGAATTCTCACCGTTACAAGGCTGCCAACTTTCACGCATGTGACATTAAACTCACGCTTTCAGACTGCCACGCTCACGCAAGAAATATTACGGCAAATCTATGTCATTCCATTAAAAACCTAAAGTTAGCTGCATCAGAAGCATCGGAGTAGTTTGCAGACTATTTACACGGTAATAAAACAGTTACACTTGTCTCGAAAGTCTCACACCAGCCAGCCGACGGCTAACGCACCGTTTTGCCTTCATTAGAACTTTTTATTTATTTTAGAACTTTGCTGTGGTACACCGAGCTCTGTAACAGGGCTACCCAGCAGGCTATTAGCTGTCACTGGGTTTCCTGGTACACTGATACACTGTGCCCTTGCCCCCGCAGTGTTCACCACTACAGTGCTGGTTCATCATCACGGACTACTCTGGACCCCAGCGAGACCAAGAAATTTCAGGCTCTGTCCAGCAGGTGGTGGGATGAGCGGGGTGCTTTTGCGGCTCTTCACTCTATGAACAGCCTCCGGGTGCCCTTCGTTAGGTGAGCATGGGTGTGATCGTGTGGCCAGGGGCCGTCTGGCTTCACTGTCAGGCCTTTTCACTCTGTTTTTAACATTAATCTCAGTTCTGTGTCTATAGCTGATCTAGCGACCCTCCATGTCTGCCCAGTGAGATGTAGAGGCGTACCCCCCCCCCACAATGTCCCATTGTGTCTCTTATTCAAAGGGACAGAATTAACAAGGCAAGGTCAGCTAGTCCCTAAAACAGTTGGGGTTGAAAGGTCTTGCTCAGGGGGCCCCAGGCAGTGACTCTACCAGCTCTGGGATTTGAACCAAAAACCTTCTGATCACAGACAGTGTCCTAACCCACTGAGCTACAAACTACCCCCCACTCCTGTTCTGTTTGTGGCTAAATTTCTGGAAGGTGGGGTGGGTTGTTCTAGAGGCTGGGGTGGTAGCTACATTAGAAGAGGATGAGGGATAGCAAGAGTGGCCCGACGCTTTCTCTGGATACCTCTGTCTGCAGGGACAGTCTGCTGAAGGTCCACCAGGGCCTGCAGGGAGGGAGGCTCCTGTCCGGGACG
Source organism: Paramormyrops kingsleyae (assembly GCF_048594095.1). Classification (NCBI taxonomy): domain Eukaryota; kingdom Metazoa; phylum Chordata; class Actinopteri; order Osteoglossiformes; family Mormyridae; genus Paramormyrops; species Paramormyrops kingsleyae. The sequence continues at coordinate 7,430,431 of NC_132805.1, forward strand.
AGGATACTGGATGTGGGCTGCGGAGGAGGCCTGCTGAGCGAGGTACAGCCTAGGGTGCATCTGCAGCCTGAATAGTGGGAACGTGATTTGTGCAGAAAATACCCATGAACTCCCGAAGGGCTCCTACATCCATTTGGCTTGCTTTACAGTGTCATGTTTTTGGCCTCCCACCAGAAGGTGGCACTATTGCCACAGGTAATTTAATGGTTAATCTTCCTTGTGATTCCCGCCCCAGCCCCTGGCTAGACTGGGTGCCGATGTGATGGGCGTGGACCCGGTGGAGGACAACGTGCGGATTGCGGAGCTCCACAGCTCGTCTGACCCGACCCTGCGGGAGCGGCTCCAGTACCGGGCTTGTACCATAGAAGAGCTGTCCAGCGAAGAGACAGAGGCGTTTGATGCCATAGTGGCATCCGAGGTGGTGGAGCACCTGCTGGACGTGGACGTGTTCATACAGTGCTGCCACCAGGTGCTGAAGGTGAGCCAGAATGTTGCGGAGGCCTGCATGCATGCATATAGTCTCTTAAAATCACCGTCACTAAATGAGTTGGTGGTGTCCAGTCTGTGTGGGGAAATCTCTCTCTTACTAGCTCTAACAGTCAGGTTGCTGATGCAGTTCGCGGTTTGTTTCTGATGATGTAATTTGCCGCCGCTCCCTAACTGCCCCTCTCAGTCCAGTCAGATATTGCCGTCTCTGTTGGCTGAGATTTGGCCAGAAAGGGGATCATTGTTGATCTGTGAGCGCTTTTTTTTTTTTGGCAGCCTGGGGGTTTGCTTTTCATCACCACCATCAACAAGACCAAACTGTCATACGTGCTGGGCATCGTGGTAGCTGAGCACCTGCTCCACATCGTCCCCCCCGGCACCCACACCTGGGAGAAGTTCATCAGTCCTGTTGACCTGGAGAGGATGCTGGAGTCCAGTAAGTCTCCCTGTCCCTTAAGGTGGCTGTGACGATCAGTCTTGGCACACTGCCTGTGCAGGGTCCTCCAGGTGAACTTTTTTTTTTCTTCCTGTTCTGATCCCACCCACTGTCCATGATTGGCTGACACGAATGTGACTCCGCGGGGTTGGTCAGCAGGACTAACTATGCAGTTACTGGCATGCTTTACACTGCATGGCATGTATCTTTAAATGGTATAAAAGTATGTGTTTCTGCTGATGGTGAATGTCGTTTACTGTGGAATGCGTGTGTTTTCTTAGCATATAACCATGAATGTTTAATTTTCCTGGCTTCCATGTCTGTGCCTCTTAGTATTAAACCAATATTGGCTGTTAATGGAGAGTAACTTTCTTTTTAAAAGGGCTGTCATCTCGTTTATTAAAATGACTCATACACTCACCACAATATGTTTATTTGTGCTGTCTATGCGAGTCTGCTGTCTCTCAAACGTCCTGCACCCTCCGGGGTTGTGGCATGACAGAATGATCGCGGCGGCGTCGTTTTTAAGCGTGTCAATCACTGGCATGTTCGGTTTCATTTTGTCCGGATGTTGTTTTGAAGTGTGGTCTTCCCCAGATGGCTTCTGCGTGGAGTCCATCCAAGGCATGCTGTTCAACCCGCTGTCCGGAGCCTGGAGCTGGGCGGAGAGCACAGCCCTTAACTACGCCCTCTGCGCTGTGAAGGGGAGGGGGGGACAGCCACCCGGCCCCACCCACGGGCCGGAGCAGCAGCTGGCCCACCATGGAGGTGCGGTGGACCAGGAGCGCAGGGAGAGCTGAGCGCATCGCGGATTCGGACGGCGGATCGGGGCGGCGGGTCACGGGTCCCATCTGCCTCATTTCCAAACGAGGTCCGGTGACCCAGAGTGTTGGTGTGGTGTGACGTCACTTGGGGATGGGGCAGGTGAAGGAGGTCCCCAGACTGAAGACAGCAGTGTGTTGAGCTGGTCACTAAGTGCGTCTGTAGTAAAGTGAGAGGCACGCTTTCAGATTTCAGTGTTACTATATGTTTGTATAGAATAAAACTTATTTTTGTTCTGATGTAGGGGGAAAAGTCTTGGATTACAGTTTGAATAAAATTCTGATCGATTCCATGTCTGTTTTCTGCTCGTTTTACAGAGAACTGTTAAACACAGATGCTCCTCGCATTGATATTTAGAGGATAGTGCGATAGCGATGGACATTCGGATATCGGCAGTCGTTTTGAGTTTTGACCTGTTCCCGGGCTGCGATATGCCGTACGATACGTCCTACCGAAGCCGGGCAACAGCAGCATCCAGCCAGCCACGCTTCCAGTCTCTAGCGATCGCAAGCGTAAACATCTCATAGTGTTTAGAACCGTACAGTGCGTGTGCCCCCCCCCCCCCCCCCCCCTTTGCCTATTAAACCTTAAATTTCCCAATCCCATTCTCTCTACTAAATGCCCAAGGGTCACATCGTAACGCATTCATGTTCGACTTCTGATATTTTCGACCTAGTATGGGTTCATCGGAACGTAACCTCGCCGTAAGTTGAGGAGCGTCTATACTGAAATGTCCAGGGGCTGTGCACTAATCTCACCCAAAACAGCCGCGCAACAGATCCAGGGACTGATCACGGCCAGATATTGATAGATAAGCAACAACAGGAGACCAAACTGGCTCTCTGTCTACGGAAAGGACTGATTTAAAGCATGTGAACGCAATTTTTTGGCCATGTAAATTAAGCTATGATTTAATTAATGGATCAGTGGACATAATTGTTCAAATATACCATTGTTGATGTTCTGCAGTTTTTGGACAAGATGTACCCTTTTATAGAGAGAAAACAGATGTGACCAGCTGATGAAATACACGTGGGTTAAGAAGGGCATCAGGAAAGATAGTCCGTCTTAATTAGCCTCACCTACAGCTGAATTGGACGCGGGGTTATTTTGGAATTAAACGCAGACAGGAGTAAATGCGGTTCGGTACAGTCTGGGCTGTTGGTAATACGTTTCGATTATCCTGGGGAAAAATGAGGCTATAAGAAGAGGTGGCTGCGCTGCAGTCCCGCTGACGACAGCTGCACCCCTAGTGGAGCAGGGAAAGCAGGAGATGCTGGATGCGGAGCGCAGCGATCAGAGGACCAGCGGGCGGACCAGGCTACGGACCGGCCTTCGGACCGCCTCTCGCCTTAACGCCGATGTAGCCGGACGGATGCGGCCGGGGACAGGATGCTGTGGTGGCGTGGTTTCGCCTCCTCCCGGTCGTGCGTGGTCGATCTGGGCCACAATCGGAGTTTCTCGCTCGGGCTTTGCGGCTCCGATGATCGCTACTCGCTGTACGGGTACGTCGTGGCCTTCCATCTGCAGGACGACGGCGGGGTTATGTCTGGGCTGGGGTCCGACACCTGGTGGAAGAGGACGCTCTACCTGACCGGGGGAGCCCTAGTGGCAGCCGCTGTCTACATCCTACACGAGCTGCTGGTCGCCAGGTACCGAACATGACGCCGATGCCTGTGTCTCGCAAGCGGCGCTGGTGTGTGCAGGCGGATTATCTCCCCTGAATGATGAATAACAATACAGACTGTCTGATCCGTGGGGGACGCATCGTATTGACTTTGATTATTGGCTTTCATTTTAGAAGCAGTTGGCTTTTTAGGGATGCGTCTTCTTTTGCCTTTCGGGGTGCATTTATGCATGTGCACATAAATGCATGTAAACACCTCAGCAGTAATTAAAATAATGCGTCCGCCATATGAAAAGAGCAGCCTTTATAGCTTATTGTGCTATAGAGGACTGAGGCATGTACATTAAATTGCTGCCGCTGCATAAAGTGTATAATATTTTAATTACCTGTTTGTTTTCGATGTATTTCGGGGGGCGGGGGCATCACGTGGGTGTGTGCAGCCTCACGTGGTCTGGAGCTATAAAACGCTACTTAATGTCGCACGGACAGCAGCTTTCCACCGTCTACTGTGTACAGCGTAATCAGCAAAGGATGCTGTGGTACCCCGAGAAGCCGCAGGACCTGCATGATGCTCCAACACACTCTTATCCGACACGGACGTGTGTATTTCCATGCGGTTCTATTCTGAATAATACCACGTTCTTGAAAATTGGGGAAGACACACAGATTAATTATTTTAGAGCAATAAAAGATGGAGAGACGGCCATCCGTATATTTATTACACTGAAGAAATTACTACCAACGTCGATAAAAACGTTTGCTAGGCAGTAATTCCGGCACCATCTAGTGGTAGCTACTTCTAAAAATGAAGTCAAAGGTACAACGTCAGTCACTTTATAGTGATGAAATACTGGCTGTCCATTTGGAAAGGAAACATCTGAAGCAATCATTGTTTATACGAAAAGGCGGAAATAATTAAGGATTTGTATATGATGTCAGATGTATAAGAGGATATTGGGGGATGTGGCATAGCAGTTTTAATGTAAAGGTCCATTTTTTGAAGGGACAAATAAATGTTTGTTCTGCGTGTAGGAAGGAGCAGGAGATGGACTCCACAGATACCCTCATCCTGCACCAGTTTGGCAGGCCTTCGGGCTGCATTCCCAGCCTGTCGCCGTTCTGCCTGAGGCTGGAGACCTACCTGCGAATGGGCGGCGTGCCTTACCAGGTGGGCCGACGGGCATCACTCTCCTCGGCGCTGGTTTGTGCCCTGAGGTTAGTTCGTCTTCCTTTTCTCCGTCGAGAGACTAAAGTGGCCTCCCCTCCCGGCAGAATTACTTCGACGGGAAGCTCTCTCCGCAAGGCAAAATGCCGTGGATCGAGTACAACCAGGAGGAGGTGTCCGGCTTGGAGTTCATCATGGACTTCTTGGTGGAGAAGCTGGACGTAGACTTGAATAAGAATCTGAACCATGAGGAGAGGGCCGTGTCCCACGCCGTCACCCGGATGGTGGAGGAACACTTCTACTGGTCAGTGACAGCAGCAGGCTGGGCTCTGGCCGTGTAGCTGCTGGCCATAGGGTCATGGATACACATTAGGTTACGTGACATGTCATGTGTGTTGTGTCAGGACCATGGCCTACTGTCAGTGGGTGGAGAACCTAGAGACGACCCGGAAGATGCTGGCCGTGAGCGGGCCGCTGAGCCCCATCCTGAAGTGGATCCTGAGTCAGGTGAACCGCGGCATCGTGAAGCGAGAGATGTACGGCCACGGGATCGGCCGCTTCTCCAGGGAGGAAGTGTACACCCTGATGGAGAAGGACATGCGTGCGCTAGCCACCTTGTTAGGTATTGCTGGGGGCGTGGCTGAGGGATTGGGGGCGTGGCTGAGGGATTGGGGGCGTGGCTGATGTGAGGCATGTTTGGGTCCTGGGGGCGTGTTGGCATGGGTGGGAGGGAGCCACCAGTCAGGTGACACAGGAAAAGGTATTGTGGGGTGAGCAGTGTGGCATAAGGGGAGGGGTCATGTTCAGGGGTGTGGCATGAGGGGAGGGGTCATGTTCAGGGGTGTGGCATGAGGGGAGGGGTCATGTTCAGGGGTGTGGCATGGGGGGAGGGTTCATGTTCAGGGGTGTGGCATGGGGGGAGGGTTCATGTTCAGGGGTGTGGCATAAGGGGAGGGGTCATGTTCAGGGGTGTGGCAAAGGGGGAGGGGTAATGTTCAGGGGTGTGGCATAGGGGGAGGGGTCATGTTCAGGGGTGTGGCATAGGGGGAGGGGTCATGTTCAGGGGTGTGGCATGGGGGGAGGGGTCATGTTCAGGGGTGTGGCATGGGGGGAGGGGTCATGTTCAGGGGTGTGGCATAGGGGGAGGGGTCATGTTCAGGGGTGTGGCATGGGGGAGGGGTCATGTTCAGGGGTGTGGCATAGGGGGAGGGGTCTTGTTCAGGGGTGTGGCATAGGGGGAGGGGTCTTGTTCAGGGGTGTGGCATAAGGGGAGGGGTCATGTTCAGGGGTGTGGCATGGGGGGAGCGGTCATGTTCAGGGGTGTGGCATGGGGGGAGGGGTCATGTTCACCCCTGAACATGAGATTTTTTTGGTAACCCTGCTGGATGTTGTTTTTGCTGTAGGTGATAAGAAATACTTCATGGGGCCAAAGCTGTCATCAGTGGACGCCACAGTCTTCGGACACCTGGCCCAGGCTATGTGGGCGCTGCCGGGCACCCGGCCGGAACAGCTTCTCAAAGGTCAGGTGACTTTGCATCACTTCCTGTTTACCATCCACATCTCATAGCAAGTGTGAACCTGCAGCTCAGAGATGGTATCAGCGTTGGAACACACTAGTGAAAACTCACTTTCCATTGTACAGACTCTATTTCAGGGTAGCCTATATGGATTTATTCTAGAATAGGCTAAACAGAAGGTTGCCATGATAGCTTGTAACCTCATTTTATTATTTATAATATTATTATGACTTTATTTACAAACATAACTTCTCCACACATGTTCTTGTCCCGAAGGAGGCTAATTTAAGTGCAGCAGATTCTCAATCTGTGCTCTTTCTTCAAAATGGTTTAGAAATGCAGTTCAAACACGTGGCCACTAGATGGTGCCGGACGACTGTTCACGTCTTTGGTCCCAAGGTTAGAAAACCATTCACACGATACTCAAACACAACGTTGTCTTACATTCCTTATGGAATCAATATATATATATATGGTAAACCATTTTTGGTACATAAATAATTCCACCATTTTAAAATGAGGTTGTCAGCTGAATCATTTTCCATGACTTCATGAGCATGACAAATTATCATGTGACACAGCAGCCAATTAGGACTCCAGAAAGATAAATAAAACTTATAAAATTAAGTCACTCCTTCTGCATTGCGACTTTCCCCATTGCGGTTTCGATATATCGCGTAAGAAATTAAATGGGATTTTTTTTTTTTGGGAGTTTTTGGGAGTTTCTTATCGTGGAGGCCCTGCACCCCTAACCCCTGTGATGTGGGGGTGTCGACTATACTAATCAAAAGTTTTGAAGAGTCTAAAATCAAAAAAATTTTGAGATGTTGAACACTTTTTCAGTATTTAATATGTATTACTTCATTGCCTCGAGGCCATTTACTGTAAGGTAAATAACAGCTAAAACAGACACAAATGTGCAGACTTTACCTGGCACTGTGCATTAGAAAATGGATGGAGATCCCAGTTCGCTGTCTTCTGATATCAGGCTTTGTTAACAACGTCATTGTTAAAGACAAACGCGGGGCTTGCTGCTCCTGTGACCCATGTTCTGAGGCTGGTCTCTGTGTTGTACCTGAATGCTGTTTAAACTCCTAATGAGGGGAATGGATCGGTTTTACCCTGTCAGAGCAGATTTACTGCCTCGGGGTTTTCGCTAAAATGGATAACAGCTGAAGCTAACGCCGGTGTTTGCCTGTCCCTAGGTGAGCTGATAAACCTGGCCATGTTCTGTGAGAGGATACGGCGCAAGTTCTGGCCCGAGTGGTTCGTGGACTGCTATGACTTCCAGTATGACGGCTCCAGTGAGTCCAGCGAGGACGGCGGCTCCCCATCTCGGCTGCCGGCCCCCCGGACGGACTCCTTCGAGGAGGAGATCACTGGGAGCAGCCTGGCCTCCTCCTGCCTGACTGACATGGAGGCCACCACAGACGAGTCACTCTTTAACTCCGACATGGAGACGGAGGAGTCTGACCAGGAGCTGTTTAAGTGCTAGTCCAGTCACCGGGGTGCGGGGCACGTTGCCCAGTGGAAACACCTGAAGAGGCCTCTGAGATTCCACAAATCAGGAGGATTACCTCTGCAGCTGGGAGTCCTGCCAGTATCAGGGTCAGAAGCTGACAAGGGTATTTCAGGGGATACCCTACAGAGGGCTCTCTGAGCAGAGTGTGACTCACATTCAGTGTAATGCAGTACAGTAGTTCTCAGAGCATGGGCCGTGAGCTCCCTCTAGTGGTATCTCCATTTTAACGCCGATCATAACGTTGGTACGCAGAGAGCTTGGTATTTGCTCAGGTGGTGCGTGAGGCAAGAAGGTTGCTAGGCACTGGTATGATGGAAAATAAATGATTATAAATAAATAGTGGTTATGGTGAAATGTAATGCTTCATAGTGAGTGTGTCCGGGGGGGCCCCTGTGACCTGGGTGGGGGTGACTCTCTGGCTGAGTGCTAACGCAGCTATAGCATGGTAACTGTGCATTACAGGGACAAGTCTGGGCAAAGTGGGACGATACTGTCACCGAGTGTCACTGCCCCTCCCTCAGGCGCGGCTGCGGCTTGACCACGCACATCCGACCCCCCCCCCCGCTGGTCATCCTTCCTTTCTTTCCAAACGTGATGCATGTAAATCCTTTGACATGGCGGAGAGTCACATGATCTCTGGTGGAGTCTGCGGGCCACCCCCAACCTAACTCACTGTAGGTATGCAGTGGTGTGTGAGCTGTGGTTAAGAGGCGACACAACAGAAGGGGGTGTAGCTAGACATTCCAGCCCCTACTTGTGCCCCTGCATGTCTGCTACATCCTCGGAACACATTACAAGCATTCCTGAAACATGTCAGAAGACTCGTATTTTATCTGGTTACTTGGGTAGAAATGAATGGACAGTCCCCACAAAGATATGAGTACAAACGTGTGTGTGTGTGTGTGTGTGTGTGTGTGTGTGCCTGCATCTGCCTCTGTGTGCTTCACTCCATGCTGATGATTGGCATCCATCCAGCTGTAGTAGCAGGATGATTAGACCTCCACCAAGCTGGCAGCTGGGGGGCAGTGGCTGGGGGGGGGGCATGGCTGGGAGGGGGCGATTGGGGCACGGATCAGGAGCGGTCTTCCCTGGGGAGGGAGCAGGTGCAGCCTGTGAGGGAGACCGGCAGGCTCGAAGGGGCAGCCAGAGCTTACAGCAGGCAGCACGGAGTCTTTTTAATTTGGGTGTCCCCCCCCCAACCCCCGTACCCCCTCCTCTGTCGCTCCGCAAAGAGCAGTAAACAGAGAGGGAAATTAAAAAGGGGCTCCCCTGACACAGCCAACCAAATTAGAGCAAACTAATTACACAGAGTCAACACACTGCAGCATCTGTGTTTGTGGCCTGGGGGGTGGGGGGGTGGGCACACGTGCACAAACACACACGCAGCTCACTCGCCTACACGCCACGGCATCTGTGTTCATAGCCTGGAGGGGAGTCACACACACACACACACACACACACACACGCACAGCAACCCAGACCCGCATGGACACACGGCCAAAGCACTACCTCCGATCCAAGCACGCACACACACACGCACACGCACACACACACACACACCTGAATCTCCCCTTCACGCACCATGTCTTCAGTACACACTGAGGGGACTAGACCTGCACACGCACCCACTAAATGCTTTATAGACCTTTGCTAGCTTCCCGTTCCCTTATGTTGAACACAACCCAGGTTCTTACGAGGAACGTGCTTTTTAAATAAAAACACGGCTCTCTTGTGCCGTTCCCCGACTGAGCTGCCGAACCACGTCCGCCCATCAGACTCCCTCTCCACCTTCAAGAAACCTCTAGAACCATCTGCTCCATAAACTCAACCACAAACCTCATGCCTCATTACATTCCCTGAATGTTCTCACGTTGCACTTCTACTCCTTGCAAAGTCTTATTAGGTTCTTACTTTGTTATTCGAGTGTAGTTGTGTAGCTTCTGGTCCAGTAACTGCTTACACTGGTACCTGGCCGTTAGCAAGGTTGGGACCAGGGTTCAAGTCTCCACTCCTCTGTAGAGTTTGCATGTTCTCCCTGTATCATCATGGTGTTTCCTCTAGGTTCTCCAGTTCCTCCCCCACAGTCCAAAATACATGCTGAGGTTAATTGGAGTTACCAAATCGCCCATACGTAGGGGGTGTTTGTCTTGTAACACATCCCTGTGCATAAAGGGGTGTCTGTGACCACTGTTGTTTCCATGGTAACAGCCAAGCTCCTCAGATTCCCTGTGACTTCACAATGTTGCTGTTGGACTCCTGAAACATCTGCACAATTCTTTGAGTGCTTAATACAGTAACTTGCTTGTAGGATGTATTTTGGCATCTCTGGGTGTGTGGTGATGTCATCATTCAGGGACAGGTTTCTTTTGCTGTGGGGGTTATCCTGTAGAATCCAGAGCAAGACAGAGTGACAGTCAAGAACGTGATCAGTGCTAGCAGTGGCTGCTTATGGGTGTTATGTTGCTGTCAGGTTGGTGTGCAGTTTGCTCACTGAGTGGGTGTCTCCCTTAGTCCTGAGGCTGGCTTGCAGGACCAGAGGTGTCCTTAATCTACCGTCCCTCCCTGCCAGGGACAAAAGCTCATGTCAACCTCAGCTGGAGCTGGTGACATGTGCCAGGGGGATGAATAGCAGTCATTGGAGCTTGTGGGGGGGGGCAACTCCAACAGGTGGTGCTATTTTCTTTGCTAATGACATGTGTGCAGCTGCTGGCATGCAGAGAGGTGCAGCTGCCGCAGCAACTGGATTGCGCTGGGTCCAGTTTCAGTTGACCAAGCTGACGGTGACTCCACAGCGCCACCTTGAGCCAACAGGCGGTATCAGGCTTTGTCTGTCCAAGAACATCTGCTAAAAATTTCCCACCAGTATGAAAGTACAGTACTACTATCTGGTAGTATATAGATATGACAAAACACAAATGTCACAAAATAATTTTAAAAAGTTCCTCCACAAAGTTCCTCTGCATGTCCTCCACGGTGATGTTTCTATGGGGTATCATGAGTTACACGACCTGTTAAAATAATCATCCAGCGCTGCACAATCTGCAACCAGCAAGGCCTCAGAAACAGATGCTCTGACTCACATCAGATCCCCTTCTCTGGTGGTCCTGCCTCGTTTTATTCCTGTGCCTTAAAACCCAGCCCAGAACCGTTGTTCTCCGAAACAATAATTAGCGGGGCCAGTGAGACGAGGAGAGCCGAGCAGCCTTGCTCCGCCGTTTTTGTTCCCGTTTCATCCCCCCTTCGTGGGAGGGGGGGGGGCCGCTGGCAGGGTCTAGCGGAGCTGGCAGGCATCAGCGCAGATTACAGCGCTGCTCTGCCCCTCGGCGCGTCTGGGCCAGGCGCCGAAGGTAAAGCGTTTGTGTCACACTTGATTGCATTTAGAAATGGAAAAAACACCCAGACAAAGGCGAGAAACATGGACACCAGGAACCAGAGCCCTGAGGGACAAACCCCTTGTGTTCTTGGTCTCCACCCCCGTGCCATGAGGGCAGACACTGCCAGCACTCGCTCTGGAGCACAGCTTGGACCATCTGTCAGATCTCCCTCCTGCCCCACCAGGTCTTTCTGGATAGCGACCAGCTTTAACAATTCATTTGTTTACAAACAGACACGCTCGCGGCACCGGCCAGGTCCATGTCGTCACGGTTACTGCACTGCCAGCTCAGTCTTTCCTTCACAGGATACAACCACGACGTCGCCGTGATCGATCTTGTGGGAGGACCTGAGGACTCAGACTATGTAGGCTGTGACATTGTGAATATTTGCCAAGGATCAGTAAACTTGTGAATGTTTTATTTGGTTTTTGGCATTAAATCGACGACTGTAGATACATTTATTTAAGTCTGTGCCTGGAGCACCTCCCACCAGGTGAGAGTCTGCAGCACCTCCCATCTCCCCCTAGGTGAGAGTCTGCAGCACCTCCCATCTCCCCCAGATGAGAGTCTGCAGCACCTCCCATCTCCCCCAGATGAGAGTCTGCAGCACCTCCCATCTCCCCCAGGTGAGAGTCTGCAGCACCTCCCATCTCCCCCAGGTAAGAGCCTGCAGCACCTCCCATCTCCCCCAGGTGAGAGCCTGCAGCACCTCCCCCTAGGTGAGAGTCTGCAGCACCTCCCATCTCCCCCAGGTAAGAGCCTGCAGCACCTCCCACCTCCCCCAGGTAAGAGTCTGCAGCACCTCCCACCTCCCCCAGGCGAGGGCCTGCAGCACCTCCCATCTCGCCCAGGTAAGAGTCTGCAACATCTCCAATCTCCCCCCAGGTGAGGGCCTGCAGAACCTCCCACCTCCCCCTAGGTGAGAGTCTGCAGCACCTCCCACCTCCCCCAGGTAAGAGTCTGCAGCACCTCCCTCCTCCCCCAGGCGAGGGCCTGCAGCACCTCCCATCTCGCCCAGGTAAGAGTCTGCAACATCTCCCATCTTCCCCCAGGTGAGGGCCTGCAGAACCTCCCACCTCCCCCTAGGTGAGAGTCTGCAGCACCTCCCATCTCACCCAGGTAAGAGTCTGCAGCACCTCCCATCTCACCCAGGTAAGAGTCTGCAGCATCTCCCATCTCCCCCAGGTGAGGGCCTGCAGAACCTCCCACCTCCCCCTAGGTGAGAGTCTGCAGCACCTCCCATCTCACCCAGATAAGAGTCTGCAACATCTCCCATCTCCCCCCAGGTGAGGGCCTGCAGAACCTCCCACCTCCCCCTAGGTGAGAGTCTGCAGCACCTCCCATCTCGCCCAGGTAAGAGTCTGCAGCACCTCCCATCTCGCCCAGGTAAGAGCCTGCAGCACCTCCCATCTCGCCCAGGTGAGAGCCTGCAGCACCTCCCATCTCGCTCAGGTAAGAGCCTGCAGCACCTCCCATCTCACCCAGGTGAGAGCCTGCAGCACCTCCCATCTCGCCCAGGTAAGAGCCTGCAGCACCTCCCATCTCACCCAGGTAAGAGCCTGCAGCACCTCCCACCTTTTTCGAAAACTACTCACAAAAGGAATCCGTTACAGACAGAGGTGAACAGTTCAGATCCAGAGAGTAAAAATCCTGACCAAGGTTTTATTTCAACCAGCCAGTTCAGAATCTGTGACTGTGACTCTTTATACTCAACTTGCTGGTTGAAACAAAACCTTGGTCTGGATTTTTACTCTCTGGACCCGAACTTCCCCAACACTGACTACCCATGATGCCCCCATGGGGCTGTGGAATCACAGTTGCCTCACATGCTTGTCCTCTTACAGCACCTACCCCATTCTCTTACTCCTCCTTCCTGACTCTACACCACCCCACTGTTTCTCCTCCACCTCTTGTTCCTGGTCTAAACCCCATCCATGGTTCCTCCTATCCATACCCGTTCTGGCTGTACCGGATTCAGTCCTCTCTCAGCATCAGTACCAGCACCTTCATAGCACCTTCCTGCAGCCTACGGCTGTCACTCCCTCATTCATCTGAGGCCCCACAGCCCCCCACCCCTCCCTCCCAGAGCCAGAGACATTCATTAATCTAATTAAGTGTAGCGTATAGCCCAAACGAGACTCGAGAGTAGCCGGCTGTAGAACAGGCATGTCGCTTAGTCCCAGCAGAGGGCTGATGAGCTGACTGGAGTGAACAGTCTCACTTCATTACACTTATAATTAGCTGCCATTGCACCTGTTTTAATGACAATCTACAGCCTGTTATTTTAATAGACGTTTCCTAATACACTTGTAGATTTACCACAGAACGGTATTAGTGAACTTGGCTTTTAATTGGCTCCTCGTGTCAGTCAGAGTGACAGCTCAGGCTGCGGTGGTGGGAGAGACGTCCAAAGTACGTCTGCATCACTCCTGCCTGGGTCTGTAAACCGTGTGGAGACCGTGTGTTTAAAAACAGAAACGTCCCACCGACAGGGAGTCCTGAAGAAGGGCTCTCTCTGTGGTGAGCGGAGCACATACATGCAGAGATGCATGATAACGTTCTGCCCTCTGGTGGTCACGTTTGGCTGGTGCGTGGAGATCTGGAGAAGCCTTTAGAAGAGGGTACTATTGCCCCAAATATCATGCTCATGTGAGACCATGCAAAGATCGCAACATAGTTAGTATTTTTCGTCTGACTTCACAGACTGCGGAAGGTCTCTGTTCAGAGGCACATTCTGAAAGTCCTGGATGAGCCCTTCAGAGAGCCATTGTAAAGCGGAATGTCTTTTCATTGCCAATAATCACAGTCAAATAATTATTACCATTTGCTAGAAAACCGTATTGACTGATTAGTAGTGATTTAGAGGGCGGAAAGTTGGAAGGACATTAAAGTTTCTTGCTCGGTGTTTAGAACCAAGCTTCTGGGGAATAATTTATCAGTAAGGACAGGAGAGTAGTGCTTTCACAGGGACAGACAGATGCACTTAGTGATGGATGATGGTCTGCATGCAGAGCATAAGCGTCGCTCTATCTCTGCACTGCCAAACAGTCAGGGAACAGTGGCTGTAGAGAGACCTACATCCAGCTAATGGGGGGCATCATTCACAGGCACTGCTCGCCTGTCAAACCGAGGCCTGCCCTCTTTAGCACCTCAGCTGTTCCTCCTGTGGACATCAGACTATGTCTCCAACATTTAAATACAGGTTGCATTTACTCCTTCGACCTAATTAATGGAACACCACCCCAATTCTGGTGGTTTATGCAGTTCAGTCCCCTCGTGTTCTTATAGGCCAGTCTCAAAATGGCGTGAGCTACTATTGCAATCCACCAAAGGTGTAGGACTTTACGTAGTTTTGGAGGAATGAACCCAGGGAACGACAGCAGACAGGGAGTCCACCACTCTTACTGCATGACTCTGGATAATGCCTATAGCAGTGTTTCTCAACCCAGTCCTCAGCGAACCCCAGCCAGTCCACGTTTTTGCTCCCAACCCAGCTCCCAGCAAATCAGGAACACTGAATAGCTGGTACAGGTGCGGCGCTGGGAGCAGGGAGGGAGCAAAAACGTGGACTGGCTGGGGTTCGCTGAGGACTGGGTTGAGAAACACTGGCCTATAGGATCCTATACTGCCACTCAGACATCCTGTCCAGGGTGAACCTCTGCCCTGTGCTCTGTGCCGCGTGCGAGAACCTCCAGGCCCAGTGAGGCGCTGAACAGGGTGGAGCATAAATGGACAGATAGATCCATTCTGTTGTTCATTCATTAGGTTGTCTGTATGTAAATGTATAATCTGATTATGTATTTTTGTAATATTGTGTAAGACTCTGCACTAACATTGTGTTGCTGCTACCTTGGCCAGGTCTCCCTTGCAAAAGAGATCTGTGATCTCAATGGGACAAACCTGGTTAAATAAAGCCTAAAAAAAAAAAATTCTGAGAAAATAACTATATTAACATAGTATATATTGTACAGTACAGTGCAAAAGTCTCAGGCAGTCAAAAAATGGTGCTTAAATGGTCTTCATGTTTGGGTAAAACTATGATTTTATATCTATCAGTGTGTCAACTTAGCCACTTCAAAAGCTCTCGTAAAGTCACCCCAGTATTGGCAGCAGCTGTCCAATACACCCATATATTTATGATTCAAACACTAGCCTTCCGTGTATTTTTAGCAGTATTTTTGCAGCTACGGCGGTAAGTGTGTGAGAAACTGCTTTTTGTCCCCCTGTGCCTTCATTCCTTTATACTTCTGCTCTGGGACGACGCTGCCTGGTTGTTGATGTGCACTGGGTCCGTTTTCCAGGTCCACTGCTCCTTCGCTCTCAGATTTGGGAGCCTGGAGAGGGGATGGTGCGAGAAGCTGTGTGATATGTGGACGTGAAGCCTCCACGATTCGTCAGGCCTTCCAACGAGCCACGCGTTGGTGATTAATTATTTGGCAGGGTGTGTGTACACATTGGGCGTCATATCGCCGACCCCTTGTGCGTGTGCCTCCATATTATGTATCCAGATTAGAGTGTGTGTGCTTTCAGTACTAAACCTCATGAATGACACCCGGCTGGGTCTGGTCCAACCTACTGCACTCAGAATATTAAAGTCAACTGGGTTGAAAGAATGATCCACAGTCTTTATAGCCACATTCTTTCTGCCTGTGTTTTTCTGTGTTTTCTTATTCATGGCCATAATATGTGTGTGCGAACCTCATCAGTATCACTGACGGCATTTTTCAGTTTCCTTCTGCCTCCTTAGCTCCTCTAAATCGTTTGATCCAGTTTCTGACTATTTGTCTTAGAAACCTGACTTGCAAAATATGGGGGGTTAGGGGTGAAGGATGTGGAAGGTGTATGGATGGAAGATTAGCTTTTTTTTTCCGACATAAATTTTTACTTTTTGATAAAATTCATTTTGAACAGTAAACGTTTATTTCATTAAATGGTATTTGATTCCTCTGCAGAGGCATACTTTATTTCCATTTGCAGGCTATGTGATGTCTTTTACATTTACTGAATAGTCAAATGATCACAGTTTCAATAGAGTTTTAATAGGATTTTAATGAGATAATAAGATTAATCTAATGCTCTTTGTTTAAAAAGTTACCAAGCGTTTATTCTTTTGTGTTTTATATAGAAAAGCCAGGTGGCATTTTTCATGAAATAACCATTGAAATAGAGTTGTGGTGACGTAAGGTGTGTTTTGGGCTAAACGTTTGAGTGATTCAGGGTAATTATCTGGCCCCATTGTGGTGCAGGCCTCTCGCTAATGAGAGATTGGCCAGTCAGGACTCCGTGGAGACCGCTTGCTCTTTGTGTAGACAAAGCCTGCTCAAATCAACAGTGTGCCTGTTGCTGGACAGATCCTTCATCTACACAAATGCCAGCCAAGAGCAGGTCCATGCATATTTTACTCTCTCCGTTAATGGTGGAGTGACGGAGCTGTAACAATACGGAGGATGACCCCCGGGGAACCGCACGTGCTCTGTGTGGCCAGCAAATGTCACATGACCTCACTTCCTCAGCATTTTAGCTGACAAATGTTCTATTTGCTATTTCAAAACAATTAGGCTTTCATTTTGTAAAGTGATGGTTACCGGGAGGACGAGCTAGAGCAGAGCTGCCACGCAAAACCTCAAAGCCAAACATATGCAGGCACACATATGCAAATAGGTGTTTCACGCCAACAAGGCCAAGGTGCCAATTCAAAATGGTAAAGCCCAGAGGGCCAGACCTGGCACGGCTATTGTGTTAGCTGCAGAGAACACCCCCAAAATCATCACCACTATGAACCACACAGGTGCCCTGTTGTTTATAAGTGAGAAATCTCGATAAGTAATCAAGTATCCTACAACATGGGTTTCCAAACCGTTCAGCCCGCGACCCTCAAAAAATAACAATAGTAGACACTCGCGACCGCCATTGCGATTACACTTACAATGGATTTTTTTCACGCTTATAAATGGACTCAAATTGCCGTTTACTCGTGTAACTGCATGTGGTGGAACTATAGAGGGCGGTCCAACAAACAGAACTGATGTGTGGGGGCTGCTTTCATGTGCCCCCCCCCCCCCCCCCCGTATTTTACATTTACTAATTTAGCCGGCACTAAAAATCACGCAAAGCAAGTACACATGAGGAGCAGAGAGCAGGGTCTGCCAGTTCCCGGAGCTAAGGACCTCAGTGGGGCATCATTCTGTCCCGGTGGCAGTGCCATGATCCGCGATGCCAACCTAGAATCAGAATTTGGATATGCTAATCGGCACCAGTGTTTGAATTTGTGGGGGTTGGGGGTGTTGTTTTCTAATATAGTGATTCTATTAAATCATCAAACAATTGGTTAAATTTGAACTGTCTCTGTTGGGTGGGCAGATGATCTGCCTGGGTACTGCCCACTCCCCAGTCACTTGTAGCTGCAGGTCCCTGCTCTGCCAACTCTGCCAGCTATCCACCGATTTCTCAATCATGGGTCCTAACCTGCAGAGCCACATCTCACCTCTAACTGCTGTTAATTGGCAGTGGTGTAAGTAACATCAAAACTCCCTGCTGGTCATGGTTTATCGGAACAGTTTGTTGTCCATAACCAATGTGAGAGATTAGGTGTGTCCTAATGGTGGGCTTTGATAAGAAAAACGGCAGTCTTGTCTTTGCACACAACGTAACACCCATTTATGTATTGCGTATAATATTTTATTTTGTCACTAAAAGATGTTTTCAAGGATTTTACTGTTACAACTAATCCCCCAAAATCGACACAAACATTCAGAGCTGCGACTGAATTATTTCCTCTTCGAAAAAGCAGGGATATATACAAGAGAAATACCAATGAAATCCAGGTATCCCACCACTCCGACCAGCAGATGAGCAGAGTTATAAGTGTAAGTGTAAAAATAATACCTTATATATAATACTTAATAATAGTCCTTATAATTGATTATCGATGTTCGATGCTGTTAAAATGGTACAGACTTATTTAAGTCTATAATAAATTTTAACAGAAGCCAATTCTGATGTTCTCAACTATTAACAATACATTCGATCAAGAGTCTGAGCTGATACAGTTAACATACTTGGAATAATAACATTGGAACTACATTTCCCATAAACCCCAAGGGCAAGGGCGAGGAGCCGGATGTTTACGGTTCGGACGGGAAATGATGGTACCATGCGATCGCTTGCGTTTTCTACATGGATTTAGAAATGTCACGGAGGCGCCTGTATTATTTTCACTGGTATTTGGATATACCGTAAGTAATGTCAATAAAATGTTATAGTACTTTAGCTGCAGTACTTCTGCTGCTTAATTGTTAGTTTATAACCCCGTCATCCACCTTTGTGAGCAAGTCAAGTTTATTTATATAGCACCTGCGGGACGCCTGACGTTACTTAGCCCAGCAGCCAAATTTTACGTCTCAGCAAAATTGGACGCGATGGCTGCGCCCGTCTTTATGAGCGAGGAGAAGGGGACCCATGCTATACTTTGCAGTAGATGCCATAACGCGTCTTGTCGGTGAAGACCCGCTCGGGCCGGTTCTGTATCGGCTACCCGTTTATAATCTGTCAATCAGGTGGTAGTTCATAGCTGGCAGGCTGAATACCGCGATGGTGATGGTGGTCTTCCTCGCCCATAAAGGTGCCGATGACAATCTAAATGTGAGCAACACCTGACGGGTAACATAAAGCAGCGCTTGAACCAAAATGTAATGGAGAATCCCCGTATAGACTCAATCGAGTCCTCTCCAGTTTTTTTTTTTTTTTTTTCTTCTGTAGATCTCGCTGAAACATGCCTTGCCGGCAGAACAAAATTTGATAAAACGCAAATGGAGATGACAGCATATCTGCTGAAGGCTGTTTGATGCACTTATTGTGCGTAAACTAATGATGTGTAGTTAATGTCAGAGAGATCAATTTTTTTTTTTTTTGGAAACAGATACTTTTCCCGCAGTTACAACGTGGTCAATAATAGACACATAACTAGTGCATGAACGCCTAATGCTTGAGCTTCAAATTCTTATTGCTAGGGTGATATTAACAATAACTTAATGTCTGTGATTTCCCTGGTGTGAAAACTACATCCGTGTGCGTCTGTGTTTCTCACCAGTCCACAGAGACGTTTGCATTCATTACTCTCTTGGGTTTAGCAGGACAGCTAATGTCACACCTCCACATTCCCTGATGAAATCGACTTAATGACAGTGGTATTGCATATCTTCACGCTGGTTTACGGAAATTGCCCCCTTCTGGCCAGTCATTGCGGTGACTGATGCTCGTGAGCTTGTTGCTGTCACGCTCTGTCTCTCTCTGTCTGACCTGCAGGTGCTGCATGCGTTTGATCCTGTAGCCTGAGCTGATTATTGCAGAGTGCTGCCTGGTCCTGCTTCTGGCCTTTCCCCGGTCCCGGGCCAGTCCTTCCGTATGCTAACCCTACTGGGCATGTTTTACTATATCTGTCTGCGGCGCCGGTCCAGAAGCGGAACCCGGGGCGAGGTTCTCACCAGCCGGCGGGCCGTGGAATGCAACCAGCGCACGCTGCCCCTGAGCGTGGAGGTGAAGCAGTATGCTAAGGAGGTGCTGGACTTCAGCTCCCACTATGGCAGTGAGAACAGCATGTCCTACACTATGTGGAACCTGGCTGGCCTGCCCAACGTCTACCCCAGCTCCGGGGACTTCACCCAGACCGCCGTGTTCCGCATGTACGGCCCCTGGTGGGAACAGTGCTCCAGCATGCCGCAGCCATTTCCCAGGATGCCCCTGTCCTTCCACAGCCAGGATTACATCGAGCTGGGCTTCGAGGAGCCTGTCTACCCCACTGCCCTGGAAGTACTGGAAACCTACCACCCAGGGGGCATTGTCCAGATCCTGGCCTGCTCTCTCAACCCCTTTTCCCAGAATCCACCTTCTGATGTCAGGTAGCCTCCTCGGTGTTGCCGTCTCGGAATCGGAATCAGGTTTATTCGCCAAACACAGGCAGGCGCAAGAAACTTTCTTGGTACGGAAGGTGCAGACGTGAGAGCAGACAGACACGGCTATGCAGACAAAAATAAAGTAAAAACAAATACAAAACACAGCTAAACAGAAGTCTTTAAAATATTTATATGCATATACAAGAACAGAATCTAAACAAATTTATGTGAGTAAATATACTGGCTGGAGGGTAAAAACAATGTAATGTCAAGCTGCCAGTGAGAGAAATTGATGTGCAAAGGGCGCAAACAATTATGAAGTACATTATGAAGATCACTGATTAATAGTTACTGCAGCTTTTGGGAAGAGGCTGTTTTTGTGTCTAGTGGTTCTGTTTTTTATTGCTTGAAAGCACTTGCAGCTGCCAAAAGCTGGAAGGCTTTGGAAAAGGTGACGACGGAGGTGAGAGGTGTCGGTGATGATGCCCGCGCTGATTCGCGCCTCTCGCTCCCCCAGGTGGGAGGTGCTGTGGGCGGGGAAGCCCACCAAGAGCCTGAACCCACAGGCCCGGCAGTTTTCTCCCAGCATCAAGCAGATAAGCTTCGCCACCAATCTGATTCGGCTAGAGGTGAACAGCTCCATGCTGGACTACTACACAGAGCTAGATGCTGTCATCCTGCGCGGGGTCAAGGAGCGCCCCGTCCTGGCGCTATACAAGACCCCTATGCTGGACATGAGCGATCTGAGTGACGGCGAGGACGAGGACAGGGAACTGGAGGCGTGCTATGGTAGACAGGCCGAAGACGCCAAGCGGGGCACGGGGAATGGCTACTTTGATAAGCTTCCCTATGAGGTAGGTGTTGCACGCTTCCCAGCTTTGGATCCTCGGATCTTTGGTTCCCCGCCTGTCCTGTCCCGGTCTGACGCCCCGTCTCACTGTGCCTCGCCAAAGCTGATCCAGCTCATCGTGAGTCACCTGACCCTGCCAGACCTGTGCCGATTGGCCCAGACCTGCAAGCTGCTGAGGCAGCACTGCTGTGACCCGCTGCAGTACGTCCAGCTCAGCCTGCAGCCCTACTGGGCCTGGCTGAGCGACGCCTCCCTGGGCTACCTGCAGAGGTGCTGCACCATGGTCCAGAGGATCAACCTGTCCTGGACGGGGAACCGCGGGGCCCTCACCGTCACCGGCTTCTGCAGGTACGCCTGGTCCGCCGCTCAGCCCTGCGGATGACACTGAGGGACACCTGTGTTGACATGCATTAGTGTGTGCACATGCATGCACGCTTATTGTTCATTTGCACTGAGAAGATATTCAGCGAATGATTAAAATTAGAGCACGTATTAATGCAGTTTTATATGCAGTATGTAACAATGTGCAGTGAATAAATATTTTACACTGTAAAACATAGTGAACCAATTCAAGTTTCTCTTTTGTGGTTCCTTTAATACAGTCTGTACCACAGCACTGTGCGTAGTGGGGGTGTCCAGTGGAGCTGTGTGTGTGTGTGTGTGTGGGGGGGGGGTGTCTGCTGTAGTCCTGATGGGCAGGGAATCCCTCTCCTTCCTGTCTAGCTTCATTAAGGCATGTGGGCAGGGCTTGGTCTGCCTGGAACTGTCCTGCTGCCACTTCCTGACCGAGGCCTGCCTGGAGGTGATCTCCCAGACCTGCACGGGCCTGCAGGAGCTCAATCTCTCTTCCTGTGACCGGCTGCAGCCCCAATCCTTCGGGCACATAGCCAAACTGACGCAGTTGCGGCGGCTGGTGCTGTACCGCACCAAGGTGGAGGTGAGACGTGGAGGGAGGAGGCTGAGTGTCATTTCAGGCTGCATAAGGCTGGGAAATTAACGTTTCAAAAGAGGAATGGTCCTAATACAGAACCATGAGGTACCCCACTGATTATAGCTGCTCAACTGGAGGGGCGTGTGGCTGCTGTGGGCTGGGATAGGAGGTTGACCAGCAACACATCCCTCAACCTAAAGATTTTTAAAGCATTTTTCTAATATTATATTTGTATAGTCTATCAGGCAGATTTCTGTGTGTAACCAAGTCCTAATCCTCTCTTTGCTGTTTGGTTGGGGGATGTTCTTCCTGACTGCAGCAAACGGCCATATTGAACATCCTCACCTTCTGCACTGAGCTGAAACACCTTAACCTGGGGAGTTGTGTAATGGTGAGTCCCCCCCCCCCCCCCCCCGCACATTAACTTATGTGTGATTGGTACTTTGAGTATACTGATGTGGCCTGTGGCGCTGCCGCCCGCAGATCGAGGACTACGACGCGGTGGCCAGCCTGCTGAGCACGCGCTGCCGCTCGCTGCTCTCGCTGGACCTGTGGCGCTGTAAGAACCTGACTGAGCGCGGCCTGGCGGACCTGGCGTCCGGCTGCCGGCTGCTGGAGGAGCTCGACCTGGGCTGGTGCTCCACTCTGCAGAGCAGCTCCGGCTGCTTCCAGAACCTGGCCCGGCAGCTGCCCCGTCTGCGCAAGCTCTTCCTCACCGCCAATCGAACCATCTGTGACTCGGACATCGAGGAGCTGGCTGCTGGCTGCTCTGCCCTCCAGCACCTCGACATCCTGGGTGAGTCGTCCTTCACTTCCTGGGTGATTGGTATTTGTCTTACTGCTGTCAATGTTCTTAAGTCGACCACCTTGCATTTCACTGCAGGTCACGTCGGTTTGTATACCTTGCATGTGATAAATAAAACCCTCGAATCCTATTAGGTCCCAGCAGGCAAAAATTTAAAATTGACCCATGTTTCATTTAATTAGCCAGTATGTTTTATATTAATATTTTTTTAATATAATATTTTATATTAATTTTATGCTTTTTGAGTCGGCACGGGGACGTCACTTTAATTTCCCCGACGGGCTTGTGGGATTTTGCTACAAATCTTTATGTTGATACCTAGTTTCCATCCATCCATTACCTACCGCTTGTCCGGGGTTCGGGTCGCGGGGGTCGCAGCTTCAGGAGAGATACCCAGACCTCCGGGAGGACGCCGAGGCGTTCCCAGGCCAGCCGAGAGATATAATCCCTCACCCGGACTAGGGTCACTGGGGGCCCACGCTGAAGCCAGGCCTGGGGGAGGGGCTCATTGGCGAGCGCCTGGTGGCCGGGCCCTGACCTGTGGGGCCCGGCCGGGCATAGCCCGAAAGAGGCACGCGGGACTGTCCCCAGGTGGGCCTACCACCCGTAAGGGGAATGTCAGGGGCTCGGTGCATTGTGGATCAGGTGGCGGCCAAGGGAGGCCCTGGCTGATACCTAGTTTATTGAGTTTTTTTGTATGCTTCATTGAGAAAATTGAGTGTGAAATTAACCAGTATTTTAGCAGAAGAATGCTGAAAAATTGTTGCAATCCAGTGGATTTCAGCATGCTTTTTGAAAAAAAATAACAACAAAGCAAAAAGAATAAGAAATTTCCTTTATTTTCTTGAAAAGAAATATTTAAATGTGACATTTCTGGCCAGAGAAATAAGTTGAATCTGAAGCCCTTGGGCCTGTTTTTGCACTTTCCTCCAGTCCCAGATGCCGCTGCTTACCGCTGCTTAGTGCTTACCTGCCGGTACTGACTGCTATCCATCCACATGGGGTTTGAATAGATTGTTCCTTTGCTTCCTGGAGACGCTGGGAGCAGGCGGTGTCAATGGGGTCCACTGTGAACGTCCCTGTGACTGTCGGGGTTGGCAGTGCCGTGGGGTCTGACCGCTGTGTGTCTGTGCGGCAGGGACCCGGATGGTGAGTCCGGCTTCCCTGTGGAAGCTGCTCCGCTCCTGCTCCGGCCTGCTGCTTCTCGACGTGTCCTTCTGCTCGCAGATAGACGCGCGTGTCGTCCAGGAGCTGAGCGCCCATTTCCCCGCCGTGGCCATCAAGAAGAGCTTCACCCAATGACTGGGGAGCGCGGCCGCCCCGGCCATGACGAGATCTGCGGCGGCTGCTCTGACCCGTCCGGTCGTGGTCTCCAGGTTCTTTGGGGCATCACTAATTCTTCTAAGATAGTCCTCCATCTCCTTTTCAGTGTTGGCAAGGATGCTGATCTCAGGGCTTGATTTCCCACTGCGTTTTTTTTTTTTTTTTTTTTTTAAATCCAGAGTAGCTGGTCCCTCAATCTCTCCACCCACCTCTGCTGGGATGATTACCCTCGTTAAATTGTCTTTCTATGCAGAATGAAGTTGCAGAGGTCAGGCAGATGGATGCATCCACTCTACATCAGCACTGATGCCCTTAGGTGAACACATGTGTTGTGTTGCTCTCCTCACTGAAAGACACGACCATGTCCGGTGTTGCTCCTGTCTGCCTAGGATGGAGTTCAGGTGCTACAGAAGATGCCTGATTATTTTTGTTCGTCCTTATCTCTGTTTATGAGACATTGTTGTGCCTTAGGTGGAGGAGGGTGGAGATTATATACTGCCACTCCCCAGGCCGCAGGAGCCACGAGCATGATGGGAAAACCATCAGCTGATCTGCAGAGACTCAGACGTCCCGAGTTAAAAACGTCTCAGTCGCCACCCTGTCCGGGCAGCGCACAGTCACCGCCTGAGCCGCATTGCAAAGCAGCCCATCGACACGCTCTGCCCGCCAGACATGCGGCGTGTTACTCACACTTGATACGTCACTGCGGGCATCAGACAGACGAGGCGCATTATGCGAAGCATTCTGATGAACGTCTTGGATGACCAGCCACACTACAGCATGACAACGCAGAGCACGGTGCCCACACTACTGCATATGTTTAGAAAATTCTCGGATGATTTTCCTGTAACAATGTTGTGTGTTGCTTGTTAATTTTATTGAAGGGGAGCTGTGCTGTTTTGGTGTCAATGTCATGAAACAAATAAGCAGGTGCATATACACGCGAAAGCACAAATATTCTGATGTATGTGCGGATTACGGGGGAATGAGTGATGAGCTGCATGCATTTCCTGTGTGTGCAGCGCCTCCCAGTCTCGGACATTAAGAGCATTTACACGCACACACCCACACTGTTGGACGAAGCACATTAACCGATTAGCGTCCTGTATGCCTGTAATTCCGCTTGATCTCCCAGTGGTTTTGAGTCTCTCAGCACTGAGATCTGACCCCTAAGCCTAACCCTAAGCCTAACCTCTGCAGAACCCAGCACTAATCTGTGCCTCTGCTTTTTTTTTCTTGTACACCTGGATTTAATAAAGTGAAAATTGTGAATTAATCTGACCAAACTCCAGACCTCTCCTTTTGTCTTCCCTGACCGAAAAAAACTCTTCGCTGTCCGACTGCCTGTGTTAGGGGGCTGTGGAGTCTCTGTCTGTGTTTGTGTGCCTTTGTGTGTGTGTGTGTGTGTGTGTGTGTGTCTGTCTTTCTGTGTATGTGTGGCACCATCCAGGCCCTGAGAGGCTTGTTAACCTGCCCACTGACGACCTGCAGTGATTCTTTGGGCCTCGGCCTGGTGTTTTTGTGCCTCTTTACAGTGCCGCTGTTTTAATGACCTGTTGGAGGACAGTTTAATGAAGTCTGCGGGGGGTTGTACTGCCCCCCTGTGGTAGCCTGGCAGGTGCTGAAACGCCACGGAGTCGCTGGACCTGGGGCAGATGAGGAGAACAGCAGAAGAAAATCCAGTCATTAGCATTTTTTGTCAGACTGAAGTTGTGGTCAGCAGATCTGTTTTATTTTTATATTTTAGATGTCTAACAGTAAAAGCATTTACTACAGTCATTTAGGTAATATTACCATGAGTGTAATACAGTGAGTTGCCGTCATTATTTTAATGTTTTTCAAGATGTCTACCCCATTTGAAATGATACTTTATTTGCCTTGTGTAGAAGTACACTGGAATTTTTCTTCTCCATAGTCCATGTTTCTCTCCTTTGTGACACACATATGTATACTGTATACACACACCAACTGAGGGCAGAGCCTTGGGTCT
The DNA here is from genome assembly GCF_048594095.1 of Paramormyrops kingsleyae. Classification (NCBI taxonomy): domain Eukaryota; kingdom Metazoa; phylum Chordata; class Actinopteri; order Osteoglossiformes; family Mormyridae; genus Paramormyrops; species Paramormyrops kingsleyae. Next base: position 7,456,170 of record NC_132805.1, read on the forward strand.
GAGTGTGGGGGTCATTATCTGTCTGTGTCTGTCTGTCTGTCTGCCTGTCTATCATCTTCATGCGAAGCACTTTGTGACATTTGTTCTTAAAAGGTGAAAAATAAATTAACTACTTATCCAGTGCCCTGGGATTTTTTTTTTGGAGGGGGGGAGAGTAAGGGCCATGCTCAAGGGCCCAATACAGATGTGACAATTCTACTGAGAACGTCGCTCTTTTCCCCGACTGAAAAAACTCCTATAAACTAGGCATTGCACCTTCTGCTGGTGGTGTGGATCACATTGGTTGGGATGAAGAGTTCACACCGAGCTCATCGGTAACCCAGCATGAAGCTCACTAGCGTGACTGATCCTGATTTTTCTGCAGATGCTTCTCTGGACAGCTGGAGTGTGAACCTGATGGTGTTTCAAATAAACGGGGAAGACAGAAGGTGCCGCCTTTAAAGATGACAGCAGTCTGATGTCCCTGAGGATTTAAGGTATCAGGTGTGCCGTCTGTTTGGTGATGCAGAGACAGCGTCACGCGAGATACCACCGGTATGCGCTGACAAGTAATGGGTGTCCATGACGATGCCGGATCATGTGACCCCTGTCACATGTGACGCAGAGCCTTTCAGCCACAGGTCATTTTAGTACATGGTTCCAAAGCATTTACTCCAAAGAGAATCCAGGTTCCCTGGACAGATGGATACCGGGAGCATGATGGCAGAAGCTTCAAAAGGGTCGATGCCAGTCGTTCCACTGCCAATGTTGCTGCTGAGCACAACTAGGCCATGCCAGGGGTGTCCAGGGGGATCGGAAACACAGCCGTGCAGGAAGGTTTGAGGGTGAGGATGGAGCCACAGCAGCTGGCCCAGTGAACAGTCCCGGTGCACTGCTGGGTCTGGGTTCGAGACCCGTCTCACTTAACCCACTGTCTCCCCAGAATCCCCCCAGCTGGCCCCATTTCTTCCTGCAAATTCACAGAATCCAGCTCCACGTGGTTAGTCTGCCTCCTACTGGCCCATAGTGGTTATAAGTCATCTTGGCTAATGAGCTGCCAGGTCTGTGCAGGCATTTCGAATGAAAGCTGGACCAGAGCACCTGGCACAGCGTGGCTGTGGTTAGCTCAGGTGCATCTGAATGGCTTTAGGGTGGGATGTGTGAGATGGGCAGGTCAGGTGTGTGTGCATTAGTTTTATATTACATTGTGGGGACCAAATGTCCCTAGAACTGAATGGAGAGTCCCCACAAAAATATAATTATGAACCTGTGTGTCTGTGTGTGTGTGCCTTTTCAGAGCTCCCTCTGTGTTTTGGGCTGGGAGCTGCTCACTCTCCTCCACAACTGTAGGCTGTGGATTTCTGACATCAGAACTTTACGTTTTCAGATGTTATTTTTGTTGGCTGTTTAACGACTGTCCAATTACAGGTCTGTAACAAGAGAGATTGTTGGTGGAACGGTGTCAGGCAAACATAGTTCGTGCTCAAATATTTAATATATGTTCAAAGAAATATCGATTGTCACATGTAATTGCTGATAATCATACACTAATATAATAGATTATAAATAGTTTTTCATGTCTTTAATTGCGATGAGTCACGTGATTTTATACCTGGCCTGGTGTAAACTATATTTCTAACTAATTTGTATCCGGTGTCACACTGGATTGAAGACGCATCTGGTCTCTCTACATGTACAGAATCATGATCACGTGAACGTAGCGTGAGCCCAAGCAGATCGAGCAAGGCTGCGTCCTTTTATCGTATGTCTCATTTAGTAGCAATGCTTGCTGAAGTATTCAACTGGGAAAGCTTAAGATACATTTAGTTAAGGTATGCTAAAGGTAGGGTATTTGCAGTTATTTTGAACATAGATCTAGTTTCTGTTGGATAAATTCTACTGAGGTTTAGTTTTGGTGGGGGAGGCATAATTCGGATTTTTCTGTAGTGAACATCACACATATTTGTTGTTGTCATTGCTACTACTGCTAAATAAAACGGAGTTACCATTAGGGCAACTCATTTAAATGCGTTTAGCAAACTATTTTAGTTTGTACCCAGCGGTGCAAAAAACATGAATCCAGCCACAGTAAACGATTGGAATTGCAGTTAAAGTGGTCTGTTCTGATTGTGAATCGCCATTTATCTAAGCTAATTTACCGTGATGTAACGTGCGGAATATGTGCGTCATATTTATTAGCTGGTGTTTTATGTTCAGACCAGGAGATCGTGACATATTTATGTGGGACCGACCTGTTCTGGTGTCGCTAAAGACACAAAGCTTATTTATAGCTGCCGATAGGAGACTTGTCGCGATGGGACACGAAAAACGCGTTTTACCCGCTCAACCAATCGATAACTAATTACACTAATGGGTTTTTATTATCAACAAAAGATTGAAAGAAAATATATCTGAAAGACATGGGGAGAGCAATCTTAAAGCTTGACTTTACCTAGAATGATTTTACGTAGGCCTACGGAAAACAAATGGTAAATACGCACACCGGGGCCGTCCCAGTTAAATTAGACCAACCCTGCAATCAACGTCATATAGATTTAAAATGCGGATCTGGTCAGGTGAGCAGAAACTGTATCAAACCCAATGCTGATATTAGCCTATAATGTTTTATGTGTTTATATTTTGTTAGTGTAGATAATATCAATTCACTATTTTTAATTGAAACACCTTGAGACAGACAGCCTTGCTATCTCTTTAATCCACCGGCACTGATAAAAGGCCATGATCTTATCATGAAGAGATTTTCTAAAATAATATGACACAAATAACCACACACTTACGGCAGTGGGGCACAGCTGAAATATCTGGGAAATGACGAAAGATGTTCAGGTAGTCAAGTGGAGCGTGACAAATAAAGAGAGCAGGCCTAGCGGTTTTTCTGAAAGTGTATGAAAATGGAAAACAATCAAAATTTCTTAACATTATATCAAATCTATCCGGGCTCGACACATACTGTTTAATTTCACCTGTACTTTTGGAATATGCAAATTGGACTTTATTACATATCAATTTGATATTATATTGAATAATAAATTATTTATATTGTTTAGGGTAATAGATGCATAATGAAATACGAATAATCTTACCTTGTTAATTTTTCTAAATTACTGTCATACAAGCCTTTCCAAAACTGGTATACCATCCAGTATGTTTCAGTACAGATTAGACCCTGATGTGATCTGTTTAACTTGGTGTTCCTGTTCCTGAGACCCTGAAACACTTCACACGCGCAGTTTCTCTCGGTAGAGGGCGGTCTATCTGTCATCTTAAAGCCGCAGGGTAGGATGACCGTTTTAATACTAATTAGAATGACCTGTTGCGCGGAATCATTGCAAGAGAAAAAAAAACTTCATGAATCCCGAAGGAAACTACAGAAGTAACCGAAAAACACACGGAGTCCCTCTAACATGCATTCACCTCACTCAACGCCGGGTAATTCTCAGGGGTAATGAGAATTGAAACAATTGTGGGAAATCGCGTAGGCTGTTACTTTAAAAAATACCACTGATAACGAAATACAGTATTCCTCCAAACACAGATTTAGTCATAACAGAATTATATGTAAGTCTATTTTCGATAAATGGGCACTGGTCATGCAATTCCTGCCTTTCCTTCAATTTGTATAGTTGTTACAGCATGAGATAAAAGTATTTTCGCAATTCCATCCATCCATCATCCATCCATCCATCTGTTCAACCATCCATCCATAACTGCTTATGCAGTACATGGTCAGTTTTGCAACTGGTAAACCAACTAGCCTATTCAATTAAAGATGCATGGATTTCTGTTGAAGAAAATGCAAATGTAAACGATGAATAAACCATTATCGTAATGGGCAAAATCAGACGCGCAATCGTTCGTTTGTTTGAATAAATTCTTGCCGAAACATTAGCCTATTACCTTTGCGTATGTTTTATTTCCCCGCAAGTTTATCCAAATCAAACAGAATGTGACAAACAGGAAAACAAAAAACGAAAAACATATCACAGTTTCTCAGCCAGTTAATTAGTCCATTAATTAAAGCTACTGATAGAGTGGTTACGGAGTCCATTTCGTTGGTTTTACCAAACAAGGTACCAGAAAGCAGGCGACTTCTAAACGGTGTGACCACGTTCCTCTGGGCAGCATGTACACACACAGAATAATAAACACTGTGTTTAAAGTCACATAGATACAAATAACAACGAAGGATGACTGTTGAATCTGTTTAACCTTCAAAAACCAACATTATCACAACATCTGTGAACGACTGATTTTTAACTTCTAAGTGAACTGGAAAAACAGCATAAAAAATGTGTCCTTGCTTACTCCACATGAATGTGAAAAAATGTGAAAAGCAATATTGATTCATGTTGGATTATTTATATATATGCCATACAACATAATAAATCATTTCGGGCCTAATTAAAATCTTTTTTAAATAAGACGCAACTTTTTAAAACTAGTTGTTTGGGGGCTTATGTTGCTCATTTTTAAAATCGTGTGAGATTTTATGTTCGTTTTTTAAGCTGTAGCCACCCCCCAAAAAAACACCCACATGTTTTATCTTCATATGATTTCTAAACAGCCGGCGACAATGACGGCCACTCAGCATGAACTCGAAAGACAAGGTCATAAATAACGACGTAATTAGTCTCCATAAAATAACTCAGGTAAAACACCAGCAGCGGCTCATATGGAGATATGAGTGTGACACTTTAAACAACAAATAGTGAGCAATGTTCCTGCTTTAGATTACCTTAAATAAAAGCATCATGTATTAAAATGCAATACAAAATTATGCAAAAATCATCTGGATAAAAAAATAATTTTAAACAGTTAAAACCTGTTTTGTTTTAGAAATCGTTTAAATGAAAGCACTCCATTGTGAAGGAAACTGAACCGTGACGTATTTACAAGTGAGCAGGGTGTTCCGTTAGACGTCTGAGGTGAAATACCGGCAAAAAGTGTCCGGGCTCAGTAGCCAGACAACCCCTCCGTGCCCTTTCCGCAAGCTGCTGCTGTGCGTCTTTGTGTACTGCGCGCTCTGATGGCCTTAAATCGGGAACGCGCATCTGTTTCTCCTTGGTAACTCCGTACCAGTCTGTACATAAACATGGACTGTTTTAATGGAACATTGTCTAGCATGTAATGAATGGATTCAACTATTATGAAAATACTATGTTGTAGTAGTAGTAGTAATAATAATAATAATTATAATAATAATAATAAATACGCGTGAATCTCATTATGTCTCGAGACGGACAAGTAACCAACACCATAGCCGACACTCAGCCCTTCAGATCCCGATGAGAAGGTAAAGATGGCGTTTAATTACGGAATACAATTCTTAGTCTTCGTCTGTCATATCAAGGACATGGAAACTATCCAAAAATAATAGAAACCATTCAGTGTTTCTCTGTATTTTCTACAAAAGTCTTCTGGTTCCAGTAATGTTATTGTCAGTGTAACCCATAATGAGGTGTTTCCCCCAAAATGTGGGAGCACACTTTACGGAAGTGTCACAGTGCCTGGCGTGTACCGGAGAGTTTCTTCTCCGTTTTAAGGACAGTCCTTCCCCTCTCAGAGCTGCCGTCCGTGTTAAGATACTCACTCCATCGCCTGCGGTGTCTGAATATAAGTGCACAGCATCGCCCACAGCAGCCCGGTGCTTAGTAAGTAATTAGAGAAGAAACGAAAGGTTTCATAGTCAACAAAGTTCAAGACGATCCGTTGCTGTTTCATTGAACTTATGTCTGGACCACGTGGTGAGGCGGCGTGTCCCCATATACGTCCTCTCCTCCCGGTACCGGTCCTCCGGGAGGCGTCATACGTTTCTCTTTCTGTCTTCGGTTACAAAACCAAACTCTCACCACTTCTTTTTCTAGCTGAAGACTGTCCGCCAGTGCGGTTATTTCTGATGCTGCGGGCTTTGGACACTTTAAGAAATGACTCTCCAATGCTCCTTTTACGCTTACCTCGATGGAAGTTCGTTTTTTCCTCTTCCTCCCCTGCGCCGCAATCTTGTCCAAGCTGGTGGGACTCCCAGAGGAGGAATCTGCCTCCTCCAACCACTTGTTTAGCAAAGGTTTGAGCTTACACATGTTCTTAAAACTGAGCTGCAAGGCCTCGAACCTGCAGATCGTAGTCTGTGAAAACACGTTTCCATAAAGGGTTCCCAAAGCCAGGCCGACGTCCGCCTGCGTGAAGCCCAGTTTGATTCTGCGCTGCTTGAACTGCTTGGCAAACTGCTCCAAATCGTCGGAGGTTGGTGTGTCTTCATCTGAGTGGTCGTGCTGGTGTTGCGGCGCCGGGTGGCCCTGGTCACTGATGAGCGGGCTGTGGTGGTCCTCCTCGGTGTCTCTCAGGGTGTGCCGGTGCATTGGCTGTCTGCTGCCGGTAACCAAGTCGTTGATGGGGAATCCGGACTGAGCGTATATCAGACTCTGGCTATTATTAGTAGCCATGCTCTGCGTGTGAGAGGATGTGGTCGTTCTCCATCCTCTTGTGTTTAGATGGTTTCCGTGCTGCTGGTGTACCAGATGAGGGTGCCGCGGTTGGTGCTGCAAGCTGCTGGAACTGTGCAATTCGTCCCTGGCGCTCTGCACGGCGGGCTTGACGTCTGGATCGCTGATGGTGCCGGAGGACCATGGGGCTCCTTCACCGTGTGACAGTGCGGCTATCCACTGATGTGCATGGCTAAGCGGGTGACTATTAGCCTGCAGTGCGTATTCACTTTGCAGCAGGCTCTGTCCATCTCTGTACGTCGTCGCTTGCTGCATGCTCCCCGGCTCGGAATGCGCGATAGACGCGCTGGAGGTGAGTATATTGTAATGATTAGACGCTGTAGTCGCCATGAGTCTCGGACTCAGACTGATCGCTCTCATTAAAGGAGCCGCGCATTTGACAGTTACTTTCAGCCACAGGCTGCCTGTAGGACCCTCGCCAAGTGGATGCAGACCCGAACACATGAGCTCCGCCCTACTGCGCTCTTTATTGGCTGCGGTGGTTGATGGATGCGGTTGTCCCTCGGAGCATCCAGTGCGTGGACCTCCTGAGATCCCCCACAGGACTGCTTTGCCTGCCCCAGGCGAGTTCCCCTGTAGAGTCGAAGCGCGACACGACAGCAGCAGGGAGAACGATCAGAGGAAGCGCGCACATTAACTTTCGCGAACAGTCGATGTAAAATATCACGTTTAATTAGCCACCTTGCACTTTTGCCATGTACCTTGTGACGCGATAAGCGTTCGCTGCAAGCTGATCTGACGTGGGGGTTTATACAAAATATTTTATATTTGAAATACCATTACAGCTAGTGGTAATATGTTTTTTGTACCAGGGATTTGAGAGCTGACAATACATCCCAAAACAGACATTTCAGTTTTAGGTACGACAGCCCAGCCTTTACCCACCTCGCGATAGCGAGAGATGCCTAATGGAGAGAAAATTCACAATTGCGTCACCTTCTTTATCTGAATTCAAAAGACTATAGTGTGGTGTGTTATGTGGCTGATTGGAAGTCAGTAAGATAGCAGTTGCTGTGAAGTAGGTATACTATTTCGTACAAATGATCGTTTTTAATTCGTGCACGTGTGTGTGTGTGTGTGTGTGTGTGTATATATATATACACACACACACACACACACACACACACACACACATATATATAAATCTAACTATTTGAATGCATAGGGGTCTAAATCTCGCATATTGTAAGTTTTTAATAATAGTACGTCAATCGAAGGGTTTTGCTTTTTAAATGTGACAGTGTTAAAAGTAACGATGATCTTTGTTTTGTTTGATAAAAAAAATCATATATCATTTCAAATAATTTACGGATTAAGTCTTTGCTGTTATTTCCCAATGATTACGCCAAAAGTTAATTACACAACATGGATATGACGCACTTAAATTATGAAATAATGTTTTAAAGGAAAAAAACGCTTTGAACCTCAAATGGGAATTCATGAATGTCCTCTTGATTGCAACAAAGTAAAAAAAAAAAAAGTTTATTAGTTTGAAATAGAAATGGAAATTAATAATAGGAAAATTATTTAAAAGCTATGAATATACACGGGTTTTTTTGAAAAGGTAGCCTAAATTAGGCTGTTATTTTAGTAAACTGTAAATAACAAAGATTTTTCTCTATTTCCAGCAGGCATGAAATATCCGATTCCAAGTGCATAAATGTCAACGGCATGATGGTTTTCTGTACCGAGGTGTAAAACAAACTTGTACACAGACAGATGGAACCTTTACGCCGGTTCTATGGAGATCGCGCATAGATTTGGTCTCGGTGAATGGAAAATAGATTTCGGAGTACAAATGGTGCCAAAACGACATTTAGCCAATGTTTGTGCCAGACCGTGTGTTTGTAAGTGGTGCCACAGACTCGCGCTTCCTCGGATGCGTGAGACGCAGATCATCACACCAATGCGGTCTTTTGGTTGTTTTAGCTTTTAAATAATATTAAACTCTGCTTTTTATACAAAATACTGCTTTATCTGAAACACATATAATAGACCAAACACTGACCTCGTACTCACGAGCTACGCAAAAACACATCATTCCTTCTATTACTAAGACCGTTAAATGATAAAAATATTAAATGACGACATGTTTTGCAGTTAGGCTATGTATAAATAGATACATATGTATAAAAGCCGTACTAGTTATACAGTAAAGCTTTAGCTTATTTAAACATTAGTAGTGTAGTATTGGTAATAAGCCCCTCGTGTATATATTTTAGTTGTAAAGTGACACTATTTCATTTTAGCGATGCGAAGACTGACGGCAGAAGCGCGCTGTTCGGCTCTCTTTTCGGACGACGGTGCCGTTTTTCTTGCAATCCGGAATGATGCCACTTGAATGGAGGCGTTTTTAATGGTGGCGGGCAGTTGCTATAGAGAGTGACAAACGAAACAACGCCGCTGCCGGCCTGGCCGAACCCCCCTTTCGGAGATATCTAAAGGAGTATTTCCACGGTGCATGCTTCCAGAAGAAATGACAGAATGGGGGATGGAAATTAATTGCAGACGACAGGCTTCTGAATAGGTATTAGAAAAAAAATAATCTCATCTGGTTCCTTTGGAAATTATTGAGTTCGTTCTGATTTCGGCGTCTAACCGACGTCTCTACTTATGATATAGTTCAATTAATTAAATGATCTCGTATATAATTAATTACATGATTTTGAAAAGCATGGAACGATGCATTTAAGAAACAATTTGTTTACAAACACAATAGTATTGGGCTGTGTTTGCAAACACTTGTTTGCATCCTGCATGGTGTACCATTTCCCAGCTCCATCCGTCTGCTTTTCGGTAGCCCCTCTCCCAGTAACGGTGTCTGCGAATCCGAGGCAGCCCCGAGGTGAGGGGCAGGGCACCGCAGCCGTGTCCTCGCACGTCGAGGTCAATGTAAAAATCACAAGGTCGCCCGGACAGCGTGTCACTGGAATGTGGGCGAAACACGAGTAATAGGAGGAAACTCTTAGGACTCGAAAAACGTTACGGCAGAAACACGATGGGTTTGGAGAAAAGAGTCCCGGAGCCGCGCGGACGTATTGTAGCATAAACAGAACCGGGAGAAGGTATGGACACAAACTTAAAGTACAAATTTTCAAGATTATGCAGTATAAGGTTACTCTTCTTGAAATTCCTACAAAACCTAGGTCTACAACAAACTTTATTATCGATTTAATTCAAATTGCATTCTAATGTGCTTTAATATAAATATAAGCTATATTTACAGCGGTACTTGTAGTTATGAAGTTGAGAATCCAGACACTCATTAAATTTACTGTCTCCTTTTCCTTAACCTGCACTGCGTATGGAATTAAGTGTGTACGAGCGGGTATTGGAGATGGATGGATGATCAGTTGGACGATCGATTATTGCTTAATATATTCCATTCTGACGTTTGCTTTCTATTTAAAATCCAAATGATCATTTCAAAAACGAAGTGTAAAGCTGTTTCAAACGTCTGAATGTTGTTAGTGCCTCACACAAGCGTGTGGCAGCATAAAATACACTTGTTAAAAATATGAGATACAATAATCATACAAAATAACTAAGTAACCTCATATCATACCGAGCATGTAAAAGTTAAGCAGCTGAAGACGCAATTAGTATATATTCTATTAAATATAATAAAATGTATTATATTACACTCATAACACACGAGACTCAGCCCCAAAGTTTTAGTAGTTGAAAGAAATTGCTGGATTAGCTCGCACTATATTTTACCAACATTGCAGTCGCCTAACCATAAATCGTTTAAATCAAAAGAACATTTGTGGCAATTATGACGGTAATGCGATGCATTACCACGTCGCCACAGAGGCTTAAACAGTCGTGTTAAGAGAGGAGCAAAGCGCATTAGTTTAATAGCGTAATATGCAAACTACGGGCCGACCAATTACGTGGCTTAATAGCGCATAAACGATCGGAATCTCCTTATTTGGCCTACGAGGTCTGCGCTAATTCGCCACGCGACCTGCATTCACTTACAGTCAAGTCGCCGTCCCCCGGTTCAAAAGCCAGTGCCAGACTACTTTTAAATGAATACAAATTAATGACGCAGAATCTGAGCGTTAAATTAACCGTAATTATATGAGTCGCATGCTGTAAAGACAATTTTGGATGTTTTAATCAGGTTACTGACTCGCCGGGCATAGAGGACGCTAACTTCTCTGAAATTTACATGCAAGAGCACGGTCATGTTGAAGAAGACTTCACTTCGGACCACTATATGTTTATTTCCCTAAAAATTATATAGTTTTGGCGTTAATAGAAATTTAATCCAGGCATTTCTCTGTGTAAAATCAGTGATTGTGCATTAGTAGGTTTGCACCGTCGTTTAACGGTGTCAGAAGTAGGGCTAGGGTGCAGACTGGATTTTCACGTGAGCAGAAAAGAAGTCCTTCTTAACCCAGTCGCTGCCAAAACTAGTTTTGGACTGTGACCAAATTAGAACTTGAAATAGGCTCCTCTTTGTCCGTTAGGGAGTTTGGTGGGACTTCATCTAAGAAACAGGACAAGTGTTTCTGTGTTTAGTGTCCTTCACCACTGACACTCACATTTCTGGTTCTACATTCTGTCAGTGTACCTATTGTCGCCTTAGTTTTCTTGCAGTCGTTACTGGATACTCATCGGAATAAATATATATAAGTGTGAACAAATCATTGAGCATCACTGTGGTCCTCAGGTCTTGGCCTCTACCATGGAAAAGCTTCAGGGTACAGTTGGGGATTATTGACCTGTCCACGGTGCACAATAACTGCCCTGCCACTGTGTTCTGAAGCTTCAAGGTTTCTCTAACCATTACTTCAGGACTCTTTTTTTTTAGAAAGCTGGTTCACATTGCTGTGATAAAACAGTCCCTGGAATCACCTGCTGTGAAATTCTCAGAATCCTCATATAATGGAGAACAGCTCGTCTGACCAGACCAAAGAGAGCGCTGGACACCACATACTGACCCTCTAACATGGTACATTATCATCTTCATCCTGCGAAGCTCACGGCTTTGTGATCTGCCCTGCTGGTCTCCCTCAGAAGAGCCTCACACGTCCTGGTGAGAGCAGTGACACATGGTGACAAAGATCCACTAAGATAGTCTTCCTCAACTGAAGAGGGTGATGTAGCGTGTACCATGGGCTTTTAATACGGTGTTCTGGCAGCGTCTTCATGCTCATTGTTAGATTGGGGGACAGAAACGTCCAATTTAAGCCGGGGTTACAAGGGACAGAGACGTATTAGCATGCTAATGCAAATGCAAACCTGAAACAACTTATGTCCCCCTTCTGATCCAAGAAAAGCCAAAATAACTATATTTGTAAACTAAATAGTGGGCATTTTTCGTCATAGCATGTCCTTTCAGCAAATGATGGTGCGGTGACTCCTGTGACTGTCAAAGTCACCAAGGAGGAGGTGCTGAAAATTAACATGATGATGAGATCTTGTCATCTGCGACCTTGTGGGCTGGGGGTGTGCCTCTGTGACATTACCGGTGCCATACAGTGCAAGCGACTGGGAGGGCGGGCAGTGATGAAACCCGGGCTGTCTGTTGAGGTGCCCAAACTGCAGCATGCTGAATTCAGAACACTGTCCACTTAGTCACATGGCGTCAGACATTCTCACGGACATGTCCTCGTGCCTTTGAAGGCATTTGCATTCTACTCATTTATCTTTCACTGAAAAGCAACTTACAGTGGAGGGAAGAATTTATGTGGGCACCCCGGGATTTGAACCCACAACCATTGGTTTGTTGATACAATGCACTGCTTGTTGAACTACAAGATTTCAATAAGCATGCTCATCAGCCTAGGGTAATGCTGGCTCTGTGATCGCTGAGTTATGCCTTGCTGCAGCATTTCTAGTGCAACACTGTCTGTGTGTTTTTACTAATGGATGTAGGGGGTGATCCTGTCTCTCTCAAGCATTGTTTTCGGTGGTCTTAGGGGGGGGTCATGATCGTTTTTATCACACAGACTGTTCAGTACTCTGGTCTCCTGGCCTGACAGTGAGTGTTGGAAGAGCGACCATTTACTCCTTTAGTAATAGGAAAGAACACACCAACAACCTGTAATATCACTGAAGAAATATATTTTATGCAAAAAAAATATTCTTATTTAATTTCTCTAAGGAAACACTGCATCTTTGCCTACGAAATGAAGCTGTATATATTTAAATTCTACGAACAGGGTCCTCTGCTTATCCCCTTGGCCTGTTTTTGCATTCTGTGCATGTAAATTTGATAATTAAACGTCAAGGCTATACCACCGTGGGAGGGATCATGCCCTGAGGCAGAGACACATCGTTAGCAGTAATGGATATAAAGTATCAGTGGCACTTGAGTTTGGTTTGTCTTTTATAACTATCAATTAAGCCGACCGTGAGCGTCGTCACCCCATCCTGCGCTCTGCAGCGGACAGGCTCAAACTGGGGTTTCCGCTGGTCCCAGCACACTGACCCCAGTAAAGACTGGGCTGTGGGAGCCAGCCACAAATATCCCACAAACCGCCAAGTTTTAAATTGTACCTGAAATAATTTTTCCCTCCAAGAAGTTGATACAGTCATGTAGCAGGCAGCGGACACAGTAATGTCTATTTCCTCATACGATAAGTCGCATACTTAAAAACAGAGATGATTTTCCGGAAGCACTTTAGTTCTGTAAGATGGTGCTTGATCTGTAAGTCCGAATAGAGCTTAACTGGTGTGACACCACCCTAAGCTGCCCAGTCAGGTACGAGTGACGCTTACACCCTCAGGGCCAGTGATGTCATTAAGATGGGGACAGTTCTTGAGTGACAATCAGTGCCTGAGGTTATGGGTTAACTTTAAAGAAAGCTGTTCAGCCTAATGCATGGATTAAAGTGCACTGACCGACTTATATCACGGTTATTACACATTTGATGTACACGTTTATACCTAAAGGCATTATTTTTGTTTTTATGAGCCAGAAGAACTTTTATTAATAGAACTACTTCCTTCCACCATTAACTAAACATTTCTATTTAGTTCACGTTAATTTTAAACTGTGTTCTACTTCTAGAATTTTAACCGCTGTTGAGCTGATGATTATGACAACTTACAGTGTGCAAACATATTGTAGCTTGATACTTATCCGTCCAGGTTCAATCTCCTCATCCTTGCACCCTTTCTTTCCCAGGAACCTCTGAGATGCTGCTTCCTTTATGTTGTCCACGGGGCGGAATCTCTGCCTTTATTCAAATCCAGCAGAAGAGACCCCAAGGCCACATCAGCCCGACGGCACTGAGGGGTCATGGGACACTCACTCAGAGGCACGGGATGCGGAAACCGGCAGTGTCGGTACCACGGGGGAGGCACTGAGGAGGGCTACCCCCCCCCCCCCCAAAAAACAAAAATCATCCAGAAATGCCAAAAATTAATGATTAAGACTGTGCAACTGTTACTGTTGCCACGGCCAGATGGAATCCTGGTAACATCACTGCCCCCCCCCCCCCCCCCCCCACCCCAGAACACCATTTTACCTTGCGCTGTGCCCTGGGCGTTGACTCAGAGAGCTCCTCCGCATCTTCCTGATGGACTCAGAAGCAGCTTCTTTCATATGGGAAGCTTTGGATGAGTTTGTTTGATGAGGCACGTCGTTTACATTCTGTGGGGAGAATACAGAGCAGAAGGACAACACAGATTTTTTTTTTTTCTAAAACAAACTTATTAGGAGTCCACTAAACTTCCAACACAAAGAGTGACAGAGAAAACAAAAGTTGGGAAATGAACTGAAGTATTTAGATGTGGGAGACTGTGTAATATAAATGGGGCAGTTAATGTGAGAGAGGATACGTTTGAGACCGAAGGGGGCAGTGATACAGGGGATGGGACATTCGACACTTTGTGTGAGTCACCTTCACACCTCACACTCATCCTCAGAGGCTCATACACAAACACACTCCCAGACCCAGACACACCGTACACCCCACAAACAAATCAATAGAGAAACCGCAAATCCTGCATGACAAACATGCTGATTCAGTCTTGAGTTTATATTTGCGTATTTGTGGGCTAAACCTCTCTCCCTTGGGGACAGAACCCCGCCCCCCTCCCATGCCACGCGTCACCTGACCAATCAGAGCACTGCTGAGAGTAAAATATTTACATTCACGTATTTCGGCTGCAGTGAGTCCTGACCAGCGTGACCACGAAACAACGAACCACTGCATGATGGCAAAATGTCCACTAGGAGGCGGACAGGCTAAAAACTCTTGGGATTGTGGGGGTGGGATGGCTGTAGCCCCCACCCTGAGTATGGTTTAGGGAAGGTTGATGCTTAAGCCTTAATATATGCGGCTACGCCGGTGAGTGTGACTTGTGGAGCATCTGATTGCCTGACATTGTGATTCTGAGTAATAGCCTGTAATTTTGTGCATTTTTTTTTAAGTTTAAATCACCGTAGCGTTATCTGTCAGGAACAAGTAGGCCGACCCAGTTGAATAACACCACTTCAGATGGGCCTCTCATTAGAACTGGACCATTTTCACACTGCTTTTACTGCTGTTGTTAGCGGACATTAAAGCCCGGTGCCGCTGTTTCGTCCTTCCCGGCTGGCGTTCACATTGAGATTAGAAGCAGAAAGCCTTCCATGGGTGAGACTCTGTCGCTCTTATTGTTGACTGTTCCTGCTCACCTTCTCTCTGAATTCTGATGTTCTGCTCATGGTCTCCTGAAGCCCCCAGCTAGCATCGCCCTCCCGGTGTTGGGAGTCACACCAGGTTTACGGCTCCAGACACGACGTCCAGCCTCACCCAGTGCTGAAAGCACT
Organism: Paramormyrops kingsleyae; assembly: GCF_048594095.1. Taxonomy (NCBI): domain Eukaryota; kingdom Metazoa; phylum Chordata; class Actinopteri; order Osteoglossiformes; family Mormyridae; genus Paramormyrops; species Paramormyrops kingsleyae. The sequence goes on from NC_132805.1 coordinate 7,471,449, forward strand.
CAAAGATGCATTCTCTGGTACCCCACTAAGGAAATCGCATCCCAGCAGCCTTTTATAAAAGGCTTTCTGTTGACGAGCCAGCAATTGTGTTTGACCTTTCCTATGCCCCCAGGATTCTCTGCACTCCTATCAGGTCCCTTGCTTATTACTTTTACTGAAGGCTGGAGACATTTAATTCTGCTAACGTGTTCACCTTAAAGAGCTGGAATCGCTCTCAATCTAAGATGACATCATCAGGTGACCGATGATAGCCCCACCCACTCAGACGGGCTCCATGTCCTACAATGTAAACATTTCTGTTTCATGGAGTCCCATTAAGGAAATTTTACAATTGGTAAAAATCCGCAACCTCCTACATGTTTGGTTTAACTCCTGGCTTCCTTACTGTCTACGGATCCCATATCTAATTTCTGCAGTTAAATATCAGGGTCACCCTTCACCTTTTTCCATCCTCCTCTCATTTTTACTAAGTTATATCAAATACAGTGCACCAATCACGTCCATCTGCCGGGCATTTCCAGAAAACTGACCACCACATCTACTACTGCAACAAAAAACGACTACTGTTGAACAAAACTTTGCTTAAATCTTCCTAAATATGAAACAATTACTAATTGAAAGTCCATCAAACTACCTTGAAATTGCTCATCCTGGTCAGGGTTGCGGGGCGGAACCTGGAGCCAATCCCGTGCAGCAGGGGACACACTCTGAGCGGGATGCTGGTCCTTCACTGGGTTACCCCCCCACAGCTAACCCCTCCCCTTTCCAGGAATAATCCCCTTGCCTCTCATTACCTATAAACTCCGCCCCTCCGCCGCTAATCCCTCCCACATGCACAGCTAACCCCTCCCCTTTCCGGGAATAATCCCCTTGCCTCTCATTACCTATAAACTCCGCCGCTAATCCCTCCCACATGCACAGCTAACCCCTCCCCTTTCCGGGAATAATCCCCTTGCCTCTCATTACCTATAAACTCCGCCCCTCCGCCGCTAATCCCTCCCACAAGCACAGCTAACCCCTCCCCTTTCCGGGAATAATCCCCTTGCCTCTCATTACCTATAAACTCCGCCCCTCCACTGCTAATCCCTCCCACATGCACACCTAACCCCTCCCCTCCTCAGTGACAATCCCCTTGCCTCGCAGTACTGACCCACCCCCCCCCCCCTGCAGTTAACCCCTCTCCAGATCACTGCCTTTGCTGTAATTGTCTGGGGGCCCTTTTGCTCCGCATGTCCTAACCACCCGCCTGCCCCAGAAGGCTCATTCCTCATCGTTATTCACGCCATCTGGATTCAGCGGAGGGAGAGACTGTCTCAGGCCAATTAGAGCAGCCCCAGACTCCACGGCGGCTGGGTTTAGAACCCGGGAAGCGCGGCTGGCCTGTTAAATGCGTCGGCGTGCAGGTTTCGGTCCACGCTCCAGACAGGCTTTGGCAGCAAGGTAGGCCTCTGCTCCCCCCCGTCCTCCTACAGTGGTACATTCTATTCATTCCCACTGAAAGTCTCTCTAAAGAGCCACTCAAGCTGCACTAAACAGCTGTGGGTGAGGTCATTTTCCCAGGAGCTCCGTTTGCAGGACAGCGGAGCTGGCAGGGCTGTGACAAGGGCACCATCTGTTCATGCTAATCAGGCTGGTGACACTTTCCATGGTACCAACCGAGCTTCGTTAAACAGAAAAAGAATGTGCCAGAAGACTGCAACCTGATAGGCTGGCTGGCCGTCCAATGGTGTTTATGGGATCCCTGGCCTCCTCACATCTGTTCTTCAATCCTACGGAGGCCACCCCCCCCACCCCCCACCACACACACGCACACGATTCAGCTGCTGGCAACACAAACGAGGCTTCAGCCAGATCCAACCTGTCACCTGACCTCAAACTGCAGCTTCTTCACACAACTCCAGAGTGGAGAGAAACTGGTGTTAAGGGAGCTGCCGTGTGTGTCAGCTCAACACACTTGAGTTTTTAAAATTAATTTGGCAAATGCTTTTACCCAAAGTGATGTAAAACTGACAAGGCAGGGCCACCAGGTAAGGGCCACCAGTTAAGGGCCTCGCTCAGGGGCCCAGCAGTGAAATCACTCTGCCGACCCAGGGAATTGATTTGGCAACCTTTCGATCACAAGACCAACATCCTGTCCAGCTGAGCCAAGCACTGACCTTGATAATCCCCTTTTCTTGAACAGATTAATACAGTGTTTCTCAATCCAGTCCTCAGGGACCCACAGACATCCTGGGGAGGGAGCAAAAATGTGAACTGCTTGGCATGGATCTCAGAGGGAGCAAAAACGTGGACTGCCTGTGGGTCCCCAAGGACCAGATTGGGAAACACTGAATTAACAGACTTATAATTCTGAACGGGACCAATGGCAGCTTGACTTCAGGTCCCTAGCAGATCTTGCAGGACCGAGGAGGAGTTTGTTTATGGAGCGTATCCATGGCGCCACATTCTCACTGTCATGGAAACAGACGAATATGAGCACGGAATGAGGCGCCCAGGGGCAGCCAGGTGACCTGATGGCAGCGTTCGGCACTCGGCCCACAGAGGCAGCCACTACTCCACGTCTCTGTCTGCATCTGTGGTCCCTCGGCTGTCAAACCACACCTGTAATTACGGCTCCATTAGCAGAGACCGGCTGCGGCCTCGTTTCATTGGGCTGTTCAGGAACGGGGCTGGGGGGGGGGGGGGGGGGGGGGATGTGCAGGAATCCACCACAACGCAAGCTCCCCCTTCCTCAGCCGCAAGTCACTACCTCATGGGTAAACAGCAAAGTCTAAGAAGCAAGGAGGATGACATGAAGGTGATAAGACCACAGCAGTCTTATTTACTACCAGTGTGCACAGGCGCCTCAGTAGACAGCCCTGGTCAAACTGCGCAGATGCACTACACAGGACAGCCCTGCTCAGCCTGCGCAGACACACCATACCAGACACGCTGCACACGACAGCATCAGTCCATCTACACAGATGCAGCACCTGTCACACAGCCAGCACCCTCTGCTGCAAAGATTTACTTCGTCCTCAGCGCACTGAGTGACATGGGACTCCACGGTCTCGCACCCAGGTGCCGCCATCGCTCCACGCTCATTCGCTCAGATCAGAAGGCATCGCTCCGTCAGAAGCGGTAACCATAACGACCTGAACAGTGGCTCACGGGGGACCTGAAGCTGAAAGAGAAAGATGGGGAGGGGGAGTCTCCGGAACCTGCCGGCATCAGTGGCCCCATCTGCGGCGTGCCGGGTGGCACCGGGCCGTGGCGCGCTGCTCTGCCATCACCATGCCAGCCTGTCACTACGGCCCCGAGTGCCACCCACTCAAGAGGGAATGTCCATGTAATGCATGTAGGGTCTGTTTGTCTTCACAGGCACAAGTTGGAGCATGTGCACACACACACACATGCGTGCACACACACACACATACACACACACACATGCACGCACACACACACACACACATAAACATGCACGCACACACACACCCTCCCTTCTCCCTGCTGACTGCGACAACACTGGTAGTCATTTGCATTCTTAATTGGTTTCTAATGCACTTTTAATTAGCATAACACTCTAATTAATTATTTGATACAAAACAAAAGACAGTGGATGTAAACACTTTTAAGCACTTTATAAAGTGGACATATTTCCTGGGACACCCCCACTCTCAATCCTGATAACACCCCCCCCCCCCCCCCCTTCATAAACAGTGACCAGATTACTGGGGGCTCAGCTCTGTCTGTTCTGGTACATGCAGCATGTGTGTTGGCCAAACACACACAGACATAGAGTTTCCATCTGTATGTAACCTGATTTCACTCAGCTGGCTGTGCGGACTTGTGTGCTGCGTCATCAGATCGTATAACTACAGAGAGTCCAAGTAGGGCACAGATTTCCTTCCGCAGCCAGAGGACATGCATTGAGACTAACTGACATCTGTAAATAGCCCATGGTGTATGGCTGAGTGTGCATGTGGGTGGGGGCATGGGCTTGCCCTGTGATGCCCTGCGATGCCCTGTGATGCCCTGCGATGCCCTGTCATCCCATCTAAGGCATACCCTGCGACTCAGACCAGGGTAAGTAGTTGGAAGGACCTAACCATCTAGACCCAGCAAACTAATGGTTCTCTCAGAGTGTGGGACCACACAATGCAGGATTATGAAGCTGGTATGAAGTAGTGCAATTCCAGGTTGGGCTGTGGGGTGTGTATAGTACCTGTCATGAACCTGGTATCCAGCACCATCTGTAGACCAGCCAGGATCCACAGGGTTTGGGATCTTGGTAGTTGCAGCTATTAGATGTTGGATGCCTCTCCATGTATGGTCAGGGCTACAAAGCAAAGCATGATGGGTAAATGAGGGGGTCATGTATTGACAAGGGCACTAAAAGCAGAACATAGAAGATCAGACTGCTTGGAATCAGATGAAAACAGCATTCTTGAGTCACGCCTGGAGTCAGAGACAACAGCACTCCTGAGTCACAACTGGAGTCAGAGACAACAGCACTCCTAAGTCATGCCTGTAGTCAGAGATAATAGCACTCCCAAGTCACAGCTGCAGTTAGAGACACCAGCACTCTCGAGTCACGTCTGGAGTCAGAGACAACAGCACTCCCGAGTCATGCCTGGAGTCAGAGACAACAGCAATCCCAAATCACAGCTGGAGACAACATCACTCCTGAAAACTGGCAGTGAGCTCAGAGGAAATTCACAGGTCATCACTCGAAAGCTGTCAGCCAAACATCTAGTCAGATTACATATTAAATAAAAATGTATGTTATAAAAAAGAAAATATCCAGAAAAATTAAATCTTTAAGGAAGCTTTCACTGTGGCTTTATGATTTATAATTAACTAGCACATTATGATTTCATGTAAGCGAGATTCCGTCCAATAAGAGCCACCCTACAATCCATAGCAAAAACACTGAGAAGATCAACCATGGCTCAAAATGTAGACCATGTGGTGTAGATAACTAATCAGCTCCACCAGGAGAGGAGAGGATAATTCTCCTCCTGTAAGGGGAGGCTGAGGCTGACGAAAAGAGTAATCAAAAGGCCAGGGGTCCATTTAATGAATGAAAGGGTGAGAGTGACAGAGGGAGCCGGGAGGAGAGCCTTTGTTGCACGGAGGGAGAGACCCATTGTTGGATCTCTGGTGGCCTATTCAGGCCGTCCAAATTGAGCACGCCAGAGAATTCCAGGAATGTGGGCACGCAGTGTGGTCAAAAGAAGGAGATAGCTTTAATCGCTGTGTAAAAACCAAAACACGATTCACACAAGAGAGGAGCCGGACAAAACAAAAAGAAGCAATGGAGACCATTTTCTTTTGAGCTCTCATTTCAAAGGAGCGGAGTGAGCGTGGACTTTGTACTTCCGAGCTAATGTGCGCAGTATATCAGAGGGCCCCATTAAACATGCATGGATTTCGCTCCGTTAGCGGTACGGCTCTCTTATTAGCGCTGCTCTCCGCCCCCACCCTCCCCCCCCCAGCCAGCCGGCAAAACGGCAGCGGCTTCGCCCCGGATGGTTTGCATAAACCAAACAAAATTAAATTTGCTTTGTGGAATCAGAGCTCGAACAGGATTTCGCCGTCTCTCGGGGTCAAATTACTTCAAACAGCTCTTTGTATCATAACAGAATAAAGAAAATTCAGGCCAATCAGCTCCTTGGCACAGAAATCAATTAGAGGATCCTTCACAACACAGAGGCTTATTAGCGAGGCCTTGAGCTCCACGACCAGCTCTCTGCTGGATTTTGCCAGGGCCTTGGATCGGTTCAAAGGCTAAGCCACCCTAGCTTGCATGTTCTGGCCCATCAGCCCCTCACTGGGCCTGGTACAGACCCAGCTCTGAACCAGGGTGTTACAGCGTGTGCAGGAAATGGGAGCCGTAAATGCGAGCAGACAGGGTTTATTGACGATACACGGACTTCACCCACGAGCAACGTTAATGACAGACCTGAGGATACGGACTCAGACTTGGACTTAAATACACAGGATCTCTCAGAAATAACACGGGACAGCTGAACAATCAGGAATGCACACGAGGTAACGAGGGGGGCGTGGCACACGGAAGGATCGTACGAGCAGGTCATGACACAGGGAGTGGCCTGTTTATTAGTACAGGAGTAGGACAAGAAGAAAGGAAGGAGGCTCGTCCATCGGATGGTTCACACTTGAGAAAAACACCGACTGGCTATACAAGGCTTCTCCAGGTACTGGACATGGCTGGAGATAAACACTGTCAGGGTTTGCAGTGTGCTGAGATACCTGTTGAGTGTATTAGAAAGACAGGTGTTGGTTATGAAGAGGGGAGGAGTGTGGGGGTTGTGAGCGATTCACAAGAGCTCACTTAGGCTCCAGGACCAAAGCTAGGACTCCTGCAGCGATGGGAGAGGCGCTGGACTTTCTGGTGAAGTAGGCATTGCATCCTTTGCTCGTGTCAGTAGCCGTCACTGGCAAAACACACACACACACACACACACACACACACACACACATAAACCTCGTCGAGATCAGGCACGGTCACACATACAAAGAGCTGCTGCTATGAAATGCACGGCCATCAGGAACATCAGAGTAAACATCGGGAAAATGTCCAGTGTTGACCTGATGCCCACTTCGCCCCAGGTTGACATGGTGACCACATCACCAGCCTCCCTTCGAGGACCATCAACATACAAGGCACATGTTCTGCAGTCCTTCTTTAATATAGAGGTTCCCAACCCCCAATTGGCGGAGTGCTGCCGATCCGTGGTCAGCATTCCACTGGGGGTATTGTGGAGTGGTTGGTTACTTTATAATAATTATCTATATATTTTCAATTGTTTACGACCCCTCATGTTTGCATGTTCTGTTAGTCTCTGAAATTAATGGAAAAGGTCCATCTGCCCTCCCCCCCCCCCACCTCCAATAACCTTGGTCAGTCCAAAAATTTTTTTCACAATGCACACCAGTATGCGGAATCTAAAGTTTGGGAATCCCTGCTTTGGGCAAAGACATGAAGATGGCACAGTGCAGTCGGCAGGGTGTGCTCACCAACGGCAGGCTTTTCCAGGCTCTGGTGCTGGTCAGAGTCCTGACCATCACGGCCGGACAGCGCTCTGTGTAGCTGGCCGACTCCTTGATGTGGCTTGCCCATGCAAATATGCTTCCCTTGTCGCTTCTGCCCTATGAGCTGACATTTGACCAAAAATCTTATTCTCTGATATTTGGGTTATCATTCATACTACAAAAGATCGCTGGGCCAGAGTTTGGAGCACGTGACGTCTATAGAGGCGGGATTAGATTAGTCAAACCGGAAAACAAAAGTTTAACAATAATACTTATCAGAATAATGGAGCAAATCATGAACAAGATAAAAAAATGAAAATGAATACAGTTAGTTGAAAAGAGAGCTAAATTAAAACGTTGCTGCAGGTTGCCCTAAAAACAAATATTATGGACTCCGTGTTTGGAAACCAGGTGACTGGAGCACTGAACTCTGTGACCGCTTTGGAGGAATCGGGTAAGATAATTGTTATTGTTGCGTTTACTTGTAATGTGATTATGAACTATAATTACGTTTGTTGTACGTTGGACGCCTTCCAAGGATCTGGAAAACAAAATAGCATATCGTGAACCACTCGGTTGTGTTTTGTGTATCACACATGTGTTGTGATTAAGTCTGCTTCTTTTTAAAACTTTTTGTATAGCCAATCTGTTTTTTGTAACACAGGTGAAGAGAATGCAGATGGACAGGAGCATCACTTCTTTTATTTATTTATTCCACGTGAAAGATTTACACATTTCTTGATAATTTGTATATCTGTAAAATAAAAGTTCACCAAAATGTTTCGTTCTCTTCTTGTCTTCATTCTCCCCATCAAAGTAGTCCATTAATGAACATTACGCAGTAGTTCCTTCAGCATCCTGTTATACTTATTTTATGTGCATTTTGCGCTGATTTGACAAGAAATCACTATGCATTTTAACTTTTATAGGCCAATTCACACTTCAGTTGTGATATAAAGGTTTAAAATGCACGGTAATTTTTGTCATCAGCGCAAACACACATAAATGACACATTTGCGCTGTTACAACAATGGATTGCCGCATGTATCGCATTTATAGGTGAATGCCAGAAGCTCGGAAAATATGGATGAACTGTCTTGGGTCGAACCCAGGAACAATAACATATAAAGCTCAAAAACAACGTAAGCAGCTGAAGTAAATTCAAAGAAGTCTTGCGTTATCGCATCTCGCAAGGTACCCCTCCTACAGCAACACGCACACCCTGATGTCATCGTTCTATCCTTTTGGCACCAAGTGCAGTGTGAATGCCAGGCGGGGGTCGCCACATTGGTGGGGCCGATGTGAGCTCCGGCACCAGCACCGGCTCCGAGGGCTTGGTATGAAAGGGTCTGGAACCCGGTTCACTTCGCACTATGATGCCAGCCAGATTAATGCAATTTGCCTTGGCTGCCTTGCAGAAACGAAAGTGTGCTAATCCGTGAAGAAACGTTCAACACCAATTTTGGCGTTGAAGGCGATTCCGCAGGAGGAGTTACAGTGGTACCTCGAAACTCGAACTTAATCCGTTCAGAACTCCAGATCGAATCCTAAAAAGTTCGAGTTCTGATCGAATTTTCCCCATAAGAAATAATAGAAAATCAATTAGGCCTAATTGGTTCCCGGCCCCAAAAAAATACACCTAAATATGTTTTTTTTTTAGCATTTAAACACAAAATGAACAGGATTAAACAAGAAGAGCATATACTGTATTAAACACATCTAAGCACATTTATCAAAACAGTAATTTGTAAAGTAAGAAAATAAATGTATCCAAACAATGTGTAAAGTAAAAAAAAAAAACAATGTGTCCTGCCCCGATCGTCCGCTCCTTCCGTGTGCCACGCCCCCTCGTTAACGCCATGTGGAATCCCAGCGTGATCAGCTGGTTCTTTGTTGTTGTTGTGCCTGCCTTACCTGTAATTAAACCCCATATTCCCCGACACCCTGACGTCTGTGCCTTTGTCTCCGTTCCGTCCCTGCTTGGCACGACAATATTATTATAATTAAATGTATTAATGGTTTATTGTTAATGTTAAAATAATGAATAAGAAATGTTTATTTTTAAATGTATTTTATTATATAATAATAATTACTGTTACGGTCTATCATTGTTTAAATGTATTTTTACTGTCTAAATATATGTATTCAGCTAGTGTAAACTTGCACGATGCTATCACAGCGAATGCGAGGCTGAGACTGAAGCGTTACCCTTTGCTTCCGCTGAGAAACGTGCCGCGTGACTCATTTCCCCACGCCTACAAGTTATCTTAGGTCGACGTTCACGGTTTGACTTCTGAGATTCAGATCGAGCTCTAGGTAATTTTTTTTCAAACTGGTTGGTTCGACTTTTAAGAAATTTGAGTTCTAATGAGTTCGAGAACTGAGGTACCACTGTATTTGCTTCCATGGCAACTTTGCCTGCACACCTGGATCCATGGCTGGGACACAGTTAACATCAGGTCAGCTACACTCATACTGCAAAGTGTATCCCACAGAGACATAAAAACATCTAAAAATATCTGTCACAGCATCTGCATCAGACCACGGTGCCACATCCTGAGCTGAAACTCACAGATTCATTAAATGACTGATGGGTTTGGTGACTCACTGACCTACTGTCTTAGTCCCCTGGTGGAGTGACATCCTGGGACAGGCCATGGACACCACGAAGGTTAAAAGTGGCAAATGACTCCTAAAGTCAAGAGGCTGCTAATGCCTTACACTACACAGCTTTTAAAGTCACCTAATTGCTGTACTGTTCACACTACACAGCTTTTAAAGTCACCTGATTGCTGTACTGTTCACACTACATTTGTTGTCTTGTGATCGGGAGTCTTGAAGTTATGGTGACACATTACCTGACTGATCAGCAACAGTGAGTCACGCACTACCTGACTGATCAGCAACAGTGAGTCACGCACTACCTGACTGATCAGCAACAGGGAGTCACACACTACCTGACTGATCAGCAACAGTGAGTCACACGCTACCTGACTGATCAGCAACAGGGAGTCACACGCTACCTGACTGATCAGCAACAGGGAGTCACACACTACTAATTCAGCACCCGGGGAGCAGTACCTTGCTCAGGGTACTTCAATGGTGCCTTGCTGGTCAAGGATTCGAACCTGCAATCTTTCAATTACAAGTGTGCTTCCCTAATCATTAAGTCACCACTTTATGCAATGCTTGGTGACTTCATAATACATACTGCCAGATAATTCACTGTGAACTCAGACTACTAAGAACTACTAAGAACAGTTCCTAAACAAACTGAACTTTTTATACATTTCAAACACCTTTTTAAACTCCACCCTTGCGTTACACATCACCCTGGGTCTCTGGCGCTCTCATTGGTTGTAGCCCATCCATACATTCATTGCTAGTTGGGACATTTTTCACACTACAGGATCTGGAGTCGCTTACAGGTCCAGATATTTAACATGCAAGATATTTGGCTGGTGTCTGTGAGGCATCAATGATTCTGTCCAGTCACGTTGTGAAGAGTTCACACATAGCGATTGAACTCTGATTTGCCAGAGCCAATCGAATACCGATTTGCCTCTGATCTGGGGATTTTGTCAGTGATCGGTGAGTGGAAAATCATGGCTAAAATTGTGCAGTGTGAGCTTAGCTTAAGGTTCCTTCTTAAAACTGTGGCCTGTACTACGAAGGCGTGATTACTGGCTTATCAGGGTAACTTGTCGGATTTAAGGTACTACAGTTTAAATGGACTTCATATTCGTTCACTTACATTTCGCCCAGACTACCTTAAATCCGACATGTTGCCCCGATAAGCCAGTAAGCCCGCTTCATAATACAGGCCACTGGTGTCACTGACTTTATTTTTTCCACTTAAACCATGTCCCAGTGAGCATCCTTTAATCTTCTGTAATGCTTGGGGCCCTTTCGTAACCTCAAGACTTCATGAGAATCCATACTGTCAGATAATTCACTGTGAACTCAGACATGGTCCTGACTCACCTTCTCTCCATCTTCTATCTGCACACCCTGGGCTCAAGAGTGGCTGGAAAATTCCTTCCTTAGTTTTAGAGTCACCCAGGTGACCTTCTGGAAGTTCATGATGTCCCCCTTACCCCAAACCAAGCTGTGCCAAGCCCACACACCATGTTTCTGCTTGGTGATTTGGGTTCCTGGATCTATCGGTTCAGACCCCTGCTTCCCACACATGCACCAGCTCTGGACACTGTGGGTCCTTCCCTCTATGTGATCTCTGCGAACCATCCCACCACAAATAAACACAATGTTTGAGGGGAAGAACGTTCGTCCATCCATTCAGTCATTTTCTGAAACCACTTATCCCATTCAGGCTCAAGGATGTCTAGAGCTTATTCTAGAGTTTATGGGTGCAAGGCAGGGAACAACCCAGGATGGGACACCAACCCATCACAGAGTACACATATGGGCAATTTTGATAACTCCAATTAGCCTCAACGTGTTTTTGGACTGTGGGGGGAACCCGGAGGAAACCCCATGACAACACAGGGAGAACATGCAAACTCCACCCACATGGAGCCATAGCAGAGGCTCGAACCCTGCTCCCAGAGCTACAAGGCAGCAGTGCTAACCACTCCAGAGAAGAATATACACTGATTAAATGGTTCCCATTTTATTTTTGATGTTTGACTTTCTGATCACCCATCAGAACTGGGAGTGCTACGCCAACGACGGGCACTTCAGGGGGGGATTCTGTCCACGACACCTAAGTCATTGAGAGTCGTGTCATGAGAACTTCACTCACATAGTTCTTATTCAGGTCCTCGTCGGTGTGATTGACCCCTGTGGGAGAGAGGGGCAGAGGTAACAGGAAGGTGTGAAATGTCATGATCACTGATTATGCATCTGTCTATTGTTTTATTATGGCTGGCACACACACACACATACATACATGCATAAATTTTTCCTCCCTGTTCCCCTCTTCTTTCTGTCTTAATTCTCCTTTTCTTTTCAATCCATAATACCCCTCTTTCGCAGGGTCACCACCTGGTCAGGACCTCATGCCCTTGTCGGAAGTGGGGGGGGGGAGGTTCCCATAGTTACCATGGCGACATGCTATCTTTCACCCTCCTCCCAGATTCGCTCATCTGGGTGATTCAGCACAGGGAAATGCTCTCAAGTGCGACCACTATGCTGCAATGCTATTTACCCATTTAGTGGTTCTGCAGGGCTGCTATGGCCCTCAGACATCACCTCCACCTGGGTGGAGGAGGTGATGTGAGCAGGAACCCCATCCAGACCCTAGCAGACCAGGCGGTTGTGGGCCACAAAGCCCCTACTGTTATCTTGCTTTTTATTTACATACTGAAGTGGATCAGGGTCTCTGACTGTATACAAGATTTGCAGTGGGGGGGCAGGCAGTCACAAACATCTCCTCACCCCCACCCTATAGCCAACACCGGAGAGCACTTCATGCTCTAATCCCAGCACCCTGGACCAAACCATGTGTCTCAACATTCCCAAGACTGACCATGGTGAGTCCATGTCCTGCCACCAGCTCCACACGTCCCAACGCTTCGCACGCACTAGGAGGCAAACGTCCTTCCAACATCTGCCGATGAGGCGATTTGAGGTGCAGATGATGCAAGGCGGACCCTTAGACTCATGCGAGAAAATCAGAGGTGACAGCCGACACTTATTTAGACACAGTAAATGAAAGCAGTGCTGAAAGCATCTCCCAGAGTTATGGTAGCGAAACGTTATCACCGGTTGCCAGACCTGTGTGATCCTGCAGGGCAGCAGGGAAATAGTATGCAGCGATGACACTAACATCATGGACGACTGCAGGGAAATGGTGTGCAGCGATGACACTAACATCATGGACTACTGCAGGAAAATGGTGTGCCTTAAAGACACAAATATCATGAACTATAACCAAACCCGGAATCATACCATTTCTCATTAGTATTTAACAGGGACGTGCAGCATGGTCTAGCTAATGCTACAATCCCAAAGCTCTGATGGCGATTTAACACCAAACCAACAAACTGAGCCCACTAAACTGGCCACGGTGGTGACGGACAGAAGACGGAACCCAGATGAATGGAGAACTGGACGTCAACCTGGGAGTCGTTTTAAATACATTCATTGTTAAATTTAAGGCAAACAATGAGGACGAAGTAGCCGAGTGAAACAGGAGCCAAGGCGGCACCGGATCAAATCTCTGTTGTCACAGTAGTCAGGTCCCATCTTCCTCTGTCTCAGTAAGTCACAGGCAGATCATAGGCTGATTTACCGAAGGTGTAATTCGCTAAAGCAGCGTTGTTTGTTTTCTGAACGCTTCCTACCTCTTAACATAACATTTATACGGCTTGTATAATAGGTCCATGGATGTCAGGATAATTGTTTAATAAGAATCTCCAGACAGAAATCTGACATTTCAATAACAAACTTCTCCTATAGTGTCTTACCGTGATGTGTACGTGTACATAGATATTGTATATATATATATATACACTCACCTAAAGGATTATTAGGAACACCATACTAATACAATGTTTGACCCCCTTTCGCCTTCAGAACTGCCTTATTCTACGTGCCATTGATTCAACAAGGTGCTGAAAGCATTCTTTAGAAATGTTGGCCCATATTGATAGGATAGCATCTTGCAGTTGATGGAGATTTGTGGGATGCACATCCAGGGCACGAAGCTCCCGTTCCACCACATCCCAAAGATGCTCTATTGGGTTGAGATCTGGTGACTGTGGGGGGCATTGTAGTACAGTGAACTCATTGTCATGTTCAAGAAACCAATTTGAAATGATTCGAGCTTTGTGACATGGTGCATTATCCTGCTGGAAGTAGCCATCAGAGGATAGGTACATGGTGGTCATAAAGGGATGGGCATGGTCAGAAACAATGCTCAGGTAGGCCGTGGCATTTAAACGATGCCCAATTGGCACTAAGGGGCCTAAAGTGTGCCAAGAAAACATCCCCCACACCATTACACCACCACCACCAGCCTGCACAGTGGTAACAAGGCATGATGGATCCATGTTCTCATTCTGTTTACGCCAAATTCTGACTCTACCATTTGAATGTCTCAACAGAAATCGAGACTCATCAGACCAGGCAACATTTTTCCAGTCTTCAACTGTCCAATTTTGGTGAGCTCGTGCAAATTGTAGCCTCTTTTTCCTATTTGTAGTGGAGATGAGTGGTACCCGGTGGGGTCTTCTGCTGTTGTAGCCCATCTGCCTCAAGGTTGTGCGTGTTGTGGCTTCACAAATGCTTTGCTGCATACCTCGGTTGTAACGAGTGGTTATCTCAGTCAAAGTTGCTCTTCTATCAGCTTGAATCAGTCGGCCCATTCTCCTCTGACCTCTAGCATCAACAAGGCATTTTCGCCCACAGGACTGCCGCATACTGGATGTTTTTCCCTTTGCACAACATTCTTTGTAAACCCTAGAAATGGTTGTGCGTGAAAATCCCAGTGACTGAGCAGATTGTGAAATACTCAGACCGGCCGGTCTGGCACCAACAACCATGCCACGCTCAAAATTGCTTAAATCACCTGTCTTTCCCATTCTGACATTCAGTTTGGAGTTCAGGAGATTGTCTTGACCAGGACCACACCCCTAAATGCATTGAAGCAACTGCCATGTGATTGGTTGATTAGATAATTGCATTAATGAGAAATTGAACAGGTGTTCCTAATAATCCTTTAGGTGAGTGTATATACACACTCATACCAAAAATACTTTTGAAATGTATTCTTTACACTTCTTTCACATATCAGTCACTTTCCAGACCATTTCTGCAGCAGAGCCGATTCAACATGACGAACCGTTTCATTCACTTAACCGCCCAAATTCAATTGCTGTCCTGCCCTGTGGAGTTTCAACACAAGTCAATCCTGGTTTAAATAACTGAGCAGTTAGCCGAAGCCTGGGGATTCAAGTGCAACAGCGCCCCCTAGCCCTGATGGAACAAATCGGCAGCATGTTCTGGAATGTTCCAGGACGGGACAGTGGGCGGTACCGGGAGACCCGGATGAATGGCTCCACACAGGGAACACTGGAGCAGTCCTGCTCGTCTGTGAGGCCCTGACACATGGCGAGATGGACGCTGCATTTATGCATTGAGCCCCACATACTAACTGGAGCAACAGGAGCATGTGACCAAAGTGGGGGGGGTGGGGGGACTAGAAATGCCCAACAAATACTTACAGCTGTTTAATAAAATTCTAGTGAAGGCTGATCCCAGGGTAGAAGGGAACTCCCTAAAGCCCCCCCCCCCCTCCCTATTTACCCCCATCTCCCCCTGTCCTCCTGCAGCATTGTCAGCCTCACCTCCCAAACCCCCCCCCCGGTAGGATGAGAGGTGGGACCCTGGCAGTAATTTCTACACTCCACTTTTACATTATCTGGGCCCGGTGGCTGCTGTTGGGGGGAGGGGGGGGGACACGCAGGTCATATTCATCACGGTAATTGTGTGGGCGCTCCGTGTGGTGCGGGGGCCGCCGATGAGGGATTGGGCTGCCCACCTCGCTGGTGGGGGCCATGAATCACGCGCCGCCACACCAGGGCCACAACCTCCATAAAACACAGGAAGGAGATGAAAAATGCCGCAATTAGGCGGTTTGATCCCCCCCCCCACCCACCCCCAGACGCCGCCACGCGAGTCAAGGCAGAGCCACCTCGCAAAGATTGATGGGAAAAATTATTCGCTATGATCTCAGACAGAGTCTGGAAACGGTTCTATAAGGAGGGGAAATGCTAGTGTGAGCTCCATGGGGGAAGCCAGCCCCCCCCCCCCCAAAATAACCACCTGAAGATGCTAAAAAATTAAAATTAATTAGTTAGGGGGTGCCTACACAAATGGATGGTCTGGCCATGCCAAAAAAATATTTTAAATCATCATTCTCCCCAAATGCGCCTTTCACTGTCCCCCCCTCAACCCCAATTGAATCTCAGTCTCTCGCAGTGGATCCAGCTGTGACGTGCCAGGCTAAGGTAGGGCTGGGGGTGACTGTGCTGTGATGCTGTGGTACCACCCCCCAACACTCCTATTAGCTAATTACCTCTGAAGACGGCATATTATCTCACAATTTTCAATTTTCCTGCCATTAATGTTACACTGTGTAAATGTCTAACAAGAGAAAAGCCTTGATCTAAGGAAAGACTCCAGCAGTATCTCCATGTCTTGTGTTGAGCCACATCAAATCAATGTTATATTTTAACATATTTCAATGCCAATAAGAAGGCGTCAAACTGTTAATCTCTAATACACACAGGACACCCTGTTCTGCCAGTCAGGGGCAGAAAGGTCACCTTGCTCTTCTTCTGGCCATGTATTACACACACTGCAGACCTGCGGGAAAACAGTGCAGGGCTACTGTGGCATTATGGGTAACCTGACATGTTTAGTGAGAGAGACGGTGAGCAGGGAGAGGGTCGGTCCTTAATTAGCTGCCACACTGGGTGATGTTTACATGCGCTGCGTGTTCATACATCAGCCGGTTCCAGCTTCACAGGCCTACATTAAACCGCGACCCGATTAAAGGTTTAAAGGTTAATACAAACACCTTGTGTATCCCGTATCTGTATATTCACAATGTCATTGATTTATACTGTGCTGACGGGGAAGAATCGATAGCTTGACTTCAGCTCGACCTCCACCGGGCAGAATTATGGGCTGAGGTCCGCAGGCCTTGATTTGCAAGTTTTACCCGAGGAAGACAGTTTGATGAAGGCGTGTGGAATATGGCTGCAACAAGCACACGGACACCGAGACGCTGACCTGGCGAGTCAGAGGTCAGAGGTCAGGCTGCTGAGGTTCAGAAACCCGTTAAGCACCTGCTGTCGTTATGGTGCATCTTTCTTAACAACTAAGCCGGGTCAGAGGCCCTTCATGCTATCAGGCCAGTACCTCTGTCCTCTCCTCCCAGAGGGCTGGCTGACCAGAACCTCACCCAGAACCCTGAGAATCACAGAAATCCAGGACCAGGAGGAAGAGAACCACAACCGGAAAACCCAAACTCTACACCACCTCAAGCTGCACTCTGACTCTACGCGACCTGGCAGACTTCCCAGACCACATCGAAACCCCCCGACTTCCGTGATAAATCGACCAGCTCACTTGTGCATTCAGCTCTGGGTGGGAATGCAACAGGGCTACCTGGTGCGCGTGAGGGTGGGAGGCGGCCCGGCTGAGCCTGAGCACGCAGCCCGCATGCGATGACATCATAAATCACGCGTCGTCCCACAGGACCGGCTCGCCCAAACGATCTGCGTGGGAGACAAGCATGCAGGACAGCACGGAGGGGGGAGGCTGAGGTCAGAGCGGGGCCACCTCCTCCATAACACCTCCTAACCAGGAGTGCCTATCACCAGTGAATTTTAGAGAGGAGCCACATGTCCCTCCAGCCTACGGAAGATGCCGTGTTCACCTCCTTTCCTGGGTCTGCCTCTCTCGTGTGTCTGAAGCACATGGCACCGATTCGCCTGGGATCCAAGGAATGCCGGAACGCTCTTTATTACAGCTATTTCCTGCTTGTCAGATGGCATCATGTAGGCTGTTCATTAAAGGGCCAGCGCAGGTGAGCAGAGTGTCCCGCCGGCTTTGATGGATTGGCTGCGTCGCCATAGCGACAGCCTGCGATGGAGGGAGCAGGCCGCTGACCCCGAGGCTCTGCGGCCTTAGGGCGGCGAGCCTGCCGCTGCACGGTCAAGGCGGACTTTAACCTAGCGGTGCCCCCCCTGCTTCCTCCAGCCCAGCGACATCACAGTGTTATAAGCAGCTGGAAGTAACTTACTGTAGATATTTATATTACAAATGTTGCACAGGTCCCCCACAATTTGCTGAAACCCTGCTTTACTCTGGCATCTTAATTCACACACATCTCAGGAAAAACAAAGCAATTGGCAGGTAGGGTTTAACTTCCTGACATAATGGAAATGAATTAAAATACCAAGCAGATATCATCACTGACATGTGTGTGATGGTGCGGCTCAGTGCATTAGGATGCTGTGGATCAGAAGGTTGCTGGCTCAAATCCCAGGGCGGACAGACTGATTTCGGCGACCTTCTTAACCCCCAATTGCTCCAGGGACTGTCTGTCCCTGTTTTATGAAAAAATGATCTTACTTTGGATGAAAGAGGAAAATATGTTAAGTGGAAAAGTGACTTTATGCAGCACCACTCACCATACCTAGTTACTAAACTTGTTATAACCGAGGACACGGTAAATCATGGTAATCCATTAAGCAGATTGAGAGTTTCAATTAACACAGTTCCAACTAATCGCCTAACACCAAGATAGACAGAAAGACAGTGTGTTGAGGACATTCCATGAAGAAAATCTGAGAGAGGTTCAGAGACTGATTACATTACCTGGCAGGGGAGACCGATATAGGAAAATGTATCTGAGTGTAGTTTTAAAATGAATAAGTATTGATCCTAAGGTGTCTAAAGGTGAAGTGTGCGTATAACGACCCTGAACCCTGGGAGGAGATGCATTACCCACAATCCCCCAGGACAGCTCAGCGAGAGGTGCTCAGTTGGGGGGGGGGGGGGAGAGATCTGTCATCCATAAGAGAGTCCCCCCCAAAGTGCATATGTGAGAAAAAGGAACAGAGAGAGAGAGAGAGATGGTCTATATGGAGGGAGGATGAAAGTGAAAGGGGGGGTAAAGGAATAAAAAGTGGGGTGGGGGGGCATGCTTTGTGTCTTGGTGGTACTGGGAGACACTCACAATAGCGGGGGTCCTGGGGGCAGGGCTCACTCATGCCGGATTCAATAGAAACGTCATGGGGCCTTACAATGTTACGGCCCTCCAGCGGAGCCCTCCAGCTCGATGGCGCCACCCTCAGGGACCGAACAGAAGCAGAACTGCGACCGGAAGCGGCCCCTGGGCCCCGGGGCCCTGTGCCTCGTTAGCCCCTGAAGAGCGAGATACCAAAAGCGGGCTCCTGCACTGCACCTGCTGAGCAGCTGAGTGATCAGCCTGAAAAGAGGCGTCGCGGTACAGTGACTGAGAGGCAGTGGGGTGGGGGTGTGTGTGTGGGGGGGGGGGGGTCACAGACTGCACCCTCCAGCACAGTGCACCAAGCCACAGAACGTCACATCGCCGCCCCTCAGGCTGTGCTCTGCGTCAGTGCCAAAATCACAGCATGTTCTCTTCCTGAACACACTCAGATCAGCAGCCTGCACACTCCCCCAGGTAGCCACTGAACACCACTGTCATCTGCATCTCGCAATGAGGAGGGATGGGGGGGTGGGGAGGGGGGGGTGCCATCTAAGGCTTGTATCACTTAGCAGCTTGACAGTATCAGGGCCAGGTGCCCATACCATCATTGATGAGTCACTTTCACGCCCCTACGTGGACATGGTGTTCAGGTTCCCAAACTGGCCACGACTGAACTACAAGAGAGGGAGGTCGGGATGAGAGTGCCAGAGGGGGTGGGGATAGGCAGCCTGAGCAACCAAAAGGTCAGCTTTAGGCACAGTGCAACGTGATTGGCAGCCATGCAGACATGCCCACCAACACCCACCGCAGGGGCCAGTCATTCAATTGCAGCGGATCCAACAGACTGTCCTCTGAGATGATGACATCATAGGAGATGTGCATGGGGAGCGCTACCCACTTGGAATGTGCTGGAAACATGGGAGGCAGATGAAATGAACACAACAGCAGGTGGCCAGAAGATCACAGACCCAGCTGACCCCACGGTGGGGGATCCCTCACTGGAAGGGCCCAGGTCCAGGCTTCGGGGGTCCCTCACTGGAAGGGCCCAGGTCCAGGCTTCGGGGATCCCTCACTGGAAGGGCCCAGGTCCAAGCTTCGGGGATCCCTCACTGGAAGGGCCCAGGTCCAGGCTTCGGGGATCCCTCACTGGAAGGGCCCAGGTCCAGGCTTCGGAGATCCCTCACTGGAAGGGCCCAGGTCCAGGCTTCGGGGATCCCTCAATGGAAGGGCCCAGGTCCAGGCTTCGGGGATCCCTCACTGGAAGGGCCCAGGTCCAGGCTTCGGGGATCCCTCACTGGAAGGGCCCAGGTCCATTCTTCGGACAGAAGCCTGTTTGTCTCCGTACTAGGCCCAGTGCCTCTGGACCCACATCATCTGCAGGATGAGCACAGGTCAAGTTTCCAGTCAGTCCAGTTAACTGTAGCTAACTCCCTCAGTGCTAGGCTATGTTCTATTCACTTTTTTCCCTTTAAAACAGTTTATTCTCTCAATTTTCTAAATTCTCAAGTTTTTTAGATTTTTAAGGTTACTGCTAATCTTTTTCTAAAGATTCATTAATTTATTTCTCTTTTTCTAAAGATTTATTTAAGTTTCATGTCATACTACAGGTTTCATTTCTTTGTGGTCGAATAACATTAAAGTTAACCACATTACCCACAATCCCCCAGGTCTTGGGCCATGCCGTACCGGGTCAGGTACCCACGATCCCCCAGGCCTTGGGACATGCTGTACCGATTCAGGTACCCACGATCCGAAAGGCCCACAGCTACGCTGTACCACGTCAGGTGCCCACAATAACCCAACTCACATGCAACTCACGTTCAGCACTAATTGTGTTTATCCCACCCACAGTACCGGAGAAAGTGGACCGTTAACCGCATTACGGTATCGACTGCTCTTATCCGAAACATGATTACATTCCCTCCATCAGCCAGACACAGGGCATGAGAGTGAGGAGCGGCGCTTACCGGAGCGCGTTTGAGTACCGCTCACGACAGCAAGGACACTCGAGTGACGGCATTGGCATGCAGGCTCGCCCAAATCCGCAACGGCTCTGCCCAGCACACATACGCAGGCCTCTCTGTACACCTCAACAACACTAATCCATACAAATTAGCTAGGTGTCAGTTTTGATCCACAGTTAATATATGACTGATGTTCATCCCCCAAAAAAACCAAAGAAACATTTCAATTCAGATTCAAATAGAGAACCAACAATACCAGTCTATATAAAAAGAAATAAACTTAATTAAACTAAAGATTTTGGTTTAGGTACTGCATGTCATGAGTACGCTGAAGCCATCATGGTTGGGGTGGGCATTGTCCCAGCTCGTTGAGATGGGGGGGTTGCCCTGGCAACGTCTCCCTGAGCGACAACGGGCATCCCTGAATGCAGGTACCCGGCGGGCACACAGCGGGCACACTGCCTCCACAGCCACAGCACAGCTGCTGCACGCTATGCTCCCGCCTACGGCATCCTGGATCACCGCACTTACCATACGGGTCAATTGCCGACAGAACGTTCTCATATCACGGTGTCACTAACAGGAAAATTTCGGCTGCATCACTTGGGAGTGTGCCACAGGACCCACACACAGGACCCGCACGCAGGACCCGCACGCAGGACCCACACGCAGGACCCGCACGCAGGACCCACACGCAGGACCCACACACCCCGGGACTGGCTGCCATCTGCACCTCGACGCTCCTCTTCCATCCCAGGTGATCCCAGGTGTGTAGAACCCGGTAAGACTCCCCATCTGCAAAAACACGGCAGCAAGGCTTGTCGCAGGCCTGCGAGACATGATCCTGACGGGGGTCCACCTTCTCTCACATTACAGCTCATTGGCTGACAAGTGAACTCGTCTCTGTAATCCTGCAGCCTCCCTCGTAACTCTGCAGAGAATTTCTCTCTCTCTCCCCGAGATCTGTACTTTTTTTGTAAAGCACAATTTCACAAAACATTATTCCTCTCTGGGATAAACTCCTTCCAGGGGTTTTGGGGGGTGGTCAGAGAGGCTCCGGGGTGGGGGGGCATTGCTCTTGATGAGCTGAAACCATGTCCACAGAAAACAACCCTGGCTGCAGCATGGTGATAGTATGCTAATGACATGGTAATCATATGCTAATGACATGGTAATCTGACACTAGTATTCCACATCAGCGAGAAGCGGGAGGATTTTCAGTGAACTGCTAACATATCCTGAGAGCTCAAACACATACATACACACACACACACACACACACACAGCAGAACCCAAACACAAACAGAAAAATATACACATTCCAGGAACCAGCAAACCACACACACAACCTACACAAAACAACAGCAAACGATACATACACAAGTCACACATATACACAGCACGCCATACAATAACACAGCACAAGTACATACATTAATAAGCCGTATGGCCTTTATCTAGACCCCTCCACTAGCGCTCACACCCGCCCCCCGGCCCAGTGCAGCCACACCCACCACAGAAGCCCCTCCCCTTAACACTCAGGACACACCCACCCTTCCTTAGACTAATGCTTAAAACCGTGCATGCTGTTCAGAACTGATAGCACGATTTAAATACTAACATCCAGGACTGATTACATGATTAACATAACACTGACATTCAAAACTGATTGCACAATTAACATAACAGCAAAGCGAACTATTAGTGCATTATTAATCATGCAATCAGTCCTGTATGTTACTACACCAATCAGTATGTTGCTGCTTCACAAACTCAGTTACCTCAGTTATATTTTTCCAAACAAAACGTTTTTGATTGGCAGGTGCTGCTCCATGCTCATTGTGAGAAGACCTGAGTGTGTTGGGGAGGCAAGTCTTTCAGTTAAATTCACAAAAACTGGATTAATACAACTCAAAGCCTACCAGATGGGAGGCGGCAAATTCCAGTTATTCGGGGGAAAGATTTAAATGTGGCTGACAACTGAGAGAAATTAAGGCAGAGTGAGGAGGGACTCACGCGGGAGACAAAGCGCAGGCCATACCTCTGAGCCGGGGCTCTGGCCTCTGCAACACCTCCCTCCGGTTGCGTGACATGAACATTGGCATGGTGGTGCTGCGCTGCCCTCATGTGGTAAAGCACAGCCACTACAGGGCCCAGCAGGCAAGCAGCAGTGCCCTCATGGCCTGGAGCCAATACAACAGAGTGCACATCTGAGTCAAACCAGAATATTCTTCCAAAGACAGGATGTTCAGGGTTGATGGATGAACAGGTAGCAAGAACCACATTTATACAAGCACTCTCTCTGGGCACGTGTGTATAATGTGAAACATATTAGGCCTACATTTTGTCTTTTAAAAGTTGATCTGTGCAGTTGAACTGCACCTAATCGTTGTCACACTCATATTCAGACATATTCATGCTGATTGTTTTTTGCCTGCTTGATATCAGAGGGTTTTCATCTTCAGGTTTTTACACTGGTACCCGTGTACACTCACTGGACGCTTGGCCTAGCTACTCTTATGCCTAGTTAACTCTTTCACAGCACATATGTTTGCAATATACTATTTGCCTCACTTCTACGCTGCTTTGGACAAAACCGTTAGCTAAATATGTAAATGTACACCGAGGCTGTAACAGTTTGTCTAACAGTACAGGAGCGATCGGGTGCATTTAAAGCACATTTTAGGTGTTTATCACAACACCACACAGCAAGCAGGGTTGTGTGGATGCTGTTCTAATGCAAGAGGGTAAGGGTGAGAAAATACGGATAAAAGAGATATTTCTCAAATATTCTGAATTAAATAAATGTTCTCCGCTTATTTTCACTAATATCATGCACCATCATGCACCACGCAGGACAGCTAAGGACGCTGACTGCCCTTGAGTGAATGTGGTAACACCCACGACAACAGCAGTACATCATGTCCACCGCAGCATCTGAGTTCAATCGTGAAACTTGCGCAACAACAATCAGCATAAAGTCCTGGGTCCGTAGGTTAAAGGTAACTTGTGACAGCGTCACGTCCAACGGTGGATGCTGCCTCAAAGGACACATGACGTATGAGTATAGCTGCAGCCACTCAGCCCTCCCTCCAAGCTTTCATCTGCCACCAGTGGGAACGGGGCAGCAAATTACCCAAAGTCCAAAGAGCCCAGGCAGAGACATTACACAGCTGTCAGAAACAGACATATTGGTATGGAACATACATATACTAAAAACTGGCCCCTATGCAAGGATGACACGCAAACTTCGGGGGTGGTCTGTGGTTCAGCTTTTTAGAAGGTCCAAAATCCGGAGGCCAGGAGCGCCATTATGTTCTTGGGCTCTTGAGTGAGGCCCAATTGCTCCAAGGAGGAGCTGAACCTGCTTTGTAAACTCTACGTTGCTTTGGATATGAGTGTACGCTAAATTAGCATTTATAAGTCACTCAATCATGGTAGAAAAGAGAAATTCCAGCAAAGGACAACATAATATATTCTCGCATGAAACTCACCAGTTACAGTTAACCAGAATCCAGAATTATGTTTTGCCATGCCTTAGATCTTCGTGGATTCACTGACTTGACATCAGCATTATAAACATCATTGCACAAAGATGCTAAAACTTTAACACCTGACCAAGAGCAGATCATCGACCTTCAGGTACGGCTGATACAGGGCTATGAAGCCCAGACCTTACTGTGTACAGGTGTAAGCTTTGGGTAAACATTATCTGTGGAGGATTGCAAGGTATTAGCAGATGTCCCTGGGATGCAAATAGGGTTCTGCGTATGTTCTGAATTACCTGTTAGCCTCCTTGTCAACACACAAAGGCATTGGGGGAAGCCCCATTATTAAAACGAAGGTGAAGATAACCCTGCCTGTGCAGGACCTTCACACTCCAACTGGCCTACTCTGACATTTCATTAACACCTGAACAGTTTACGGTTGGCTTATCATTAAACTCCTGACAGGGAATGACAGAGCCGTCAAATGTTATGCCAACCGCCTTTTATCGGGACTTGTCCTCATAACAGGCTCTTGGCCTCAGCGTGGCCTTTGCCTTCCTGTCTTCAGGCAGAAGCTGTAGCATCTCAAGAGGGTAGGCCTACAGTATAACAAAAGCAACAAAGATACTATGGAGATGGATGCAGACTGCGAGGTATTTTGCAGTCTTATTGTGAGTTTAATCGTTTAAAATTAAACTAAGCATGCATAATGTCTATTTACTGGACATATTGTAAAGAATGACAAAAACCGCGACGGTGTTAAAAAAAAACGTGTCGTCATTTGTCATGCTACGGAGTCCCTGCATGCACTTCAGCTCCCCCTATTATTATTAATTTGCGCACAAGACGGTCGGCCAAATTGAACGGAAGCCTGCTCCAGCGAAAAGCCACCCGTGTAAATTAAGGTTAACAACTGCAATGTGAGGGAAATATGTGTTATAACCTACAATACACAGGCTGCCAGGATTGTTTTTTTTTTCGCTGGCAGGTCCTATAGTGATCATTAAGACGGGGTGTACTCGGGGAAAATATTTTAATATAATTTCAGACCGCGTTTCTTGCAGTTATTCCCGACAGGGAGAAGTGATTTTGCCTAATCGAATTTCGCATTTTGTCTCGAAACCGTTTTTTCACGACTGAATCAACCCATTGGCAGGACGTAACCTACAAAGTATGGTCGGGTGAATACAAAAATGTCTCCCTAAACAGAAAGAAACATACTAAGTGAAATGCAAACACTTTATCCATGTAGCCAAAATGTACATGACCCACGACAAAGCACGGTGCTCTTATTAACACGTGTCCGGTGTTTGTTTAGACCAGCTGTTAAAGCACTCTTTCTACGTCCTGCCCCCCAGGCGTCTCGGCCAATCAGAGCAGGCGGATGACGTGGGGCGTGGCCTAGTCCTTGCGTATTCCTTTCTATTCGCATTTGGCGGGAGAACGAACAGACATAGAAGCCGGAAGTGGAGTTTTAGGAGAGTGTGTTACCTTGTTCGATTTAAGTATATTTAGTCTTAATATATGTTACAGTTTCTAATAGTATGTTATTTGTGTAATATAATCGTATTCCTAATAATGATGGTTAGATACCACCGGCTTTGTTTTACTTTAGAGTGCATATCGAGTTTGTAAATAATATAGCCACCGTCAATTTTTGGGCTGCATATTTCAGTATTATCGGAAATATTTATTTAGGTACAACTTGTTTAAAGAAGAAGGATTTAATTACTTCACTGAAGAAATTCCCTGCGTGAGATGGACGAGGAGTTCAGCCCGTCTCTCACCCCGCCGGTGTCGCCCTTCGCGGTGGACAGCCAGTGTGACTCGGTGCTGGCTCCACCGCCCTGCTTCTCCTGTCTGTCCCAGCCAGTCAGGGACGAATCAGGCCTATTAGCCCCCGATGGGTACGTGGCCAAGGGAGCCTTGAAGAGGTAAGTACCATCAGATAGGTCTGGGTTAAATGTCTGGTTCGTAGAAGAACACGTCTGCTTATGCTTATGTCGAAGGTTATTGCTGAAACTGGACCCTGCCCCCGCGGATTATGAGACGGACATGGTGGACCTTTTCGGCTTCTCCTGGGTGACCGAGACTGCGATGGTGGAGTCCACCACACTCCTTTTTAACCTGTTCAGGTAGGCCTGTGGTTTTTGGCCATTAAGGACGTCGTTCCCTCCCATCCTTACTGCAGATGTTTGACATTCAGACCAGAATGTAACTGCGAGTACCACTGAGATGACTTAGAGGGCAAATCTGTGTGTTGATGCTGACTTGGCCATCATCTGGTTGTTAGTCTCTAACCTGGATCCACCTAGGACATATGCTACTTAGATGATAAAGACATTTTACTGACCTTTAGAGTCTGTGGCTAGCATTGTACCCCTGATCTAAGGGTTCAGGGACAATTAGCACATATACTACTAGTCAAAAGCCTTTGCTCACTACAGGGTTTTTACCACTTTTCCATTTATTTCATAATTTGCAGGTTTTTTTTTCTTGGCAAGTTTAGTGAACAATTGTAAATGAAAATGTAAGTCAAGTAAAACAAGTTTCCATTATAACATGGAACGAGTATGTAACAGTGCATGTCTGACATCCTATTAACTGGTTGTGTGGTGATGTCATAGTCAAATTCTAGGCTGGAATTTTCTCTGCTGTTATAACTGCTAGAGGTTACTTTGATGAATCAAAGATATGACATTTTCTTGCTAATAAAGGTATTCAAATGGTGAACATACTGTAAATTTGTTAGCAAAGAATATTGAGAGCAGTTTTAGTAAATTTCAAGTAACATGCAAATGTAGAATATCTCATGCAAAAACATTTGACTGGTTTTGTGTATGATGGTTGGTTGGAAACACAAATAATAACACAAAATTACTTGCAGACTATTTTTTTCCCTTTGTCTGCGAGTCAGTTACAGAGTGTGTATGTACGCATTCACACACATGCATTCATAAATGTTTAGGAACTTTTATTAGTGCTGTAGTTATTATACAGCATGAATGTAAATGTGAGGTAGGGGCTGTGTTAGGCTTGGATGCCGTATATAGCCTTGTATGTAATTTGCAGCTGTAGTATCGCTTGACTAGCTGCAGTGCTCCTTGCATAGCGATCTTGGGCTGAATTAGCTGCACTGGGTGGTGCTTCACTGGCAGTTCCCACCTGTTTCTTCAGGCAGGCGTTCCTCAGGCTGGAGAACCTGGCGCTGTCCGGCACACACGACTTCGGTAAAGGAGCCTCGGAACCCGCCGCCCCCCCTCCCCCCGTGGCCCCGTCTCAGCGAGAGCTGTTCCTCGTCTCTTTGATGGTTGTGTCCTTTGAGGCGTTACAGGTTCTCAGTGGGCTGAGATCTTCACCCGATCTGTGTTCCAGGACAAGCGTACAGCCATCATTCCCAGGCTGAGCATCTCCGTCAGCATTGTGTGCGATTCCTCCAGTACGTCAGGGTCTTCATCTCAAGGTGAAACGAGGCCATCTGCATATAGACTGCTTCAGTGGTGACATCACATTGACATGTCTTTCAGTAGATCATGAACACCGTGTAGGGCAGGAGTACTCAATTGGTCGGAGAAACACAATTTAATCCGGTCCGTGTGAACAGTTGGCTTTTTGTGCCTGATGGAATTCGGACCTGGGAAGATAATTGAATATCCTTGGTGTGCTACACTGTGCGAAAGTCTCAGGCAGCCAGAGAAAGTGATGTTTAAATGATCTTCATTGGTGTAAAACTGATGTTATGCATCACAGTCTATTAGCTTAGTCATTTCCCAGCCTCTGCTAAAATCACCCCTGTATTTGCCCAAACCATATAATACACACGTATTTTTTTAACGTGACCACTAGCAGACCTATGTATAGCTAATCAATATCTAATTGACTTTTTAAGCTAATTTAATTAATTGATTAAATTTCACAAATACATGGAATGGCTGGGGTGCCCGTGAGGAGAGGTTTGGGAACTGAAGCGGTGTTCATCTAACCATCCAACAAGACATCAGTAACTTTAGTAGAACAGAAGAAATTCTTCCTAGATCTTATTGTATTACTCTAAAATTTTCACATATTCTAATGCTAAATTGTGTAAAATTAACTTTAAACATTTATTTTGACTGCCTAAGACTGTTGCACAGCACTGTAGATTATCTAATGGTGAGCACACAGCACGTGCACGTGACATTTCACTTCACTATGGCCAAAGAATTCCACGTAGATGCTCCACTAGGTGGATCTGTGCTGCTGAGCATGTAGCTGCGGGGTCATCCTGCCAACTGGGCTCGTTTCCATGAGCACCTTAATAAGATCAGAGTATCGCCCCCTTGTGGAGTCTCATGTAAAATGCAGGCGAATAAGCGATGACATTTGACAGTTCAGATGAAGGCACGGGGCATTGTGGCCAGTACCTGGGAGCCAGATGAACACATCCCATATGCCCCAGGTACATGCTGCCTCCTCGGGACCTGGAGGACACTGCCTCACACCCCTACGTGGCCCTGGAAGCCCAGCTCCCCTCGGTGCTGCTGGAGCAGCTCTTTGGGCTCACGCTGCTGGTGGACCGCCTCAAGAACCTGCCCTCCAATCTTCAGGCCTGCCTGGCTATGCAGCACCAGGGCACTCGGCTGCCCCCGGCCTGGCACCTCCTGCACCTGCACATGGATGTCCACTGGTCTGTGCTGGAGATCCTGCACCTCTTGGAGGAGAGAATGATGGGTAAGTCGGCTCTCTACACCATCTCTGCTATGCAGTCGGGGCTAATCCTGGGATAAAACACTATATACGCCGCCGCCCTACAGGTCAGGTGGTGTATGCGCAGCAGCTCGTGGACCTGACTGGAGAGAACTTCACCAACGTCAGTCTGTTTGAAAAGCAGGTGACCAGCCTGCTGCTAGATCTGATTGGTCTGGCCATGACACAGTACAGCAAGGTAAGTGCCGTGGTTCTATTAGTGACAGGAGGTCTAGGGAGGTGGAATTAACCCCCTCCCCCATTACACCACAGGTAAGACCCACAGAAGCCTTGGCCATACCCCCCTACCACTGCATCTGTACCAAGGAGCTGTGGGTGCTGCTCGTACACCTGCTGGACCACCGGAGTAGAACCTTGCACACTCAGGTGTGTTTCACAACGTGTGAGGGTAACAGTGATACAGCTGGGCTATAATGGGAGACTGTGTGTGTGTGTGTGTGTTTTTTCTGGGGGAAGTGTGTGCTCAGTAGGTCTCTGTGTGTGATCAGAAGGTTGCTGGTTCTAGCCCCGATTTTGGCAATATGTCCGGTAGGCCCTCGATCAAAGCCAGATAAGTGGATGACCCTGTGCTTGGACCCCAAACTTCATTTTCAGTTGTGTACGTGTGAGTGTATGTCTCAAATATGAATACGTAGTTGTGGTCGTATTGGTCCAAATGCCAAATGAACCATAATTTCCTTTCCTTTCCTAAATATCCCCAATAATCTCAGTCCTTCTGGAGCTACCTAAACAAACTGCTGTGGAGCGTCCTGAAGGGGGAGCCCCAGGACAGGCTGGTGGACGGGCTCGCTCCCTGCAAGGACCCGCTGGGGTTCACATGGTGGCTGCTGACTCACCTGGCGGAACTCGGGCAGACGTGCAGCAATGGGACTCACCAGGATGAGGTAGGAAGGGCCCGGAGGGGGCGGGGCCACTGGCACCCCCTACAGGTCACAGCGATAACCCCTCCGGCCGTCCTGCAGAAGCTGAAGGAGAACTGGAGCTTCGTGGCGGCGCTGTTGAAGTCCAGCCTCGGCTCTCAGGTGGGCCCCCCCCCGGCGAGCTCCGCCACAGGGCCCGCACCCCACCGGCGAGCTCCGCCACAGGGCCCGCACCCCACCGGCGAGCTCCGCCACAGGGCCCGCACCCCACCAGTCTGTCGCCTTACGACCCGCCTTTGCCTCGCAACCCCAGGGTCTGGAGGAGGAGCAGCTGCGGCTCGTCCTTCACTGCTGCCTCAGCCTCTGTCTGTTGTGGGAGCCCAGCGTTTCCGTGGTTACTGCGCTATGGGAGCACTTCAGTAAGAACCTGGTACGCTGCTGTCTGCCATGTGCCTGTGAGCCACTTTGGTTAAAAGCATCTCCAAATCAGTGAATGTACCGCCTTGTGCGGTAGGAGCCGTGATGGGCGCGGATGGCATTTATTATTAATAATATTCATACTGTCATACCTTTCATACATTATACTGCAATATACAGTATTTTAACGGTATTTTCAAAAGCTACGCTATTTTGAAATCTTGCCTATTGAAATCTGTTGAGTGGGGGGGGAGGTGCCCCACAATATGTTTTACCAAATGGCGAATTTTGTTGCTAAGGTTTCGAAATATGGCGGTATACTGCACCACTGTAATCCCCCCCCCCCCCAAGCCTGGGGTGTGTAACTCCCTGAGCCGCCCTTGTGCGGAGCTCTGCTGTGTTCACGCCTCCTACTGCCCGCCTGCCTCCTCCCCAGAACAGCGCCTTCACGGTGCCCTGGCTGGGCGTGTCCGGGCTGGGTAGCGTGAGCCGGACGCCCCTCTCCCTGCTGGAACTCGCCCGCAGCTGCTGCGCGTCAGGGCCCCCCGACCCCGCCCAGCTTCGCTCCGCCAGCCACGTCCAGCTCTATCGCTCCTCCAACTCCTTCCACATGTTCCTGCGAATCCTAGCTGTGTACCTGTCCAAGGGCACCGGTGACGGCGCCCCCTGGAGGCAGATAAAGGGAAGGTGAGGATGGGACCCTAGGGTATCTATATCTGTGGCTCCTCCTATTGGCTTACTTCTGTGGCTGGGGGTCTTCTCATTGGCTGAGCTCTGTGGCTGAAGCAGTGCTCATTGGCTGAGCTTAGTGGCATCCCCCCATGAGTGTCAGCTCATTCGAGATATTTGTGTTTTCAGGGAGTTGTTCCTTCCTGGATTCCCAACCAGTAGTTTGTTTGTTTTGTGCCCACCACAGGATATACTCCAAGTTCCACCAGCGGCGCATGATGGAGCTGTCGGAGAGGGGGCTGATGCACTTCCTGTTGCTCTTCCTGGTGTTGGGCCGACAGGCGGAGCTGGAAGACGCGTGCGGCCGCGCCGGCGAGCTGCTGGAGCTGCGGCCCTCCAGCTCGCTGTCCATCGCCCAGCAGGCGCTGCTGTGGAGGGGCCAGCTGGCCTTCGTGCTGCTCTTCCAGGAGCGCGGGCTGGACGTGGCGGCGCTGGCCGAGCGGGTGGGCGGGGCCTTCGCACAGGCCGCCCGCGACTTTTACCTGAAGACCACGGAGGCGGCGCGTAAGCTGGCGCTCTGGCCGCTGCTGGGAAGCTACATGGAGGGCGTGCAGGAGGTGATGGAGAGCGGCCGCCACCTCCACCTGTCCGAGGAGCGGCTCCTCAACCAGGGCTTCGGCCTCCTCCTGCCTGCGTGCCGCCAGTCGGAGCTGGGCTCAGCCCTCGGCTTCCTGCAGGCCGCACTGGCCCAGCTACGGTGAGGACGTGCCAGGGCTACTGTGAACTTAGCATAAGATGCTAAAGTAAGATAAAACACTACAACTAAGAGGGAACTATAGAACTAACGAATAAAACAAACGATACTTTCCGGTACCTTTTTTGATACTATTTAGCCAAAATAATGACTTGTTTATCTTTTAATTACCTTTAATAATATCTGGAATGAGTTTTGCCCATTTTCGGGACATTAGCTTATGATGCGCACTGTGCATTCATGTACGATTTTCTAAAGATCACACACATAACGTAGCGCCACAACTTTCAGTCTATCTCTAGACGTAAAATTGCTAAATCTTAGATATCTATTTTAGTTTGTTTAGTTTGTATATATCTAAAAAGAAGCTAAGTAAAGCAAACAAAACCACACTAATCACTAAGATTAAAACTAATCTGGATTAAAGTTGAAAATAATATAACGACTAAGAACCTCATCCTTGGGGGGTCCTACCTCACGACTTAGTCGCGTCCAGGGACTCGTGGGCAGAGTCTGCCCCCCGGTGGCCGCCCATGGCGTTTTCCGACACGTCATTCTGATTCCGCGCACACGGCTCGTTTCCATCATTAGTGTGTTCCCCGTGTGGTGGTGGGGGCGTAATTACGACGCCGCCCTGATTACAGGCGACCGAGTGGGCAGACGCCAGAGACATTAAGGCACAGCTGGAAGGGGCCGGGGGGGTCTAGCCGTTATCTGGTGGCTGCCTCCATTTAATATGTGCCGTCGGATTCATCGTGACCATGCCGCCAGTGGGGGCTCTCCCGTCTGATCTCGGGTATCGCTGTCGTGCGAGACACAGGTGGTGACTGACGGCTGATTGGCTCACAGGGTCGGCCAATGAACAGGCTCCTTAAAGCTCGCGTTTAACACAACCGCCTCTGGTGGCCTGTTTGGTCTCAACTTCTGCATATGGTCTGGTACCTGCTGTGTGTGTGTGTGTGTGTGTGTGTGTGTGTGTGTGTGTGTGTGTGTGTGTTCTGAGGTTTTCAGTCTGACAGTATCTGAAAGGTGCTGTAAACTTGTCCCATCCTTAGGGGGCGACCATGAGGGGGCTGCCAAAAGCCTGGCTGTTGCCGGGTGGTGGTGGGGGAGGATGGGGCTGTGGGTGTGGCTATGTGCATGACCTCTCACTCTGCGTGTCTTTCCTAGGCGGGTCCAGCAGCACTCCGCTCAGGCCCCTCCCCCCAGTGTGGCCAAAGAGTGCCACCTGGCTGTGGCAGCTGCCCTCTGGGCCAACTTCTTCCCCTTCCTGCGCAACCTGCGACTGTCCCAGACTCCTCCTGCGCAGCTGGCTGACTGTGCTGCAGGTCGGCAGGAATGAAGCACACTCACCCCCCCGCCACCCCCCACCGTCCCTGATATCACACTCAGATTTCACTGGTTCGCCTTCAGCTGTACCCTTGAACCACAACCTAAGTTAGAATGTTTGGAGGACGTTCAATGATCCCCTTCAAATTGTTTATCTTAAGGGATCCCCCTCTGCCCCTTGTGGATTCCCCAGGATTCTGCCTGCTGGCTCTGGACCTGCCCAGTTCTGCCCCCCAAGACCTGCAGCCCCAGCCTGCCCTGTCCATGATGACCACCTTTGCCTGGGATGAGATGTTGCACCCCCTAGTGGTGACTCGTTATCTCACCCACCTTCTCCATGACAGGTGGGGTTTGATGGACAGGTGAGCGGAACATTGTACGGGGGCGACGTTCTGAATGCGGTGTCTGTTTTCCTCCCTTCACAGCACCTTGGTGTCCTCAATGACCGCTGCGTCTGGTTCTGCTCAGGCCCTGTGCATCCGGGCCTGGATCCGGTGTGTTCTACAGCAGCACGTCCACAAGGGCGTCGACGGGTCCGAGAGCAGAGCAGGTACACGGCTCTCAGCGTGGCGTCCTGTTACCTTGGTTGCACAGCCGTCGTGGCCCGGTTAAGTTTAGCCTGCTCACCTGGTCACTGGCTGGTGTTCCAGACAAGATGCTGAGAGACCAGCTGAATGAGCTCACTAGGCTGGTGTTCCGGCTGCCGGAGGTGGAGTCACTCCTGCAGGAGGCGGTGGAGGTGCAGCCTTCAGCCCGACAGGAGCCTGGAGCAGCTGTGGCGGTTTTTATCAAGGTACACACACCCCCCCCCACAGTCCACACACACACATGCTCCATCCCGATGTCAGCCAATCAGACACCTTCTTCTGATAGGTGGTGGGCGGGGCTTACCGCCGGCTGCAGAATTTGGCTGAGCGCTCTCACCTGGTCACGCGTGCCTTAGACTACATCGGGGACGTCCTCAAGCACGTGAAGCCCTACCTGGCCAATCGGAGCCCACCAGAGGGTCTTCAGCTGGCGTACCGCACCGTGGGTACGTACCCGCACCCTGGGGCAGCTTCATGACATCAGCACCTTTAGTGTGAATGGGGTATCAGTCTTACCTGTTTGTTCCCATCAGGGTGCCTGGTGAAGCAGTGGAGCCCCCTGCTGGCCACCTCTAAGGCCCAGCAGCTGCTCTTCCGTATCGTGGATGTGCTTCTACTTCCTCACGCGCTTTTCCAGCAGGACAAGAACCTGCCAGCAGCCATGCTGAGCGCCGTCAGGGACAGCCTGCCTCTATACCTGCAGGTGGGCCTCGCCCCCATGTTACGCACAGGCCCTGCCCACATCACAGCCCCACCCACTTTTTCTATACTCCGCCCTATTTCCCACAGGGCCTCTCCGAGGCAGCCGGTACGTCCCAGACACAGGGGGCCTACCTGAGACAGCAGCTTCGCAGCGTTATCGCCCACTACCTGGAACGCTTTTTCCCAGCCACGCCTGCGGCGGCAGCCCTGGCCGAACACCCCATCTTACTCGCTGTACGTGACGCTCCTCCTGGCCACAAGGGGGCAGTGCTGAGCCAGACTGTGCTGCAGGTGCTCAGGTAAGACGCGCCGCCTTTGCTAACTAGTCCATGTGTTTATGAAGCGTGAGGTTTCTGTTTAATAGCAAACATGTCCTGTGTTGACAGTAATCACATAGTGCAGTGTAGAGGTCCGGCCTCCTACAGTAAGCTGGCAATGATGCTGGCCTTCCTCTTCGAGATGCTGAAGCGGACCAGGCACCTCGAACGCCCTCTGCTCGCCCTACCCCTGCCGGCTGTCCTCCACTGCCTCCTGCTGGTCAGCGAGTCGCAGGGTGAGCCCCCCTTCCCCAGCTTGGCCTTCGTATTAGGGCCGGCTCTGTTTAAGGTGGATTTAAGGCCTGTAATCTGTAAACACAATGCCTGCTGTGGAGTGGGCTCCATTCTATCCTGGGGCCTATTTCAAGAAGCAGGTTGTTGTGCTTAGCTGGATAACTTGTTGGATTTAAGGTAGTCTGGGGCTAAATGTAAGTGAATGAAGATAAAGTCTATTTAGCCCAGACTACCTTAAATCTTTCCAGCTAGGCAGGAAATTCTGCTTTTTGAAAGAGGTCCCTGTTCTGTTCTTTCAGTCAGGAAGCTAAGCACCGACGTACTGCAGCTGCTGTTTGAGTTGCACGCGTCTGATACACCAGATGGGTCATGTGACCAAGTCTCCGCTGTTTTGAAGTGAGTGACATCAGCGCGGATCCCTGGCTGACCTCTGTGTGTATGTTTGCTGGCCTTCCTGATGAGTGATGTTTGCGGTTTAGGTCCTTCGTGGAGGAGAACGTGGACACGTACGATCAGCAGGTGTACGGTGTCTTGGAGCTGGTGGCGCTCCTGGACCGGGTTGCCGTGGAGACTCTCATCCCCGTCCTGACGCTACGGCTGAGGAGCACGGAGCACAAGCGAGGCCTGGGCAGGAATGCCACGCTGAGGTGGGCTTCGCTGAGACGCCGGAACGGGAGGGGGGGCGACCACAAATCAGACTGTCCGTGAGGCTGACCCAAACCACAGAGAAGCCACCTAGTGTCCAGAAGCCAGAACTACATGAGTGTGTTTATCAGATCAGTGACATGTACTATGAAGCAAGTTTTATATGCCCTAGTCGACTCAATAGAGCTGTGTTAACTATCACAATCTGCGTTAAATGGAACTACGATGGTGGTTATCACCTCGATTAAAACCACTCGGGATGTCTTAATGGAGCCGTCCGCGTTCATATAAAAAGGGCAGTCAGCATTGCAAACTAAGGATGCAAACTAACATCCACCCTTTGATAAGTAGGTCATAACCCTGCCCCGGTGAATTTTCTCATCAGCCCCTGGAAAATGTGAACCGCTTTTCACCTTTTTTGGTTAGACGTACAGTGTAAATTTACTGTGGCAATGTACCCTGTGCGTGAGTGAGCTACAATTTTGTGGTCCACAAACCTCCCTAAGCCTGTACACTCTGTGTAATGCAGCCCTCGGGTCTGTTTGTTACCGACTTCGTGACTCAAACAGGATCGTGGGCGCGAGCTGCCCGTCCCAACTCCCTCGGCACGATGCGTTTTTAATAAATCAGACTTTATCTTTAAATGGCGGAATTTCCCGGTGAGCTCTCTGAAAAGCAGCGTGACCCTTATCCCGTTTCCAGGAACACCTACAAGAAGCTGTTGTCTAGCCTGGGAGAGCGTGGGATCGCCGAGATGGCCAGCTTGGACCGCGACTGACGCTGGGTGTTTCATGCCTCCCCGTCGTCTGCCAGATTCCGATCATGTATACATTGTACATAGAGAAACAGTACTTTCTTTGTAATAAATTTCAAAAATGGTGCCTGTTGTTCGATCAGCCCATTCTCAGCACTGTGACTATGAAAGAGAACTTGTGTGGGTTTGGGTTCAATGTGAGTGATCAGCAAAGGTCCAGCTGAATACCCAGAACTTTGTTTTCAAGGTGGGCCAGAATATAACACTCAGACAGGTGATGCTTTTACCAAATTTTTATGCTGAGTTGTCACCAGTCATTCACAAAAACTGCAGCTGTTTCTGCACATAAAACAATGTTTCAATTAGGATTTTTATAATACACTTTCATGATTTCCACAAGCTGTAGGAGCAATACACACCAGATCAGGTGGAAGGTTGAGGCTCACACACACACATAGTGTGTGTCCAGGGGAAGTGTATAGATTACAGTGTGTCTTGCTACATGGTGCATGCCCTGTCATCAGTCTGAAGGCCAGTAGGCCAGAGAATTTTGACCTTGTTAAACCAATTATGTTCTAAAGCTGTGATGTAGATCTGGAAAGCTGGGCGACTGATCACTGTCGGTGGCATACAAAAGAGTTAGTATTAGGCTACAGCACCAAGTCAGTCAGCACATGCTGACCTCCAGCAAAGGTCTGTGAACCAGATGAGGACGCCACCTACTGCTCTGGAGGACTACCAGCAGTCTGGAGTGCAGGGGTTTTTAGGAAGCCCAGGAGGAGCAGAGCTGATGACCTCAGGTGACGCGACCCACTGCAATGGGACAGTGGTTTTCTTTTTGGAGGTGCCTGGTGTTGCTGGATGTGAGATTAGCTGACTGAGGAAGAACCAAGGTCTCAAAGGTGATCTCCACCTTCGACATGTTCCGTTCCATTGCTCTTTTTGCGGCGATCTTTGCCATCCCTGGAGGACTGCATGTGTGAAGGTCACCTGTGCCTGCAATGTTTCATCCTCAACGATGTTATGGCTTCCAGTCTACAGACACCAGTTTAATTTCCGTGTGAATGTATTTAAGGAATGGGAGGGCTGCAAGGAAGTGTGTGTGTGTGCGTGTGTGTGTCTGTGTGTGTGTGTTACAGAGCTCCCATCCGATGGTGTGGCACCTGCAGCGTCTGTAAGTTGGGGCAGGCAAAGTGAGGTGCTGGCAGGAAGCACCCCGCGATGCCGTTGGACGCAAACGGGAGCGTAGGGCCGTAGAAGACCTCCTCCTTCCCCTCCGCGCTGACATCGAGGACCTGAAGGCCAGTAGGATGCATTGTTTAGCAGGTGGCCCTATGCTAAAGTTAGAATCCTTATTAAAGTAGGACTGAATGCAAGTACGGTCACCTGGATGCAAGACAAGGGCTCATTGGTCCAGATGGAGTACCCGCCCACCACATAAATCCTGTCATCGTGAACGGCCACCCCGGCCTCGTTCTGCCCTGCAGTGGACAGGCTGAGTTACCGCCATATATCTCCTAGGGGGGGGTCCATGGGGCTCGACGGGGGGGTGCTAACCTGTCAGCAGGCTGAAGGTGCAGCGACTCCACTGGTCAGCGTCCACTGCGTACGAGTCGATGTGGCGCACCAGGACCCGGTCGTTGTTGAAGTCCAGGTCGTTCCCGCCCAGCACGTAGAGGTGGCGCCGCACAGTGGCCATAACGTGGTATACCCTCCTCTGGAGCATGGGGCAGTGAGCCAGCCAGTGGTCCTGTCCCGTGGAGGGGGGGGCAGCAAGGCAAGTCCAGTCAAGTGAAGTGGGCTTTACCATAACACCATCCATATACAGATATACAGTGACAGGAAATGACATTCCCCCAGGACCGCAGTGTGACATACAGGCAGCCAGTTATGGGGGAAGGGTTTTCACAGGACGCAAAGTGTATAACATGGGACAGTGTGAAATGGGGGGGCTGAACATGAGAGTTTTGATGGCAGAGTAATGTACTGTGGTTTGCCTCTGTGGGGCAGTACAGCCTCCCCTAAAATTTAGGGAGCGTGTATGTTTGATTTGTTCAGGGTGTGCGGGTCCGTCGCATACCTGCACTGGGTCATACGCCAGAAGTCTGTTTTGGTACTGGGCGGTGTTTGTGACCCCACCTGGAAGAAGACAGCATCATCAGTGATGAGCCCCCCCCCCCACCCAGGGCCCCAAAGCACCTGGTAACACAAACAGCAGCTTGAATGTTTAGAGAGACAGGTATGAGTGTAAGTGTATGACAGGTTCTGCATAATCTAATGTTTGTTAGTGTTTTGAATTGTGAACGTTACCCCGTAGGGGTGTAGTTAGAAATCTGGTACCTCCCCCCCACACCTAGGGGTGCCATGAAGGGGGGGGGGGGGGGGATTAGTGCGATTCCAAAATTGTTCTAAAATTTGGAACATAAAGGCATTGGTCTGGGTTGGGGACTTAATACTGGTACGTTTCCACTGGCACAGAGAACCGAGCCGTATCCGAGCCATACAGCGACATTGCTGTACATCTGACATGGTCCTGCTTACTTGCAGGGCGGAAAGCGTGACCAACCCGAGCTGGTTGCATCACCATCATCTGATTGGTCGAAATGCCCAGAGATACCAGTGTTCTGCGCATGCGATTTTCTGAAGGCAAAAGGCTATATTCTACATATTACTCTTTATTAGTAGTATTGCACATCACGATGTATTGATGCATTCTTGATAACTCAAAACCTGAAAATTTCCAACTTTCTACTTAAAAAAGTACTATAGAACAGCTGAATGGAATGCTTTCTTAATGCAAATTTATGCAAGCGAATGCTAATTCTGCTAGCATTTCTTGCTCCCATAACATGCTGATTCTCACAGAAAATTAAGTAATCATGATGTACACCATCTGAATAGTAAGTAAACGTCACGGTCGCTCTCCAGACCCGGCAACGCCTTTACCGAGCCGAACCCTTCTGCAGTGGAATACTGAAGCCAGCTGGAACCGTGCTGTACGTAGTGTGTCTTTACAGTACGGCTCGGGTACGAGTCAGTTCCTGTATGCCAGTGGAAAAGCGCCATATGATATTCTGCTTTCATGGGGCCCAAAATCTCTAGCGACATCCCTGAATCTACCAGGGTATCTGTGCCCTAACTGCACCAGTACCTGAAACCCAAAGCAGCCCGTCAGCGACACAGCCAGCGTGGCAGGACAGCGAGCGGTCAAACGCCTGCACGAAGGTCCACTTGTTCTTCTTAGGGCAGTAGCGCTCCACCGTGGGCAGGACCTGCCCGAGCTCGTTGCGGCCGCCGGCTGCGTACAGGAAGTGGCCCAGCGATGCCAGAACAAAGTGCTCGCGGCACGCCTTCATCGGGGCGATGTCCACCCAGGCATCACGGCGCGGGTCGTAGCGGCAGGCTGTGCGCACGGCACACGTCCGGCCAGTAGTATGCTCTGCCTCGCCGCCCACCACGAACAGGAAGTGGCCCATGAGCGCCATGCAGTGGTGGCTCCGGCCCGTCACCATGGGCGCCAGCTCGCCCCAGTTGGAGGCACCGGCCAGGTGCGCGTGCTCCTGCTCGGCGGGGTTGAAGAAGCGCAGCTCACGGACCCGGCTCACCTCACGCTTCCGCCCGCCGGCTACATACAGCGTGTGCGAGCGGAACCGGGGCCGAGTGCGTGCCGTCTGCCGCAGCGGCTGGGCGAAGGTGGCACGCTGGTATTCCAGCGCCTCGCCCACCAGCGCCGACAGCGCGCTGCTGGCCTGCACCAGCGGGTGGCAGTGCGCCAGGCGATGCAACGTCGACGTCTCCATCAGGCTGTAGCGGACATGCTGCAGCAGGTCATCTGCATAGCGGTACCTGTGGTCCTGCTCCAACCACCGCATCACCAGCTACAAGAAGGGTGAAAAAAAACAGAGGAGGACCTCCTACCCCTGTCTACTGCAGCGCCCCCTAGCGGTGGGCAGCATCTGCTTAGAACGGCCCCTACCAGCCAGATCTGCTCCTCATTGAGGGACGTGAGCTGGTCGCTCTTCAGCACCTCCTTTAGCAAGCTGTAGGGGAGCTTGAGCACCTCCTCCTGGTTGGAGTGTTGCAGCTCAGACAGGTGTTCCACCAGGAAGCTGACGACGGCTCGCTCCAGGGCCGGAAGGTGGAACAGGTCGGCCAGTCGGTACATCTCCAGGTAGTTCAAGGTGTTCAGTTCCTGGGTGACAGACAAGCACCGTCACAAGAACAAGGGTAAACGCTCCGTCAGTGGAGATTCGGGAATTCCTTCCTAAATACAACGAATGTCTCAGAGTGTACATTTTTGTTATATCCTTCACCTATATTCATTCCATTTCACATTACACCTACTACTACATACTGTGCCTGGTTGGTATTCACCTGTATTTAGTAGTTACAAACAAGCAGCTGTATTGTAACTGTTTTACTGAAAGTAATTGTGGTGAACACAATTAACTCAACTATGTTCTAATTTTAACAGTTGTGTTTTGCCTGCAGTTCAAACAAGTTGAACACATAGTAAAAAAAAAAATTGGTAATAATATTCCTCCTCAGCATTCTCCTTAAAACAGAAATGACTCGTAAAACCACACTAGTCACATGACTGTTGCCAGATGATTTTACAAGCAGGTACCATCCCAAAAGCTGCTGAATTTCGTTTTTGTTTAGCGTTTCACATCTGCTTCAACAGCATGTCCTAAACACTGCAGCAGTGGACAGGTCCTCATGTGACAGCTGGGAAGGTCTCACTATCACCCTGCAGCACTCGGACAGAGCGCCACCTGCTGGTAGGAGGATCCAACGTCCCACCTGGATGAGGTAATGAGAGCAGAGATTGAGCAGCTCCAGCAGCTGGAGGTGACTTCCTGCTGAGAGAACATCTTGGATCACACCTGGCTCCAGCAGGACCTGAGGAGAGGAACCTGCACTAGTGACACACCTTTCCGTGTCTGCATGAGCCCAACAAGCCGGCCCGTGTCTGTGCAAACCCAACAAATATCCAGGATACCTAACCCACACACTCCCACCTGCCATTTTCAGCTCAGGTATGACAACCCGCTGAATCATCACCACTGATCTTCAGACACCGTAGAACAGTCTGTCCAAATATACCCGGCTGTATCTTCTGGGAAGGAGATTCACCTGTCCGGTGTAGGCGAAGTCCAGAGACTGCTTCAGACCCTCACTGGTGACTCCCTGGAGGACAATGTCCTCTGCCTCACTCTCCACCATGCACAGACTGAACATGGCCTAGAAAAACACAACACACACGCTGCTATACAAACACGCTGCATGAAGTCGGAGATCTCAGGAATAATCTCTCTCAGAATGACACACTCACCCGGAAGTAGTCGCTGCACGCAGCCAGGATCGCTCTGTGAGCGTGAAACTTCTGCTCGCCGGCAATGAGAGTGACATCACAGAAGAGACCGTCCTTCCTCTGACGGTTGAGTGCGGTGAAGACCGAGTCCCGGTGAGACTGTGACCGGCACAGTTTCTGTCCTGTCAGCATGTCCTGCGTGCTGTAAAACACAATCAACTCTGAATTTTCATCAGACCTTTACAAAATGTTTCAAACAGCTGTACAGCAGAGTGGGGTCACACAACGCTGGGGCTCATTATTGCAGTTTTCGACTGACATTCTTATATATTTTCATTTACGTTTAGCAGACCAGCTGAGCCTTTATTTAACAAAACTTATAAGTTTTATAGTCACTTAATTGGACTGTCAGGTTAAGCACCTTATTCTGAGGTGCAGGGGCTTGAACCAGCAACCCTCCTGTCTAGACTAGGTTTGTTTTACAACCTTCTTCAGGCTCGTTAAATAGGATATAAACTCAGAGTCATGATACAGAGCCCAGGATACAATGTATTTGACAGTGCTGTCAAAGTCTGGTATATAAAGTGTATTAAGGTAATTATATTGCTTTTAAGTTTCTCGGTAATTTAGTTACATTGTTACTTATATTGCTGTTTTACTAATAAAAACAAACAAACACAACAGTAGTCTTCAGCCTGTACTGTAATACTGGAAAAAGATCCCTTTATGCCATAATCCAGAATATATGTGAATAAACGGCACATTTCATTAGACTCAACTACAAACAAACCACTGAAATGAACAGACTGTATTTAATTCCAAGATCTGGGTTAGAGAATACCCTGCGAAATACGATACCACAGTGGCTACGGATTGCCTTGATTAAATACGGCCCCTAGGCTCTATGCTGCTTCCACTGTGTGTCCCCTGTCACCCCACTGCGGGAGGCTGATGCTGAGGTTGGCAGGAATTGCTCCTGCTTCACTTTGACCAGCTCCCTTCTGTTGCATTCCTCCACTGCAGCATTCAAGACTTTCAGAGGCTGTTAATTCCTCCGCATTTCTCGCAATACTGGGAGAAATGTTGCTGTCGCACAGGGGCCTCCTGGGGCCCCTCTCCGGGGGCCCTCTGCACCTTGCTGCGTGTGATTTCACGCAGAGCTGATACCATCTGCTTACAGGTCACCCAGCTGCTGGTCACATCTGTGCCCTGGCATATTAAACACACCCCCCCACCAGCCCTGCTGTCACAGCTACTGAACTCCTGTTCTGTACATAATGCCCCCAAATCTCTCCTTTTTCCGCTGATGTTCAGTCATGTGCCCCCATGCCCCCCGCAGGTGGTCACCCCCCGACGCCTTCCTCTGTGCCCCTCACTGACTCCTGCTCTTCTGGGCACGCTATTTAGCAGATGGCCATCTACAAGCTGCAGTTAGACAGTCGTAACAGTAGGATTGTTTTGCTGCAGTGCTTCAGACTCATTGCAGTCTGGGATCTCCGCTCATCCTCCATTTTGGTTTGCCACGTTCCAGAGAGATAAGGGTGGAACAGCTCAGTCTGAGCACGAGACCGGACTTCTGTGAGTCTTCTTTCTTCTCTGCGCTTTACCATGTGGCCTCAGATTTGGCCTAAAATAGACTAGAGAGAGGCCTCACGAAGCCTCTGCCTGCTGAACATACATGTTACAGGGAACCCCAGGAAGGGTTAGTCTATGTCCCAGAAACACGGCTTCTTATCTCCATTCCAGG
The DNA here is from genome assembly GCF_048594095.1 of Paramormyrops kingsleyae. Classification (NCBI taxonomy): domain Eukaryota; kingdom Metazoa; phylum Chordata; class Actinopteri; order Osteoglossiformes; family Mormyridae; genus Paramormyrops; species Paramormyrops kingsleyae. Next base: position 7,514,721 of record NC_132805.1, read on the forward strand.
TGTGATCTTCCTATTCCCATATAAAACGTAAATGGGAACCATTAAAGTCCATCACCAGCCAAAGCAGGGTAACAACAACATTAGGCAAGTTAGATTTAAGAATTTAAGGCCAGTTTCACAATGACAAAGATGGCAAAAAACATTCAGTGACAATAATAGTTACTTTATGTTGTTGGCCGTTTCGTGTTTCCCATTTGCAGGGCGTTTCTACAGCATTGTGCCGGGTTTGAACAACGTCTCTCACAGTGCACAATGACCTTCATATTCATTATTGCTAAAAGGTTTCCACTAAGTTACAAACCCTCCCTCCCCCAGCAAATGTGATTACTAATGATTTCGCTCATTCCGGTCTGTGTGACGTTTAAATATAAAATGGCTGCCAAATTTAAAATCATCCCATTCGTGAACATGTAAATCACTGTTATTTTCCTTGTTTGGGGCATATTAAAGATCGTTAATTCAATACATTTTAATACCAATTGAGAGCTTTCTTTAAGATAAACAAATGTAATACTTTTGAGGGATCTGCAGGTACCCCGCAAAGAGGATAAGGGTGCATGGAAGAATCAGACTGCCTCTTCATAAACGTGCTGATTTGTAGCCCCCCCCCCCCCCCCCCCACCCACGTCCATTGTGTCCTATGTCCCACAGGGTCTGTTACACCTTTATCATTTATGAACAAATGTGGATACCATAAGTACTGGTAACCTTCAGATACACCTTCAATCTGATAACAGGCCATATGTCACTGACCCTTTCCCGTCTTCCTAGTGAGTATCTTCTGTTTCGCTACCTAGTATCATCACTGACCCGATTCTATCAACGCAGAGTGTGAAAAATAACTCCAGGTTTCCTTGAAAGAATAAAACACCAGTACTTGCATGAAGGACAGATCATTCATCTACAAAATAAGGCCAAACAACGCGAGCAGAACACTGGGTTCTGGTTATAATGCTAAACCAGAGAGACAGAGAGGCAGGGAAAGGCCCAGTACCGCTGGACCTGGAGCTTAAACAGGGAGCCGCCCGCACAGTTCTGCCGTAGGTCGGCCCGACAGACCAGGCGTTAGAAAGATGTGACTCGGGTATACAGGGATCATGCTGCAAAGTCACACACCTGAAGAGAGAAGGCAGCCCGGGGACAGGGACAGGGGCCAAATTCATCCTGGTGCATCTGTGACCTCACTGTGAGGACAGAGGAAAGCACCAATGACAAAATGTTTGATACAATTATCAAATAGGGTTGAACCTATATATATAAAATAAATTTAGCCCACACAGATACGAGGGAGAAGGATAGGTGGGAAAGGGCAACAGAACATACAGAGGCAAGTGGCAGCTGAGGGGAATCCAACTCAGAAACCACCCCCCCCTTACTGATCCTTACACAGACTGAGTGCTTCACTCCAGTCACTAAAGATAGTGAGTGAATAGGCAGGAGGCACTGACGATTCAAGGGGTAACAAAAGACACCATTCTGAGCTACACAAATGTTTAGACTGAAACCTGTCATTGAATACAGACACGTCTTTATAAGTGCAGTATTAGAGAAACAACAATACAATCCCATAGTCACTAATGACTGGCGGAAAAGTCTCTGTTGACAAGCACAGACGCGGGGGATCAATTTACACAAATAAGCTGCATATTCTCTTCACGGTCGTCTGAACTGCTCAGCATGTCAACACGACCCGAAACGATGCAATAAATCAGACTTGACACAATCGAGCCCAATTAAAGACGCGTTCTTCATGAAGCTCCCGAACGTGGTCTTGTAAGACAGACGTCACGTTTTACAAATTTGTTCCGGTCCGATTGGACCGTTATAGTCACTAATAATATTTTGCCTTTCCTACGAAGTGTATTATTTGACAGCCGTGGATCAAGAGCATTGCTATTATATTAGAGCTGCATTTCAAATGACACCCATAAAATCTACAGTAAATCAATGCCAAGAAACACCCGTAAGCCTACTCGTACCCGTACTCGTAGCCGTATTATAGATGTCGCGGGTATCTTGGCAACAGGCTACCCTATTCGCAAAGGAAATCACGCGGTACTAAGAGACTAGCCGCGGCCTTACCGAAGCAGCGCCAGGGGGCCGGTGGATGCCACTGCACGGACCCACAACAGATACCTGCGCTACCTGCTTTACCCGCCCCACACCCGCAAGCGGATTTATGCTGCAGCCCAACAAGGCGCCCTAGGCGGCACGCACCTCGGACAGCTTTCACTCAAACGCCATTTCCACCCTTGCTCTGGTTATCGGTCATTCGGGGATGTCACGTTGCAGGTTGGGCTCTGTCTGGCGGCTGAATCAGTACGGACCAGAGCTGCGGTCTACGGCTGCGGCGCAAGCTTTTATTCCAGCTGAGAACATCGCCCTGAAACTCCGCCTTTATCCATCAGTCACATGAAGTTCGCTGTTTACGCTGCAGTGCCACCTGGTGGCAGCCAGCTGTCCGTGACCCGAATCGCAACTATGTACTGAATGCATGTGTAATGAGCAAGAATCGCAGGAGCAGAGAGAGCCACGGAGATTCGCTTGCCGGGGAGAACACGCTTAACGCTTTAACAAACTTAATATTTCATATTCAGTGTTTTTTTCTCCACAAAAATGTAGTGCTTTATGTAATCAGTAATAAGCAATTTTCATTACCAAAACACACTAGTAATTTAGATGTTTAACTAAGGACTATTTTTTCCAGAGCTGTAAATTTGACTTGATTTGAAAATCAAAGTCGTCACCGACGTCTCACACATAAGACCAGGTATACAATCCCGTCGCGTACCCACTTGTCCCGGACAAGGTGGCTCTTTCAGCTTGTCTTAAAATATAGTTCTGTCTTGTGTTCAAATCCCACCTCCTCTGTTTTTGTATTTTCTTCCCTAGTGTTTCATTTGTATGAGTTTTCTTGTTCCTGTATCTTGTGGTTTGTATTTGGTTTTGGTTTCATGTTTTGTGCCCATGCTTGTGTTTTTACCTGTCTGTCATTCCCCTAGTGTAGATTCTGTTTCTTAGTTTCTTTGTTAGTTCGAGTTCCCTGAATTTATTTATTAGTTTCAGCTGATGCCTGTTTTTTTGCCTGCCCTTGTGTGTTCATCTGATTGCTCATTGCCCTGCCCCTTCCCGGATTGGTTAATTGTCTATGTCTCACTCCTTTTGTGTCGTTACCCTGTTTAGGTTTTGTATTTAAGTCCCTGATCCTGTTCTGTTCTTTCTGTAGTCATTGTTGCATGTTGGATATTGTTTACCTGCCTGTACTTGTTTACCTGCCTGTACCTGTTTACCTGCCCCATTTTGTAATTAGTCTTTGTTTATCCCCATTTACTTTTTTCCCCTCGTGCATGGTCTTTTTATTTTGTAGTGTTTTTCTGTTTAATAAATCCCCATTTGGCCTCTGAGCTGCCAGTGGGTCATCCACATCCTCTGTTCCCCACCTGCTCGATGCCATGTCCTTGCCCCCGAGCTGACCTGTTTCGTGACAGAAGTCACACAACTGAAGTTCGTGAAGGGATCGTGAATTTACGTATACCAGCAGAGAAACATTGAACACATACTATATGGACAAAATTATTGTTACACACCTCTTGAATTCAGGTGTTTCATTCAGACCCATTGCCACAGGTATATAAAATCAAGCACTTAGCCATGCAGTCAGGGTTACAGTTTGCTCTGGAGATTCAGTGAATTCAAGCATGATACATTGATTGGTGGTTTGACATGATGATTTCGACGTGACGCTGGCTACAGGACTTGCTGCATCAGAGGTTGAAGTTATTGGTGCGGTTTGACTGTCCGAAGGCTCGGGCTGGTTGGCATTGGCGGATTCATTGTCTACCATGACAGCGCTGTTCGTGTTGCTGGTTTTTCCATCCCGTATATTTCAACTGATGGCTGAGTTGCTTCCTGCCTTTTTTGCAGCTTAATGACAGGGTGCAACATCTTCAACTTTTGACGGATGCTTTGCATGCAAATGTTTCCCTAAATTTGACGTGGATCCACCTCGGTATGAAATCTGCTGCCCACATATATCGCACTTTGCTTTCATTGCTCCCGGGATGACTGAGCAGCTGCAGCCAAAATTTGCTACACTTTTTTGCCAGTTGAGATTGAGACATGACGATTATTAACAACAAACGACTAAACTAATACTATAGGATGCCAGTAGCAAAAATATTTTACGCTGTACACTAACAGAAGTCTCACAGTGAATGAAATTAATGTCCCCGCACTGCTTTCAGACTCAGAAAGAGATCATTTCTCAGTTTATGGGCGTGCATCTGTGACTAATATATGTATTTTTTTGCAAACTGAAGCCTGACTCTTCATTAAGAAAGGAAAAGAGTCAAGAACACCACAAAAATGTCATTGCATGCACATAACTTTATTGGTTGTATTTAAAATAAAAGTGGCAAGCAGAATACTAGGCTCGGTATACAATGAGTTTATACAGATCCTTCCAGACAAACGTTAGAAACCGTACTTGCAAATGTTTCTAAACTTAAACTATAGTTGGGCATTGGTTTGTCAGGGCACAGCACACAGTGACAGCCTTATCCAGCATTGTGGTTTATAATCCATGCACGCGAATATACACATACATGCACTGATAAACGTGTCACTATAGTTTTGCTGTTTACTTTTGTCTTTAAAAAGCATTCACTCTGTATTGCTAGTTTAAAAGATTAACCCATTTCTGCTACCCTCTGTAGTGAAGCTTGCTTGCTAGCGTAGGTTAACCAATGTGAAAATACCAACTTTAGAAGACAAAAAAATGTATATTCAGTAATACTACTTGAAAAACATGTTACTTGCCTTTATGAAAATGCTGAGAGCAAACATGCATTAAGGGAGATATCGTGTTGAAAGTGATCTCCTTCCGTCTCATTGCTGTGACCCAAGCCACTAGATGCCTCTTCATTACCTCCTCTACCTGCTGTCCTTATCCTCGTTTCCAACTGAAAAAAATTCATTTTGTTGTCCACCTTTCTGCCATTTTTACCATGTGATTTAGTATGACAGCCTTTCATAAAGCACGAGTGTCCCATCTTACCAAAGATAATGGGCTTGTTCCACTTCATGCAACCGCTTACAGCGCTAGCTTAAAGAAATGCATTCTGGTCCTGACATAATGCATCATGGTTAGATTTTTTTTGTCTGACTTAATGGTGCGTGTCACTGTCACTACCGAAAATGTTACACCTACCGAAAATGTAACTTCCGCTACTACGCATGCGCACATTCATCACGCATGCGTCCACGAAACCACATTTTCTGGCACTTCTTTATTACGCATGCGTAATGTACACTTCCACAGGCCCGATACTGCGCATGTATTCACATTTTGCGGCAGACCGTGATTGCGTGATTCAGGGCGTGGACGTCGTGTATCATCATTCATTAATCACGTACTGTATTGTGAGATGGGTCATTGATGTTTATATTTGTAGTTCAGCCGTCACTTTAGTGTGGTATTTAAACCATATTGCTTTGCCGATTGTAATATTTGCATCTGTGTGCGCGTTGTTTGTAGTGCCTGACAGTAATCTTACATAAGGTTTTTCCCAAGGGTATTGCTGAATAGATGCCTTTTCTTTAGAAAACGTAATAAAATTGGGGTGTATATCAATCTTGTGTACCCATATTGCTTATCAAGGGGCTGTGATATATGTACAGCATTTTCTAAAAAAAAAAAAAAAAATCACACCAAAAAAATAGTTAAGAACTTTTATTTGCACAACATAAACAATGTTTATGTTGTGCGGTTTGGCCCAAGAAAAAACAATCGGTCGTCTGTCAGAAACAAATATAATTTGCTTTATTTAGCACCACAAGACACAGCTGTCATAACTGACACGAGTGTGTGGTAATTACACTGATACAATTAAGAAATGAAATGACTAAGGAGAAAAAAAAGCAGGCTTAGTTTAAGTAACTTCACAGCACATCGAACTGGGAGTAGTACATAATGGTAACATTAAAGTAATGTCACCTTTGACTGTAAAATTGATGGCCATACCCTGTATTTTACGTCGCTCCTTCTGAAGCACATTGGGCATTAAAGGCCTATGTGAAATAAAATCTTTTAAAGTCGAAGGACTCCATCATTATCCGGTTAAATCTTCTCTTTCCTCTCGCTGTCGACATTCTTATCAAAAATCAACAGACGATGAAATGTGACGCGATGCCGTAAAAATAGCACGCCTCCTTCCAGAAGTCGCAAGCGTGCGCATGCGTAGTAGCGGAAGTTACATTTTCGGTAGGTGTAACATTTTCGGTAGTGACAGTCACTACCGAAAATGTTACACCTACCGAAAATTTAACACATTCATCACGAAAGATCACGTAAAACCACGAAACCACAATTTCCGGCACTTCTTTATTACGCATGCGTAATATACACTGAGTGACATCACGTCCGACAATCTCCCATTCGAGCTACCCACAATCCCACATCTCGGAACAAACATGACTGCCTCCATGAACACATTGCTGTGTGTTGTTGCTTTATATTTTAGCAGACTTGGAGTTTTCCAAATGAAGAAAATGGAGAAATAGAGATTTTTCCGAGAGACAAACAGGAAACACGAACTAGTCAAACCACATTAAAAGCTTTATAAAATATTTTAGTACATTCATAGCGATATTCTTTTTTCGAACGGTAAACAAACTACAAACAAACCAAGTCGCCATGTTGAAATTACTTTACAGGAGCAACTCGGACCACAAAATCATCTCCGACTTTAACGTCATAAAAGGGGCGTGTTTCCGATGGGAAGTGATGTTTTTCGTGACGTATCGTGACGTTTTCATCCGAGTTCCGACTTGGAGAGAAATAATCGGAAGCACCATCAGACAACAAAATTCTGTCCGACATCAACGTCATAAAAGAGGCGTGTTTCCGACGGGAAGTGACGCTTTTTTTCGTGACGTTTTCATCCGAGTTCCGACTCAGAGAAATAATCTCTAATATAAATGGTCATTGAGAATGCCCAACATCTCCCATTACAAGGTGGATTTGAAACATTATTTTGGAACATTACAAGGACTTTTAAGCCGGAAAGCAACCAGAACTATGAGTGCATTTGCGGAACTGGATTCCTCTGTTATATCATTATTGTAGATGTACCCCTCTTGTTGTTGTCGCTGTTATTGTCGTTGTTGCTATTGTCATTGTTGTATTATTGTTATAATAAAAAAAGAGAAATAATCGAACGCACCATAAAAAAAAATAGAAATAATCTCTAATTGCACACCTATCTTTGTTGTGTTTCTAAAAGAGATTAAGCAATATTTAAAAATTATTTCAACTTCTCATAATAAAAAAGCAGTTAGGACCTATTAAATCTGTACAAACTACAAGCTTTTACATATACTTAATCTGTAATTTATCTGGTGAAGTACCCTCTGCTTCCTTTACCTTGTTTGTTTTTCCATTCTATTTTGTGCCTAATTGATTCTCTTCTTCTTTACTTGTAGTAATTTTTGTATTATTATTTAATCTCTTATCTGCTGCTAAAATACCTGTATTATTTACATAGTTTTTTTTTCGCTGTATTGATTATTCTGTTATTTCAAAAGTTCAATAAAGCAAAAAAAAAAAAAAGAAAAATAATCGAATGCAGGATAAGGCAGCGCTGCAAAACAACACCACGCGCATTCGCGTAACCATGTCACATGGTACAAAAACCTCGCGAGAGCAAGACGACTTAAGACATCGCATAGGATCTCTCAGCCGGCTGCACAAACTGGAACCACCTCCATGACGACACAACTTTGCCCTTACTGGCTGAAGAGTTTAGTTACATGACGTTTGTATCCCAGGAAGTTCCGATGTGTTATCTGCTATTTCTCCTGAATATCATGTAAAGCAGTGAGAACTGGTTTTCAGTTAATTTACCTGGTAAAATAAGGTTTGAATAAATTACATAAATGCTCTAACAGTACACGTAAGTTAGTGGTTTATTTATTGTAATGTAATGTTGCGCTGCTTTATTTGTTTAATCATTCTTTGAAGGCATTCAAGGAAGAATTGCATTGTACTCTGTACATGACAATAAAAGTTTGAATCCTTGAAATACATGTATTTGATTTTTTTTTCCTGGCAGCTATCTTTTTACACAGAGCCACTATACGCAATAGTTTTATTCACTGCTAACAGTTTATATCAGGAGTTGGTTATTGTAAAAGAAGTAATGTGCATGCAGATGATACTTGTATAGATTTATCTACACCCTTCTGGCAGTGCTGCCTAGTGCCATTGCAGTCTGGTCTCGCACACTACGAGGAGTAGAAGTTGTCCGACTTGGCTGCAGTAAGTTTATACTCCACCCCTGCACCCGCCGGCAGATCTCGCTCCATGTCAAGCCCAAGTCGAACGCATCCACAGATTCCATTGCTTAGCCTTGGTATCCCGGATGTATAGCTTGTATTTTTATTTTTTGCATGTGAATTCGGACCATCGAATTGGAGGAACTTTGAAATGTTCTCTTTGAATTTTTGAAACTTGAGTTTTTCGTAATTTGTATCTGTAAACCCTGAATTTTATTTTATTGTGAATTTGTGAACATGGAAAAATAGTAGTGAAACTGCATTTTAGAAAATTTCAAGACTGTAATTCAGAGGCAAAAAATCTGCATATTTTCAATGCATACATTTTCAATGTTAGATATGGAGGGAAATCCCGGACATTTTTCAAAAGGAATTGCAAATTGCATTTGCAATTGCGTTTTCCATATGTGGACGCATAAAGTGCGGAGGCGTGACCACGGGGGGGCTGGGGTGGGCACTGCCCCCCCAGAGACAAGCCGTGCCCACCCTGCGAAATACTCTGTCTGTCCAATGAAAACATTTGATTTTCAAAACTGAGTTGCTTTCCAATTGATATGAATTAGGGGCGTATCCGTCAGTGCCTCCTCCACTAGACATACACGTGCTGCTCACGATTCGCTTCGCTATGCATTTTGCAGCACATTTTGAAACTGTTGACCGTAATCTTTAATTAAAACAGCGTATACGCTCCATTCTTCTTTTATCTTCTGGTTGGTAATAGCAAAAACTATGCATAGGTGGCTTATTAAAAAGTCCGTACCTTCAACCTCTGTCCCTCCGCAAGCTGCTGGCTCTTCAACAAAACATACAGTCCGGTCTGCCTGATTTAAATATGGATAGCCCATTTTAATTCATTATCCCAAGCGCGCTTTCGGAAAGACACTCAGATGTTTTAGTGCAAGCTGGTATCAGTCTCGACCATGGCTTGAATATTCTGTTGTCCGTGATGCCAGCTTTTGCTTTGCCTGCCGCAAATTCAGTGTTTCCAATTCGGACCGCGAGGACATATTCACCAAACATCGCTACACTAATTGGAAAAAAGCTCTAGAAAAAGACGGTGGCTTCCACAAATACGCGTCTAGTATCCCGACCGTCAGAGCCATGTCTGCATGGCAAGAGTATCGGCGCCGGGCAGAGACGGGTGAAAGCATAGTTCAACTACTGGGTACAACCAAGATAGAAAAGAATAGATATTACGTGAAAAGCATTGGGGAGGCCGTTCAGTTCCTTGCAGTCAATGAACTGGCTCTGCGTGGTCACAATCACGAAGGTGGGGAGGAGGGACTTTGCCTTAAGTTATTTGATTACACAATCACAAAAATAATAAAAGTTCTATTGCCTCTTAATTTTTATTGAACAATGGGTTATAATTTATGCCATAATTTTTGCTTTTATATGTTATATAAAACGAAGTTGTTGTTATTATTTGACCCCCCTACAAAAATGGGGATGGATGGATGGATGGATGGATATTTTTTGCCCCCCCCAGACAAGCCAAATGCCCACCCACACATGATGTTCTGGTCGCGACAGAGGTGAAGCGACATGAACATTACTTTTTTTTCGGTCCTTATCGGTAATCATAATAATAATAATACACTGTGATAAACAGGTACAGTAAATACATCATTACTCACACCTTTTTATTGTATTTATTGAACCTGTTTATACCTGTTTTACTATGATTACCGATAGTGAAAGAAAAAAGTATTGTTCATGGCGCTTCATCTCTGTCGCGACCATTCACATGGACTGTGTAACTCAGCCTTATGCCAAAGTAGTGCGCAGCAGCGTTGCATTCACTCCTTCGAGTAATATTAATTGCAAGACTAATGTATCTTATTATATTGTACCCTGATGTCAGCAATGTTTTTTTAAGAGAACGATTCGATTAAACAAGCGAGTAACATCAAACACACAGCAATTCATCTATCTAATTATGTCAATTACATCATTTTTGAGAAATCAGTAAACTCCTGAAAATTGCAAATGCAGCTTAACCTAGAGGTCTAGCAAACGTAGTACGGCAGCTATACGCAGCTAACCTGTTCCTTACAAATATTAACATGTGCGCACAAGTTATGTATCTGACAATTCGGCTTTTCATCAGTGCTTAAAAGAGCTGGGCTACCAGTCGTACTAACGTATGGTGTTAACGCAGCGGTGGGAGGGGTGAGCAACATCACCTATAAAGAGAAATGAGCTTGTGATATTCATTTCACAACCAGCGAGACGAGCCATGGATAAACTTAAACTACTAAGCAGTTTCGTCCACAAACAGCAGACCACCCTGGGCTTTGGCTTGGTGGCCTTGCTAACGGCGGGTGGAGAGCAGATTTTCTCGGCCGTGGTTTTTAAATGTCCCTGTAATTACTGGAATTTAGCGTACGGGAGCGTGTTCCTCTTCGTTCCTGCCCTTGTGCTTTTTGCCCTCGGATGCGTTTTAAACAACAAGATCTGGAGGCTGTTCACGGGTTTATGCAAAGACTCACAGCAAAAATTCCACTTGGCCAAATTCCAAGTGTTCCTGCCGATCTCCATCAGCGCGGCGGTCGCCCCTGTCAGCTGGATCGCAGTGGCGCTTCTCAGCGGCGTTTACTTCGAGTGCATCCTGACTGGGGTGAACACGACCTTTCTCAGGGAACGCCTCTGTTCTGGGAAAACGAAGGCTTGTCTGGAGGAGGTCAACTTATTCCCCTGTGGGAAAGGTTCTGTGCCTGCGGACGAGCGTGATGATGTGCTGATGGGCCTTCGTGCGTTGTCACAGGTGAGGCTCATGTAACTGGGAGATCTTCCTAAGGATGATTTATGTAAAATGGGAGATCTTACTAATGTTGAATGGGAACTATCTTGGATGATTGATGTAAACTTAGAATTCTAAGTAACGTTTTGTCAATTGAAACATTTTATGATTTTGGACTAACGGGAAGCTTTTCTTTTTTAGTTGATTTTAACTTTTCTCCCCCAACCCCACCTGTTCTGTCGAAAAATACTACCTATCGAGACGTGCTATCCAGCCTTTCTGCGCATGTGCAGTTCCACCGTTTTGGGATTAGGGTTAGGTTTTAGGGGTTAGGGTTAAGGTAAGGGTTTTAGGGGTTTTGGGGGGTTAGGGTTAGGGCTATCTATTAGCACTACGGTAGCATTTTTGGACAAGGCAGCATATATCGACAGAACACCCCCCCCCTCAACAAAGAAAGAGTTTAATAAAAAAAACAGCAAAGAAGCTATTGGTGGTAGTCTAATTAAAGACAACCGATAGAAAATAAGATGAAATACAAAAGAAAAGTGAAAGTACGGAAATTTATCCATCCATCCTTTTATGTATTTTTATACTCGTTACGATCCCGGAAAGTACCGCGCAAGGCCGAGAGGGGGCGCCACCGGGGCCGGCACTCCGCGCATTCACACACACACAGCGCATTTTTAAAAAATGGAAATCGGGAAGCTCAGTTCATGCACGTGAGCCGGACGAAGTGCTAGTGTATGTTTTCTATCTCTGTTCCCCTTTAATCGGCGGGTCACAGCATTTAGCTCGACAGATTCCTGTCAATCGTATAGTGTACTTAACGCAATTTCTACACTAACTTGGTAATGATGCGCTTCGAGAATATCAAATGTTCACGGCGATTAGTTTTACGTGTGAAATCAATAGTTTATCATTTATGTGCACTATAAATATTCAATAACACTGAGGTAACTACCACCCTTGCGCAAACGAGGGATGCGAGCCACAGTGAAATCAGGCGCTTTCAGTCAGTGTGGTTCCTCATTTAGTTGAGGAATTATGCCAATTATTCCGATAACCGTGACTTGAACAATAACTTTGATTGAGTGTTAAGAGGTGTGCTGTGAATCTTGGCATGCGTGACTATGATTTCATACTGTTTATTTTGACATGAACGCGTAGAAGGTTAGTAAAGATGTCTGATAAGGCAGTTTGGTGGATGAAGTGACGTCAAGACCATGAGCAGTTCTCTAGTAGTGGTGGTGAAAGCTTCTGTAGCCAAGTGACTTAAACCTTTTGCTCAATATCGTCTCTTTGGAATAGAAAATATTTCCATTCCAGTGACTGAGTGAAAAAGTTTTAGGACAACTTATTGATGGTTTAAACCCAGCAGATTATTGCGGTCCATGCAATGTGACAGCTGCACGTGCACGAAATACCATGTCCATATTAACATCAGGCATCGTGCAAGGCTAGCGCGGACACCAAGACCCACTGCTTATTTTTTTTAGTAATTCGTGAATCCATAGGCTACCATCGAACATGCGGTTAGCTGGTGCAGCCCACTCGGGGCCGGCTCTACGCTGGGGCAAGAGGGGGCAACGCCCCCTTAAACAAACGTCCTGCCCCCTTAAATCAAACTTTTAGAAGTTGAGGAAGAAAATAATAAATACCCACAAACTGAATATGGACAAGATTTACTACAGAAGCTGAAAAATCCACTGAAAAAGGCACAAACGAGATGGTAAGTTTCACTTCTTGTTCGCTCTTTCTCTCCGCGTTCTGTTTGTGCGTGGGCTCACACAGCACTCGGCAGATCCCCCACTCACCCTCCCCCCAGCTAAACATCCAATCATCAGAGCGAAATGAGCTGCGTGATTGCGGGAGGTTTAGAGGAAGCAACAGCAGTCTCTCTCGTCAAAATCATAGCGACTCGTTAGGTCATGGTTCGAATTACGGGTGGTACTGGGGGTACAGTACCCCCCGATCAAGACCAAGACCCCCCCCCCAAATAGACAAAAATAGCAATTTGGGTGGGGGGGATCTTAACATTTTTTTTTTTTTTTTTTAAAGAAAGATAACCTCACCTTGTAGGAAAATTTTATGTAAAACGATTTCAGACACCCCGTGTGTGGACCGTACCATTTTAACCACCTCGGTGCTAGAAGCAGCTTAGCCAGTCGGTTGCGTCATTCATTCTCATTGAGCGACTTGTTCATTGTGATTTCAAGATTTCAAGATTCTTTATTCGTCACATACATAGTTATAACAAGTACAAGATGTAGTGAAATGAACCCTGACCGATCCTATTTTTTAGTTTTATATTTCAGGACATCCCCAGGTGGGAATGTCAGGGGTTCGGTGCATTGTGGATCGGGTGGCGGCCAAGGGAGGCCCTGGCGGTCCGATCCCCGGCTGACAAAACTGGCTCTCGGGACATGGAATGTCACCTCTCTGGTGGGGAAGGAGCCTGAGCTGGTGCGTGAGGTTGAGAGGTATCGACTAGATATAGTCGGGCTCACCTCAACACATAGCTTGGGTTCTGGAACCAATCTCCTGGAGAGGGGCTGGACGCTCTTTTACTCTGGAATTGCGGCGGGTGAGCGACGCCGGGCTGGGGTGGGGCTATTGGTGGCCCCACAGCTCGGTGCATTAGCAACGGAGTTTACCCCAGTGAACGAGAGGGCTGTTTCCCTGCGCCTTTGGGTCGGGGACAGGTCTCTGACTGTCATCTGCGCTTACGCGCCGAATGTCAGTTCAGAGTACCCGGCCTTCTTGGATTCCCTTAGCGGTATGCTATTTGGCGTACCGCGGGGGGATTCCATCGTTTTGCTGGGGGACTTCAACGCGCACGTGGGCAATGACAGTGTGACCTGGAAGGGGGTGATTGGGAGGAACGGCCTCCCTGATCTGAATCTGAGTGGTGTTCTGTTATTGGACTTCTGTGCAATGCATGGTTTGTCCATAACGAACACCATGTTCGAGCATAAGGGTGTCCATAAGTGGACATGGTACGAACATGCCCGGGGCTACAGGTCGATGATCGATTTTATAATCGTATCATCTGATCTGCGGCCTTCCATCTTGGACACTCAGGTAAAGAGAGGGGCAGAGCTGTCAACTGATCACCACCTGGTGATGAGTTGGCTCAGGTGGCAGGGGAGGAAGCCGGTCAGACCTGGTAGGCCCAAGCGCATAGTGAGGGTCTGCTGGGAACGTCTGGCAGAGGCTCCTGTTCGCAGGAGCTTTAACTCGTGCCTCCGGCAGAATTCCAACTGCATGCCGGGGGAGGTTGGGGACATTGAGTCTGAATGGACACTGTTCCGGACCTCCATTGTGGAAGCAGCCGTACGGAGCTGTGGCTGCAGGGTGGTCGGTGCCTGTCGTGGCGGTAACCCCCGTACCCGATGGTGGACACCAGAGGTGAGGGGGGCCGTAAAGCTGAAGAAGGAGGCTTACCGGGAATTATTAGCCTGGGGGTCTCCGGAGGCAGCTGACGGGTACCGGCGGGCCAGGCGGAACGCAGCTCGGGCGGTCGCAGAAGCAAAAACCCGGGCGTGGGAGGAGTTCGGTGAGGCCATGGAAAGTGACTTTCGGTCGGCCTCAAAAAGGTTCTGGCAAACCATCCGGAGTATCAGGAGGGGGAAGCAGCTCTTGGTTCCTACTATTTATAGTGGGGAGGGGGTGCTGTTGACCTCACCTGGGGACATCACCCGGAGGTGGAAGGAATACTTTGAGGACCTCCTCAACCCTGCCTCAGATACATCTACACACACTGCCTTTGAAACATCTGAGGGCACAGAGTCCGAGGGTGCTGGGGGGGGCTTGCACATCACTGGCGCTGAGGTGGCCAGGGTGGTTAAAGAGGTCCGTGGTGGCCGGGCCCCGGGGGTGTGCGAGATCCGCCCGGAGTACCTGAAGGCTCTGGATGTTGTGGGGCTGTCGTGGCTGACACGCCTTCTCAACAGTGAGTGGAGGTCAGGGACAGTGCCGCTGGATTGGCAGACCGGGGTGGTGGTCCCCTTATTTAAGAAAGGGGACCGGAGGGTGTGTTCCAACTACAGGGGGATCACACTTCTCAGCCTCCCTGGGAAAGTCTATTCCGGGGTACTGGAGAGGGGGGTGAGATCGATAGTCGAATCTCGGATTCAGGAGGAACAATGCGGTTTTCGTCCTGGCCGTCGAACACTGGACCAGCTTTATACCCTTGCAAGGGTACTGGAGGGGGCCTGGGAGTTTGCCTATCCAGTCTACATGTGCTTTGTGGATTTGGAAAAGGCTTACGACCGGGTTCCCCGAGGTGCTCTGCGGGGGGTGCTTCGAGAGTATGGGGTCCGGGGTCCGCTGTTGTGGGCGATTCGGTCCCAGTACGAATGGAGCAGAAGCTTGGTCTGCATTGCAGGTAATAAGTCGGATGTGTTGCCAGTGCGGGTTGGGCTCTGCCAGGGTTGCTCTTTGTCATCAGTCCTGTTTATAATATTTATGGACAGGATTTCTAGGCGCAGCCAGGGTGTTGAGGGTGTCCAGTTTGGTGACCTCAGGATTGCATCACTGCTTTTTGCAGACGATGTCGTCCTGTTGGCTTCATCTGCTGGGGATCTCCAGCGTGCTCTGGGGTGGTTCACAGCCGAGTGCGAAGCGGCTGGGATGGGGATTAGCACCTCCAAATCCGAGACCATGGTTCTCAGCCGGAAACGGGTGGTTTGCCCTCTTCGGGTCGGGGAAGATGTACTGCCTCAAGTGGAGGAGTTTAAGTATCTCGCGGTTTTGTTCACGAGTGAGGGTAGGCGAGATCGGGAGCTGGATAGACGAATCGGAGCGGCGTCTACAGTTTTGCAGGCGCTTAACCGGTCCCTCGTGGCTAAGAAAGAACTGAGCCAAAAGGCAAAGCTCTCAATCTATTGGTCCATCTTCGTTTTCGGTTTTGTTCACGAGTGAGGGTAGGCGAGATCGGGAGCTGGATAGACGAATCGGAGCGGCGTCTACAGTTTTGCAGGCGCTTAACCGGTCCCTCGTGGCTAAGAAAGAACTGAGCCAAAAGGCAAAGCTCTCAATCTATTGGTCCATCTTCGTCCCTACCCTCACCTATGGTCATGAGCTATGGGTAATGACCGAAAGAATGAGATCGCGAATACAGGCGGCCGAAATGAGGTTTCTCCGCAGGGTGTCTGGGCTCTCCCTTAGGGATAGGGTGAGAAGTTCGGATATCCGGGAGGGCCTCAGAGTAGAACCGCTGCTTCTTCACGTCAAAAGGAGCCAGTTGAGGTGGTTTGGACATCTGGTGCGGATGCCTCCTGGGTGGCTACCCGGAGAGGTTTTCCGTGCATGTCCTACAGGGAGGAGGCCCCGGGGCAGACCCAGGACTCGCTGGAGGGATTATATCTCTCGGCTGGCCTGGGAACGCCTCGGTGTCCTTCCCGAGGAGCTGGTAGAGGTGGCTGGGGAGAGGGAGGTCTGGGTGCCTCTACTGAAGCTGCTACCCCCGCGACCCGAACCCCGGACAAGCGGTAGATGATGGATGGATGGATTTCAGGACTTGTTGAATTGATTTTTTCTTTCATAACTTAGCCTACCCTTTTTAGTTTTGGTAATATTGGCAATAGTGAAAAGTGTTTTGTTGGGTTCAAATATGTTTGATATAGGCCATCCAATTAAGGTAAATGTCATGTTTTTAGTTGTTTTAATCTGATGAGGAATATTTAATTTTATTTTTTGGTGTTTAATTTTTCCCCCTGAGGGATTGCCACTTTACTGTGGTCAGGGGGTTTGCGTGCCTCAGTGACCCTAAGCTACACCAGCAGAAGCTTAGCCTTCAGGTGGGACCCCCAAGTTGGACAGGTCTTAGGGTAGAGGCCTGGCAAAGTGCAATCCAATTACATGACAAAAACAGTTATCCAGAGCACCCCCAACACCACCCCACCCCTTTCATGCCACCATGTGCCCCCTTCACATTTCTGTCTGCCCCCTCATATATGCATGTCTAGAACCGGCCCCGGTTTCCTCGTTTGTCCATCCTTCCATTTTACTTTTTTATATTTTTGTTTCTACTGCTTTTTATTTTGTTTCTCGCTGTTTGCTGTATGTTTCAAAAGATGGCGGTTGTATTTTATATTTCATCGGCAGGATATTTGCATAACCAATCGACAGCAAATACTTTTGCAAGTCCCACCCTAAAGTACCGAAGTACCAAAGAAGTACCCCAACTGGTTTGACACTCTCAGTACTGAAACTTTCGGTACTGGTACTCGACCGGAAGCCAATGAAAAAGCAAAAGTACCGTACCGGAAGTGCCGTACTTTGTGTGGTGGAAAAGCGCCCTCTGACGACTCCAATTCAGTTACCTCCTTATCACCCTAGTGGTGCCGACTGGAACCCCCATACTCTCCCTGACTTCCTCATGATTATAAACTGCTATCCCTCCCAAAAAAGAATTTACACCCATGCCTACGCCTATGCTCGTACACGACCACTCAAAGGTTTTTGCACATTACAGGTTTTTTTTTTTAACCACTTTTCCATTCATTTCATAAACTGCAGATTTTTTATTCTTGTTCAGCATTGAAAAGTTGAGTGAACAACTATAAATGAAAATATAAGTGAAATAAAACTAGTTTCCTTTATAACAATGCAGTGTTACCCCTACCATTATATTGCCAACGGCACCTCCCGCCCCCCCTTGAAGGTCAAATTAATTTTATTTAATTTTCTATATAGCACCAGATCACAACAGAAGTCATTTAAGGTTACCTTTCCTATAGAACAGGTCTATACATTGTCCTTTTATTAAACACACACACACACACAGGTGAGCACACTCCCACCAGCGGACA
This sequence comes from Paramormyrops kingsleyae, assembly GCF_048594095.1. NCBI lineage: Eukaryota > Metazoa > Chordata > Actinopteri > Osteoglossiformes > Mormyridae > Paramormyrops > Paramormyrops kingsleyae. The sequence continues at coordinate 7,532,613 of NC_132805.1, forward strand.
GAAAGCGCGCATCGGAAAATATGTCGCGTCAACCACCTGAAAAGCAGACAAAAATATCTGCGTTTTTTTAAACTCTCCCAAGGTGGTGAAGATGGCAACACTCACTCTCAGAAGAACCCAGAAAGATACACTATGTGGATAATTGTCATAAAAATTAATGTTCTGATGTTTAGTTCAGTTGTTATATTGACTGCTATCATTAAAAGAAACACATGAACACCATGAATTCTGTGTCCGTCTGCCCCCCCCCCCCCCCCAAAGCTGTAAACCTAGGGGAAAGATATTAAAATTCTAGGCTGTCCTTTAACTTCAAATGCACTAGTTAACTGTTCCATCTCATGAAACAAAGCAGTATTTAATGTCCCTTGTAGAAAGAATGTGTTGAATTTTCTCCGCTGTTATAACTGCTAGGGGAAGTTACTTAGATGGGGGGGGGGGGGGGGTAGCGTGTGGCTCAGTGGGCTATGCCTCTGCACCTGTGATCAGAAGGTTTCCGGTTCAAGCCCAGCCTCAACACATCCTGCAAGGCCATTAACCACCAGCTCCATGGGTGCCATAACAGGTGGCTGCCCTTCACAGCCAGCTTGCTCTCACCTACAAAGAGCAAGTTATGGGAGGTGTAAAGAGAAACATGGATCAACTAATAAAAGAACCAAAGACATGACATTTCTTTGCTAATAAAGGTACTCAAATTGTGAACATACTGTAAATGTCATGACCTGCTCATCCGATCCTCCTGTGTGCCACGCCCCCCTCATTACCTCATGTTAATTCCTGATTGTGATCACCTGTTGCCTATTATTTTCAGCTTGTCCTGTGTATTTTAGTCTGCGTCTGAGTGAGTTTCCCCAGATCCGTCATTGATGTTTAGTTGCCGTCTGCCCCGTGTTTTCCCACTAAACATGGTTCATTTTGGATCCTCGTCTGCCTGCCTCATCATTACCCGCTTCCTGCCTGCTCGCTGGACAGCGGACCTGACAGTAAATGTATTTGTTAGCAAAGAATTGAGAGTGTATTTTTAATAAATGTTAAGTGAGTAACATGCAAATGTAGAAAATCTCAGTGTGTGCAAAAACTTTTGACAGGACGAAAGTCTGCAAAATAAGTAAATGTCAAAGAAGTTGGCACTGTCTTTGGAACAGCCAGTGCATATAACTAATCTGAGCTCCATTTGACGGCAGATTTTAGGCTGGCTGCTGATTGCTGCCGTCACTGTGTTTGGCCTCCTGTTCACCTGTGTGGCCAAGTGCAGATCCCCGGTGAGCTACCTTCAGCTGAAGTTCTGGCAGGAGTACACCAAGAAGGAGAGCTCTCTCTTGGAGAAGCACATGGGGCAGAACGCGGAGTGCCTGGCTGAGAGGAACCTCAAGAGCTTCTTCCAGCAGACCCCCCCAGAACCTGTGCTGACGCCCGCTAATAAAGCCTGGCAGAAGATCTCCTCCCTGTACAGTTTTAGCACCGAGCATCAATACTACAGCCTTCTGCAGAAGTATGTGGAGACGGCGCTGGATGACAATAATGGCATGTCTGAGATGTCGGACCCTGGAGAGCCTGCCCCTACAGTGCTCAGCTTCGTGGATGAAGGAAAGACAACGTTTTAAAGGCCTGCAGGATAAATTAAACTAAACAATCAGCTGAAAATGGCTACGCTTTTTATCATCAGAGATAAGGTATTTTTTATAGGTCTAGTTTTATAGTTTTTCATAGATTTAAATCAATTGTGTGGTTGTGCAACTGAATCAAAAAATGTAATTGCACAACTCATGTATAACTTAATGCAAAGTGAACATGGAACTATAGATGTAAAAAAAAAATAATTATGCAGTCCGATGATTTAAATGTCAAAAGAGAGGACCATCTCTGTGACTCTGGTTTTATTGGATTTCCTGGATGGTAACTTTAAACATAAAAAAAAACAGGAAATTAGATATACGCCACATTTTGTAATTTATTCAAAGAAAGATTAGTCTAACCACATTAGGGCTGGGACGATTATGCGATGTACTCTATTTTTGCTGTAGCCTAAATCATTCCTTGCTCACTGAAGTAAGCTTAACTATAAGCTACCTTTGCTAGTGTTTGTTAAAAACATGTTTCTCTAGTTATGAAATCATTCCATGTTTTAGTATCTATTTTAATAATAATAATAATAATGAACACTTTATTAATCCCCGTGGGGAAATTGTTTTACATTAAAGTCAAATTGGTGTACTGAAATAATTAAGTAAAAATTATTGCAGTAATTATTAACTTAAGTCTAACATAGAAAAACTATTGAATCTCTTAAGATGCCTTTTTTTTAATAATGCCCTAATGTTTAAGAAATGTTTTAATATATTGAAATGTTAATGATAATTTTAGATTTGTGTGTGTGTGGGGGGGGGGTGAATTGTATTAAATGACTAACTTGAAAATAATTGCTTATCAATAAACATCAGATCAATTAAAAAAATGTATTAGTTGAATAATCGAAAATATATATGTATATATATGTATATTAGGGCTGTGCGTTGATTAAAATAAAATTTACTAATTAATCACAGTTTTCTGTATTTAATCGTGATTAATAACATGAAATTCTTAACATTTACAAATGTAAACTTACACAATAGCAATTGAATAATATATACATTTTCTGTAACATAAACCCAGGAGCATCATATTTTACATTTTAATGAATGAACCTGTGAAAAAACTAAATTTCTTTACTTATATTTGTTTGCAACAAGTGTCAAGCTGAATTATAACTAAACAGACTTCACTAAGAAGAGATGCTATTGTATTACCCATCAAAACACAATTAAATTAGTTTCCAAACATAGCAGTTGAAACTTAAAACTACTTCTCTCTCATTAGATCAGCTATTGTAATTCTTAACAGTCACCATTTTACTTTTACGTTCTGTAGTTTTGCGCACAGTTAATGCAAATGAATAGATTCTACTGTTCATCAATAAAGTGTAGCTGTCATTATACTTACAGATGTCTAATAATCCCCAGTTAGTACGTTGCCCTGAGTTCTCTCTAACATGCTCATTTTCAGTGCCCTCTTGTTCTCATATAGAGTGACTATTCTAGACATACAGTAAAATCCCGTGATAACGGACTTTAAGGGACCTGGCAAAACAGTCTGTTATATCCAAAGTCCATTATATCCAGAGTTGCTGTATGCCCAGAACGCAACTACCAAACACCATTTACTCATCCCACACCCCAGCAGACACACTTGTGGTATTGTTACTGATAGTGAATTGTTTTACTGTTCTTTATTGTGTATCTGTTAGAAACGTTTTCTGTAAGTTTCCTGCGTGCACCAGTGGCGGCTGGTGAAAAAAATTCTTGGTGGGGCTGACGTACCAATAGATTTCCCTTCCTAGTGCAGTATGAGCATTCGAATGAAGAGTCAGAAAATGACAATTTCACAATCATAATTTAATTTCCTTCTCAAAATCAACAGCTCTCCAGATATAGTAAATTAACAATTTACAGCTACAGTAATTTCGGGCTTGTCGGGTCCCAGCTCCTTAACGTGGATTTTTTTCCACCATCGTCCTTCTCACAAAAGGGTAATTCAATAACGATCTCTATGGAGTCAGAATAGTGCCATATGTACTTGTATGTGTTGTTCGCTCCGCCCCCTCGACCAGGACGCCGCCCACGAGACGTCGCACCGCCTGTTCACTTCCTGTTCCCGGAGTGAAAAGCCGGACAGCAAGATTCTTCGGGGAGCTCTGCTCGTTTCTTTTGGATTCGTGTGATTGGTTTGCTTATTGATTTTGACTATCCGTGTATGACTGTTTTGTTCTGGACTCCGACTTTCGCTTCGCCCCTTTCTGGTACTGTCGCTTTGGTTTGTTTTGGTTTCCTGGTTTATTTGATCTTCCGCTTGTTTTTGGACTACTCTCTTTGCCTTCTCCCTTTGGTACCTTTGCCTGTGTTTTGTATGCTTGCTGTGTGTGTTTGTACCAGGTGTGTGTAAGGAGTGACTGCCTTTTTGTTTTGCGAGACGTGGTTTATTGTATGTTTGGTTAGGGAGTCAGAATCTGGTGTTGTATTTTGTTTTCCTTGTGTTGCACTTAGATTAGTTCCAGGGGGGTATTCCATGAAGCAGGATTAAGGGAAAGTCTGGCTTATTTCGATAAGTCACGTATTATTATTATTATTATTAATAGTCACGTATCTGGTTAGGTAAAGTTGGATTACTACATGTACAATATAATAATCTATACCACAAGTGTGTCTGCTGGGGTGTGGCATGAGTAAATGGTGTCCTGTAGTTGTGTTCTGGGCATACAGCAACTCTGGATATAACGGACTGTTTTGCCAGGTCCCTTGAAGTCCGTTATAATGGTATTTTACTGTAAAATAAAAGCGTACGCTTTTACAAAGGTCAAACATGAAATGCAATGACTGAAATTGAAAGAAAATCTGTTAAAATAATATGAACAGGAAGATATTTTTATATTTTGTTTAGTCACAGTCTACTTTGAAAGTTTATAAGTGAAAAGCAAAGACAAGATACGGTTATTTGTGCAGAACATTTCACACGGATGTGACAAAGTATTTTACGGAGATCAAATAATATTATACAATAACACGGGAACTCAACCCAGCTGGCTATGGGAATCGAACCAGCAACTTTCACGTTATAAGGCGACAGCATAAACCACTGTACCACCGTGCCAAGCACTTGCAACATTTACGTAACTTGAACATTTAATCTGTCTGTAATGGATTGCCAAGCCAACTCTCTGGCTGTGTTTATGGCCACAGTATTGCCTTTTTTAACGATTACATCTTTGTGTTTTTCATACAGCTCCATCAGCAGCGTTTGTTCTGCGGCGGAAAGAAACACCGATCTCGTTTTAAACACTTTCCGACTCATTTGGTCGATCTATCGTTCATCCATTCATTTGGGCTTCTTAAATATCGCGGGTGTGCGCACTAAGTGAGACTATGCAAGTCTGCCTTGAATAAGCCTCGGTTAGTTAAAGCTGAACTGCGTTCGTGGAACGACATGAGGCTAAGTTTAGAGATGGAGCTAATTTGAGTCTCACTTTTTCGCGTAGGTCTGGCTTTATTTAGCTACTTTCATGGAATACCCCCCGGGACGTTTTCGTTAGCGGTGTTTTGTTTGTTGTTTTGGCCTTGTCACTCCCGAAGTCGGTTACACCTGGTGTTTGTGGAAGTCTTTGTGAAAAATAAAAAAAAATACAAAAAAAGATCCCTCTTGTTTCCCGTGTTCATTTTCCCATTCCCTGGTTGTCTTGTCTCCCCCTCTCCCTTTCCCTTACCTTTCTGGCGATCCCCAACCCTAGACTGGGGATTGTAACAGTGTACTTTCCAATTTGCACTCATAAAAAGAAATTTGCTCGCATTGAACACAATTTTCATTCGCAAAAAAAAATATATTTTGCAAATACACATCAATATTTTTTGTAAATGCGAAACCAAACATCTTCATAAAAATATTTTTTACAAAGATAGAATGGTTTTCAAGTACAAAACCTGTATTGCAAATCCAGGTCCTCTTGCAAATATCGACCTGCGAGTGCAAATTCACACATAAATATGCACATAAATAATTTTGGCACTAACTTGCCTAGCGCTTTACAGATAAATATTTGCTCGCATAGCCACCAATCAAATTAATTGATTAACGCAATTAACCCATCTGCAGTGCAGAATGACTCAAAATCCCTGAAATGTCTCTGTCAACCCATTTTGGGCAGTTTTGGTGCGTTCCATTTGCCCTCGGAACTCGTATTCCGAGTCGGATTCCGAGTTTTGAAGCCGGAAGTGACGACATGTGCGCTCCCGTTTCTTGGAGATCCGAGAAATATCTCGGTGCAGCACAGAGGATCCCGAGTTCAGAATCCAAAATGGCTGCGCCCTTTATCAACAGAAGGGAAAGTTGTAGTTTTATACTGTTTAAGCACTACTTCTCATTTGTGGCTCTTTAAATCGGTCGCACACACTATACCGTCCAACTTATCTATGGACGTGTTGCTATGGAGTTTTATACGTAAAGCACCGCGCATAATGTGTTATCAACTGATATTGCTAACAATGGCAATTAACCGGGCTAGAATTGGACTTCATGATTAGTCAGATTATTTGTCGGATTTACGGTAGTTCGGGGTAATTGTAAGCGAACGAAGATAAAGACCTTTTAACCTAAATCCGACAAGTTTTCCGGTTAAGCAAAAAATCTTGCTTTTTGATATGGGTCCATGGTATTGCACTTCTGTGGCAGATGGAATGCATCCAACTCATGCTCAAGATGTTCAATAAACATGTTAAGTGCATATATATCCCCTTTTTTCTTGAGTCTGTTTGCTCATACAAAATGAAATGTGATTAATATAGATTCAAAATGAATGATATTTAATCGTGATTAATCGAAATTAATCCACAGCAAACATGTGATTAATCTGATTAAATTTTTTAATCGTTTGACAGCACTAATATATATATATAGCTATAGCCCACGCAGGTACGAGGGAGAAGGTGGGAAAGGGCAACAGAATATACAGAGGCAAGTGACAGCTGAGGGGGACCCGACTCGAAATCCCCCCGTCTGTGATCCTTACACAGACTGAGAGCTTCACTCAAGTCACTAAAGATAGTTAGTGAATAGGCTGGAGGCACTGACGATTCAAGGGGTAACAAAAGACACCATTCTGAGCTACACAAATGTTTAGACTGAAACCTGTCATTGAATACAAACACGTTGTTTTTAAGTGAGAACCAACAATACAATCCCATAGTCACTATAATGACTGGCGGAAAAGTCTCTGTTGACAAGCACAGACGCGGGGGAACAATTTGCACAAATATTCTCCTCACGGTCGTCTGAACTGCTCAGCATGTCAACACGACCCGAAACGATGCAATAAATCAGACTCGACATAATCGAGCCCAATTAAAGATGTGTTCTTCATGAAGCTCCCGAACGCGGTCTTGTAAGACAGATGTCACGTTTTACAAATTTGTTCCGGTTGGACCGTTATAGTCACTAATAATATTTTGCCTTTCCTACGAAGTGTATTATTTGACAGCCGTGGATCAAGAGCATTGCTATTATATTCGAGCTGCATTTCAAATGACACCCATAAAATCCACAGTAAATCAATGCCAAGAAATACCCGTAAGCCTACTCGTACTAGTAGCCGTACTCGTAGCCGTATTATAGATGTCGCGGGTATCTTGGCAACAGGCTACCCTATTCGCAAAGGAAATGACGCGGTACTAAGAGACTAGCCGCGGCCTTACCGAAGCAGCGCCAGGGGCCCGGTGGATGCCACTGCACGGACCCACAACAGATACCTGCGCTACCTGCTTTACCCGCCCCACACCCGCAAGCGGATTTATGTTGCAGCCCAACAAGGCACCCTAGGCGGCACGCACCTCGGACAGCTTTCACTCAAACGCCATTTCCACCCTTGCTCTGGTTCAGAGTTATCGGTCATTCGGGGATGTCACGGTGCAGGGTGGGCTCTGTCTGGCGGCTGAGTCAGTACGGACCAGAGCTGCGGTCTACGGCTGTGGCGCAGGCTTTAGTGGTGGGCGGATCGATCCAAGTATTGATAATATCGATAATGTTGGTTTTGATATTGATCGATACCAGTTTAATGAGATCGATACTTCAGTTTCAATCTCTCTCCCTAATGCACTACGGCTGTCTGTGTTCGCGCTGCTGCTCTCAAATGCCGTTCCCGGCTGTCACATGACTCAGCGGCGCCAGGCTAGCAAACAGGCGCAGGCACATGTGATCAGCTGTTTCTGGTTGTTGTCATTAGTCCTCTGTATTAAGTCCGCGTTTCAGTTTGTTTCCCCAGTCCGGGGTGTATTTCTCGAACAACGACGGAAGTTAGCATTAACGATGCATCGTACTATGGTAGTTCAAACTAACCAACATCCGAACAACGACTGTTTCTCGAAACCGTCGTACCACAGTTGTTCGAACCACGTTAGTTAGTTAGGACTTATGTAGTTGGAACTACAGTGGTTCCAGCGCTGATTGGTCAGACTCACGGCAAGTCGTGCGCAACAACTAACAACGCACTTTCACAGCCGGTCGCGTACAAACACTCGCGAACTGTGTAAAATATATACTAATCACACATACACACACCTATATTTATTTGTGACTTCAATTTCTGTCAGTCACATAACGCCAATAAAATGAAAATTAGCAATCACGGAAAAATAATGCGACGCTCCTTGGAGTGATAAACAGAAAAACTTTTATTCCGACGTTGTCGCTTACAGAATATTGTTATACTGGCTGACTGGAATACACAGGTGTGTGTAATAACCAAACATTACAGACGTAATTTCCCGAGAACAAAGGCATGGATTCGTATCTGACCGCTGTAGTGTTATTCTACTGTTCCATTATGGAAAGGGCCGGTGTGTTGGCAGGTTTTTTTTGGGATAACCGTTGGATCAGTTGCTCAAACCCAGTTGTGCGACCTCTTCAGTCGATCGGTCCTCTACGTTCTACTCTAAGCACGAAGTTGCAGCGAAAAGCTTCATGCCTAACGGCCCTTTCTGAATAAAATTATCCACCCCTGTGCTAATCAATACTTTGCAGTCTGAGGTTTGTCCCTATTACTCACTACAGACAGTTACCGTACTTATTACCAGAGACCCACACAACAATTACGTTTCAAACTACATTTTCAGACAACTTAACATTATATGTGATCGTAGAGCTAAATTATTTCTTATTAGGTATTAAAGATTATTAAATTTCTTACTTACACGGTGACTATACCCTTATTAAACTGCATTTTCCACCATCGCTGACGAATTTACATATAACTACGCTTCTAACTACAGCTCGTGAGCTGTAGTTCGAACTACACAACTTAACGACAGTGTTTGCAAACGTTCGTTCGAACTATGGTTTTGAGAAACACCTGTGTCGTTTACCGATGCATCGTACCACGTAAGTCCGCAGTATTGTTATCTATGTAGTTTGAACTATGGTTTCGAGAAACACCTGCGTCGTACTTACATAGTTCGAACGACGGAAGTTGCTAACGTAGTTACCAACGATGGTTTCGAGAAACGCACCCCTGGTCATTGGGTGTGTCCGAAATCGCACACTTGCACACTTTTAGTGTGCGATTTTAGGGCGTAGTGCGTTCACACTGACAACTAAGCCAAAATTCAGTGCACTGAAAGTACCCGGATGGTGCACTGAAAACGGCCAGAAAACGCAGTGCAGAATCATGGACACTACTCGCACTAAACGGACGCCATTTTGACTACGTAGCGGAAGGGGAGGGACTTTCGGCAAGTTTTCATTGTTAAATTAAGGCGGACAACAACACAGACACGTAAGCCCAAGCGGAGGCAACTGCTTCATATAAATCTAAGTAACGTTAATAAAATTATTTTACTGATGTATACTGCGGTGTGTAGCCTGTCACTCTCTGACGACAGTTATAGATAATTTGAGTTTGCGATTATATTAACTTAGAAGAGTTTGCACACGTAAATGTTAGCAGTTTTTTAGCCGCTTAGGCGGTAGTAGATTAGATTAGCTTATAAACACGCAAATAAAACCACAAGGAAATTCATTGTAAACAAAACACGGCAGATATTTTGGCGCGCTGTAGAATCGCGATCAAATGCCTGTCCGTCACTTCCGGTAAGTGCAAAACGTTAGTGTTCCATTTAGGACAGCACTTACCCATGGTAGTGTGCACTACGCACTACATCTCAGTGCACTGAGGCAAGTGCGCGATTTCGGACACAACCATTCAGTGCGTTCGACTTTCTTAAAGCCATTCTGATCCTGACGCAATGCATTACGGTTAGATGAACTGCGACCTCTCACCCGGCTGCACAAAATGGAACCGCCTCCGTGACGACACACCTTTGCCCTTATTGGCTGAAGAGTTTAGTTACACGCATGACGTTCATATCCCAGGCAGTTCCGATGCGTAATCTGCTATTTCTCCCGAATATCACGTAAAGCAGTGAGAACTGGTTTTCAGTTAATATACCTGGTAAAATAAAGTTTAAATAAATGGCATAAATGCTCTAATAGTACACGTAAGTTAGTGGTTTATTTATTGTTAGTTACAGTAATGTTGCGTTGCTTTATTTGGTTAATCGTCCAGTCTGTGAAGGCATTCAAGGAAGAATTGCATTGTAGTATGACTCATTTTCTAATTTATATTAAGTAATTAAGAAGAATCCATATCGGAATCGTATCAGCGATACTTTCCCTGTATTTACTTGGTATCGCATGGATACCAAATCTTTTAGTATCGCACACCACTAGCAGGCTTTTATTCCAGCTGAGAACATCGCCCTGAAACTCCGCCTTTATCCATCAGTCACATGAAGTTCGCTGTTTACGCTGCAGTGCCACCTGGTGGCAGCCAGCTGTCCGTGACCCGAATCGCAACTATGTACTGAATGCATGTGTAATGAGCAAGAATCGCAGGAGCAGAGAGAGCCACGGAGATTCGCTTGCCGGGGAGAACACGCTCATTATTGGCAGTCCTGAAACACACGGGGGTCGGACCGGGTACACACAAGACACAGGCAAACACACGTGCGTATGTAACCATTAACATTTATTTATTGTTTTTTATATTGCCCACCACCACCCCCCCCCCCTTTTCGGAGGACAACTTTATTTTAAATTAAATTCAAGAGCAAAGAGTGTGGCCGCTCCGAACTCACCCGTCCTAGTACCGTGAAGGAAAAACTGAAACAACAATCGTAACAATAACAGACATTAATCACCATGGTGAGAGGGGGAGAGAAAAAAAAAAGAGAAAAAAAAGAAAACAAAGGTATACAGAAATAATAACACTATTAATGTAATTGGGATGGAAAAAAGTGTAGGGGAATACAGAACCATTCTTGTATGTGCAAGTGTAGGTGTGAACTGATTTGTCATTGGATGTGCTGGCATTTGATGCTGTCAGGGGAAGCAACAGCACCTCCCCCCCCCCCCCAGGCCCAAGGCCACCCCGCCGCCCCCCCCGGCACAAGGGCCCACGGCCACACGTCCCCAAGACAACCACCCGCTCAACCCAGGAGGGGCAGCCTGCGAGGGGTCGCCCAACCCCCGTACAGGGAGGCCCGCAGAGGGGGGGCGGGCGGCGAGCCCCCCAGTCCCGCCCGCAAGCCCCCCACCAAGGAAGGTTTGTTTGTTGTTGTTAATTAACATTAACAACAACAATACAACAAGGGCTATTTACAACTGCACGCGGGGCATGCTGGGACATGCGCCCCACCAGTGCTACACTATTATCCAACCGTCTCCTAAATGCTGCCCATGATCAGGGCCAAGGGGCAGCATATTGTTATTATTACTGCTGTTATTATTATTAGCAGCTAGCTGAATTGCTGCCTGTAAATTGCATGCAGTTCTTGTGCCCCGTGCTGCTCCCAGCACATAACTGGTTGTGTATACATGGTTGGAAGATGGACAGAGGGTACTACTAGATGGTAGAAGAGTTGAAGGTTAGATGGGTATCAGTGATATACTGCTGAATTTAAGCTCTCTGTGTTGAATCAACACCATCAATTGTGGATATCTCTGATACACTATTTGGACAAAAGTATTGGGACACCTGGCCGTTACACCTACAGGAACTTTAATGGCATCTCATCCTACATCCATAGGCATCAATATGGAGCTGGTCACCCCTTTGCAGCTATAACAGCTGCCACTCTTCTGGGGAGGCTTTCCATAAGATTTTGGAGTGTGTCTGTGGGTATTTTTGCCCATTCATTCAGAAGAGCATGTGTGAGGTCAGGCACTGATGTTGGACATGAAGGCCTGGCTCACAATCTCCTTTCTAGTTCATCCCAAAGGTGTTTGATGAGGTTGGGGTCATTGGTCTGTGTGGGCCAGTGAAGTTCTCCTATCCCAAACTCACCCAACCATGTCTTTATGCACCTTGCTTTGTGCACTGGGCCACAGGCATGCTGGAACAGAGAAGGGCCTTCCCCAAACTATTCCCAGAAAGTTGGAAGCATAGAATTGTCCAAAAGAGTTCTATTAATTGGAAATAAGGGGTCAAGCCCAACCTTTGAAGAACAATCTCATACCATTATCCCTCCTCCACCAAACTTTACAATTGGCACAATGCAGTCAGGCAGGTATAGCATTCTCCTGGCATCCACCGAACCTAGACTGCCAGACAGAGAAGTGTAATTTGTCACTTGTTTCCACTGTCCCAGAATGCAGTGGTGGCGTGCTTTACACCACTCCATTCTACATTTTGCATTGTGTTTGGTGATGTGAGGCTTGCATGCAGCTGCTCGGCTATGGAATCTCAATAGATTAAGGTCCCAGTACACAGTTTCTGTTCCAGTGTTAATGCCGGAAGTTACTGAATCAACAGAACATCAGCGACTTTTCTGCACTGTGCGCCTCGGCACTTTGTGACCCCGCTCTGTTACGAGGTCTATGACTTCATTGCTGAGTTTCTGTTGTTCCTAAACGATTCCGCTTTGCAACAATACCATGTACAGTTGACCATGAAATATTTAGCAAGGAAGAAATTTCACAAACTGACTTATTGCAAAGGTGGCATCTGACAGTATCATGCTTGAATTCACTGAATCTCCAGAGCGACCTGTAAACCTGACTGCATGGCTAAGTGCTTGATTTTATATACCAGTTGCAATGGGTCTGAATGAAACACCTGCATTCAAGAGATGTGTTACAATAATTTTGTCCGTATAGTATGTGTTCAATGTTTCTCTGCTGGTATACGTAAATTCACGATCCTTTCACGAACTTCAGTTGTGTGACTTCCTGTCATATGCTTTCATATCAGCCTAGCAAAATCAAAGCTGCTGCCTCTCTATTACTGTAGGTCGAGTGTCACGAAATGAAACCCCTCAGCAAGCGCGCGCCTGCACGCACACACATGCTCGAAACTGTAACTATTGTGGCTTTTCCTTCCCTGCCGAATCAGAAGTCAGAAGCCGCTGGTGTAGATCCGAATTCAGTCTTTATTGCAACAATGTGTCCAGTACTGTTTTACACCAATTTTTATACAAGTTCTTATCATTTAACAATATCTCGTCACTTGAGCATCGTTCCTTCAACCGTTCACAATCATTGTTTTTTCCCTTAATCCACACCCCTAGTTGATAAGTTTGTCAGTCATTTCTTTTACCGTTTGGTCCCTCGGCCGAACATAATGGTGGCGCGACCATCTCCACCTGGTTTTTAAAAAATGCTCAGCCGTGAACTTCTGGTGAACTAAGGCGAATCCCTTCCTTCAGTAGCAAACCTTGGCAACTTCAGCCTGTTGCACATTGTCTAACTAGAGGGTTGATAATATATTTGTCCTTCAGCATAGTTGTCACGATCCGCTCCGTTCGATCCCGATGTGTGCCACGCCCCTCATTATCCACGTGTGCTTTCCCGATCGTGCCCAGCTGTTCCTTGTTGTCTCGGCTTGTCTTTAGTATTTAGTCCGTGTCTGAGTCAGTCTTCCCCAGATCTGTCATTGATGTATTGTCACGTTGGATGTCCCTGCTTGTCTGTCGCTTTCTCAAATAAACCCCTGATTACCCGTAAGCACGGCTTGCTCTGCTGCTTCCTTGCCGAGCCCTGACAGAATGACAGATCTCCCCAACGCACCTCCGCAGGTCGATGACCAGCGCATCGATCTGCTTCGCGAGGTGTTGTACTGGCTTCACCAACCGGAGGTCCGGGAGGACACCGGATTGTTGGACTTGGCCAGTAAAAGCGGGACCCTCCTCCAGGAGGTAACCCCGCTCACGGCAGCGCCTGTCATGGCGGAGGTTCGCGAGAACCTCCGACAGCTCTTTGACAGGGTTACGGAGAAGCGGCTTCAGCCGCTCGCCCTCTCCGAGGCAACCCCGCCGCAATCGTCATGCCCCAGCCGCAAGAAGAAGAAGAAGCGGAAGGGGAAAGGGGAAGCAGCCGCCCCGACGCTGTTCTTGGGGGCCTGCTCCTTACTCCCTGCCGGGGATGACATCGCCGCTGCACCGCCTGCAGCAACAACGGCTGCTGACGCCACACTGCCCGCGGCTGCGCTGCCTGCTGCAGCTGCCGCCTCTCTGCCCGCGGCACCGCAGCAGCTTGATGCCTGTCTCGCTGCTGCTATCCGGCCATCGCAGGCGACTTTCCCCTTCCAGGGCACACGGCTAGCCCTTAAAGGGGCCAGGGCCGTCAGGGACTCTATTCCCCGGATCCCCAAGGCCCTTAAAGGGGCAGCGCCTGCACGCCCAGCGCCAATCCTGGCGCCTATTCCGGACCTGCCTGCTCCGCACCTGCCCGCGCCTGCTGTAGCTGCTGCTGCCGTCGCCGCTCTGCCCGCGGCACCGCCTGCTGCTGCTGCCGCCGTTCTGCCCGCGGCACCGCCTGCTGCTGCCGCCGATCCGCCCGCGGCTGCGCTGCCTGCTGCAGCTGCCGCCGATCCGCCCGCGGCTGCGCTGCCTGCTGCCGCCGCCGATCTGCCCACGGCTGCGCTGCCTGCTGCCGCCGCCGGTCTGCTCCCGGCACCGCCTGCTGCTGATGCCGCCGCTGCGAAGCCAGCAGCACGGCCTGACCCGCCTGTCCTGCCTGTCCTGCCTGACCCGCCGGTCCTGCCTGCTCTGCCTAGGGCAATGCCCGAGGCGGCCGCTGCGGCGCCCCCTGCTGGCCGCGTGATGGCGGCGCCCCCTGCTGGCCGCGTGAGGACGGCGCCCCCTGCTGGCCGCACGATGGAGGTGCCCGCGACGGCGCCCCCTGCTGGCCACGTGATGGCGGCGCCTGTCCTGCCGGCTCCTGACCTGCCCGTCTCGCCTGTCCTGCCGGCTCCTGACCTGCCCGTCTCGCCTGTCCTGCCGGCTCCTGACCTGCCCGTCTCGCCTGTCCGGCCGGCTCCTGACCTGCCCGTCTCGCCTGTCCGGCCGGCTCCTGACCTGCCCGTCTCGCCTGTCCGGCCGGCTCCTGACCTGCCCGTCTCGCCTGTCCGGCCGGCTCCTGTCCTGCCCGTCTCGCCTGTCCTGCCCGTCTCGCCTGTCCTGTCCGGCCAGCCCTGCTCGCCGGTCCTGCCCGTCTCGCCTGTCCTGTCCGGCCAGCCCTGCTCGCCGGTTCTGCCCGTCTCGCCTGTCCTGTCCGGCCAGCCCTGCTCGCCGGTCCTGCCCGTCTCGCCTGTCCTGTCCGGCCAGCCCTGCTCGCCGGTTCTGCCCGTCTCGCCTGTCCTGTCCGGCCAGCCCTGCTCGCCGGTCCTGCCCGTCTCGCCTGTCCTGTCCGGCCAGCCCTGCTCGCCGGTCCTGCCCGTCTCGCCTGTCCTGTCCGGCCAGCCCTGCTCGCCGGTTCGGCCCGTCTCGCCTGTCCTGTCCGGCCAGCCCTGCTCGCCGGTCCTGCCCGTCTCGCCTGTCCTGTCCGGCCAGCCCTGCTCGCCGGTCCTGCCCGTCTCGCCTGTCCTGTCCGGCCAGCCCTGCTCGCCGGTTCTGCCCGTCTCGCCTGTCCTGTCCGGCCAGCCCTGCTCGCCTGTCCAGCCGGCCCAGCCCTGCTCGCCTGTCCAGCCGGCCCAGCCCTGCTCGCCTGTCCAGCCGGCCCAGCCCTGCTCGCCTGTCCAGCCGGCCCAGCCCTGCTCGCCTGTCCAGCCGGCCACGCCCGCGGCCCCGCCTGAGGCCGCCGCTCGGCCCGCGGCCCCGCCTGAGGCCGCCGCTCGGCCCGCGGCCCCGCCTGAGGCCGCCGCTCGGCCCGCGGCCCCGCCTGAGGCCGCCGCTCGGCCGGCTGCCCCGCCTGCGGCCGCGGCTCGGGCGGCCTCGCCCGCGGCTCTGGCTGCCCCGCCTGTGGAGGCCTTGACTCTTGTCCGCCCAGGACTGACCTCCCTCATGACTCCCTCGCCCTTGCCCCGGCGAGGTCAACAGCCCCCTGGACCCCGCCTTTCGGTGTCCCGCAAGGGACGGGGACACAGGCGTCGGGCCCGGGTCCCGCCCGCCCTGCCCCCTGGCTCGCCCGTTCGGCCCCTGGCGGTGGCGCGGTGGCTGCCTACGGGTCCTCCGGCTCGGGGTCGGCGGTCGCCGCCGGGTCCCCCCCTGGGTCCTCGGTGCCGGTTCTCGGTCCCGCCTCCGGCTCCTTGTCAGTCGCCTCCGGGCCCCCCTGCTCCGGCTGGGCGTCGGACGGCGCCTTCGCCGGCTCCGGCTGCGCCTCCGCCTGCCGCGGCTTCCCCCTCCTGCCTGCCTGCACCGGTGTTCCCTCCTGCTCCCTCCGTGTCCCCTCCGTCACTCCCTCGTCCCGTTCCCTTGGCCCCTGGGTGGTCCCCTTCGGTTCCCTTCTCCCTCTCGCCTGTGGCCCCTCCGGCCGCTGCCCGTCGCCCGCCTGGGTTCCTTCGGGCTCCCCTGGCTCCTCCTCCCTTTCCCTCCGTCCCGTCTGTTTTTGCTCCTCGTCCCTCTGTGTCTCCTCCGTTCCCTTCTGGTCCCTTTGTCACTCCGGTTTTTGCTGCTCGTCCCTCTGTGCCTCCCGTGTTCACTCCCGGCCCTTTTGTTCCTCCATTTTCTGTCCCCTCTTTGTCTCCTTTCTTTGTCTGCCTGTCCGCGTTCCCTGTCCTCTGTCAGGTTTTGTCGTTTTTCTGGTCCTTGTTCCTGTTCTGTGTCTCTGTCCTGTTTCCGGTGTCTCGTTGACGTTCTGCTTTTGTCTTCCAGGTCCTGTTCCCCGGTCTCGTCCGTCGCCTCCTCCCAGGCGCGCCCGGTGTGCGCGCCTTTGGGGGGGGGTTCTGTCACGATCCGCTCCGTTCGATCCCGATGTGTGCCACGCCCCTCATTATCCACGTGTGCTTTCCCGATCGTGCCCAGCTGTTCCTTGTTGTCTCGGCTTGTCTTTAGTATTTAGTCCGTGTCTGAGTCAGTCTTCCCCAGATCTGTCATTGATGTATTGTCACGTTGGATGTCCCTGCTTGTCTGTCGCTTTCTCAAATAAACCCCTGATTACCCGTAAGCACGGCTTGCTCTGCTGCTTCCTTGCCGAGCCCTGACAATAGTGATAAAGTATAACACTAATAAAAGTGGATATTCATAGATTCAGGACTAACATAAATTAGCTAACAGAAACTCTTAGGCTGACACGAGGTGCAAATAATACTCAGTTGATTACATTGTGTTGATTACATTATAATGATTACATTGTAATGATTACATCATGGGTATTTGGCATGCTTTTTAAATAATATTATAATGATTATATTCTAATGCTTAATAATATTCCATATAAAGAGTGTACTATAAAATAAAAAGTAGAAGATTATCACTAGACCTGTATTTTAAGGCAAGCTGAAAGACCCCCCTTGTCCGGGACAAGTGGGTACGCGACGGGATTGTATATCTGCTCTTATGTGTGAGATGTCGGTGACGACTTAATTAGATTTTCAAGCCAACTCAAATTTACAGCTTTGGAAAAAATAGTCCTTAGTTTATGAGAAGCATATCAGAGCCAGGCTTCAGTTTGCAAAAAAAAATACATATATTAGTCACAGATGCACGCCCATAAATTGAGAAATGAGTAAAACTAAAATTTTAGTGAGGTCTCTGCATTTTTTCCAGAGCTGCATTTATAGAGCACGATTAAAACAATACTTGATTGTTGCACGAAAGTGATGTGCAAAGCAAATAAACGTCATGGCGGGAAAAGAGCTTAGAAACATGAGTCTTTAGAAAGGGTTTCAGAGTAGAGTTATCGAAGGATGAGCTAATGTCAAACGGAAGTGCAACCATTCCAAAGCTTGGGAGCGGCTGCTGAAAAACCCCGATTGCCCTTACATTTTAAATGGGTCTGGGGAATGGATAAGACAAGGGCGTAACTTTGGGTGGAACATTTGGGGGGGGGGGGGGGGGTTGAGGTCTCCACCCATTACGAGGGAAACATGGTTATTTGGGGGTTGTATTAGCTGGTTTTGATTTATTGGGGGGACTACAACCCATCCCCCCCGTAATTTATGCCCATGGGTTAAGCGCAACTGCATGATCGGGGGATCTAAGAATAGGCTACACGGTGTAGAGTGATGGCCGATAAGTTATTGTGGGGCCAAACCGGGTAGTACGGTGGCCCTGAAGGGCAAAACACAACGACATTTCCAAAAACACAACGACATTACAGAAAACACAACGACATTACAGAAAACACAACGACATTTCAAAAAACACAACGACATTTCCAAAAACACAATGACATTACAGAAAACACAACGACATTACAGAAAACACAACGACATTTCAAAAAACACAAAACACAACGACATTACAGAAAACACAACGACATTTCCAAAAACACAACGACATTTCCAAAAACACAAAACACAACGACATTACAGAAAACACAACGACATTTCAGAAAACGGAAAGGGTAGGACCAAACTTCTTGTTCGTGATTGGACTGTATCCTTGGAGTGACATGGGTACTGTCCAATCACGAACACGAAGTGTGGTCCTACCCTTTTCCTGATTGCGATTGGACCCTACCCATGTCACTCACGACTGTTCATTTCCCGTTTCTGTTTCTCCTATTGTTATTGTGCAAAATATTTGAATCGATGGATGAAGACACAATACGAGACACAATACGAGAATATTTTGATCGAGGGCATTCATACAGGGTCATTATCGATTTGCTTATCATAATGTTTACATTTCCTTAAGAACCTTGAAAACACGTCTTAGACAATTCGGACTGAAAAGACGGAGCGGGTACTCCTCAGAAACTGATATTAGAAGGGCTATTCTATCGGAGCTGCGTGGACCTGGACAGATGTTTGGATATAGAACTATGTGGATGACTTTAAAGATGAAACATGGTCTCTGTGTTAAGAGGGAGACTGTAATGCAGATGCTTCGTGAACTGAACCCACGTGGAACTTTTGCACGGAAACGTCGTAGATTTATTAGGCGCACGTACCATTCTATGGGCCCAAATTACTTATGGCACGTAGACGGTTATGATAAATTGAAACCGTTTGGTTTTGCTATATCTGGGTGTATAGATGGGTTCTCCCGCAGAATCATGTGGCTAAAATGTGGGCCAACGAACAACAACCCAGAAGTAATAAAAGACAACTTTATCCGCATCCTTTTGACTGTTAAATCACTATGAAAGCATTTACTTTTCCTGCCATTCATTCCCATGAGACTGCGAACAGACTGCGGAACAGAGAATGGGTCAATAGCTGCAGTCCAGTGCACTCTTCGTCATCATCACAGGGACTACTATGCTGGTGCCCGAAGCCATATGTTTGGATCTTCTGTGAGTAACCAGCGCATAGAATCCTGGGGGGTATTCCAGAAAGCTTGGTTAACTTACCATTTGGTAAATCTTAACCTCTGGGTTGATATACCCCAAACCCGCATACCATGAGTATGTCGGTTCCAAAACACCTGAGAAGAGTAAGTTCAATCAACCTCCTATTGGTTACCCAGAGTTAATGCGCGTGCACCGTGCATACATAAAGACGTTTTCAATTGATCGCCGATTTCACGAGTCAGAATGGAAAATCAAAGTGAAAAAAAGAGAGCGGCATACTTCACATAGGCGGAGTTGGAAGTTTCAATGCACGCATATGAGGAATTCAAGCCAATAATAATGAAAAAAGCAATACGGCTGCATCGGCTAAAGAAAGAGAGTTGGCTTGGCAAAAAATAACGGACAGAGTAAATGCGTGTGTATTAAATTGCAAATTTGACATCGCCTCCCCTTTTATTATAATGCAAAATGATTAAACACGTAACCCTTCCGCATCCTTTTGACTGTTAAATCACTATGAAAGCATTTACTTTTCCTGCCATTCATTTCTTTAGGTTAAAATAACAATGTGTATCGACTAGGAATATATGGTTTCTTATTTAATAAGGTGTAATCCTTCTGGAGCCAGAAGAACTTTGAGCCAAGTCAAAATGAAACACAAAAGGTAATATTTGATTACACGATCACTGAACTATTTATTAAACACGATGTAGTATATTCTTTCTGTCATGTAGCTAATAGAAAAAAGGCTGAAGCCCGTCTAACTGGCGGGGGCCCACCACCACCTCCCCTTACCCCATCTGAGGGCAACCAGTGGTAACCAGCATTGTACTGTCCTGTAATGATTACCTATAGTTAGTGGAAAAAAGTAATGAGTTTGATGATTTTAACAAGGCAAAAAATTAAGGATACAAAATCAAGTTACCTGCACATTGATACTATGAATAGATTTCCTATTAACATAGTCTCCCTCATTTATTGAAGGAGCTTTAATAGGAATGTAGGTGCCATCAATGCACCCAATTATGAATGAATGAATGAATGCCTTTTATTGTCACTTTACATGTATTACATGTATTCCAAATTACATTTGGAAACCCTGAAATAGAAAGTCATATAGGGAAGTATCAAGTGTGTGTGTGTGCAGGATGAATACATGTAGGCTATAGATATAAATAGTATGACTATATATTAAATATGCATCATAGATTTTACTACAAAGGACAAACCTACCACTCTGTGGAATTCCTCTTTAATAACACGCAGAGCTTTATGGACAGGGAACTGTATAAACGTGTGTAAGAAGCGTTAAGTACCAGACATACTGTGCGAACGGCTCTACACACAGTTGCCTTTCCTATATGCTCTGCGTCGCCCATATTGTACAAAAAATGCCCTGACGCAAAAAACCGAAGTGCTATGCACAGAATGTTTTCTGTGCTAAGCGCAGACCCGCGGTTTGGGTTTGTGACATTTGCAATATGCGGTTTCAAGAGATGTTAAGTAAATGAACGATTCTTTTGAAAACTGATAACGCTTTTTCAAATAATCATTAGGAAATGACAAGACATCAATACGCGGTCTTATAACTCTCTCCCGGCGAAAAAAACCTTGTATAATTTATGCCTCCACGTTCACAGGATCGTCATCAAAAGGGCACGCCATGCTCAGTAACCTTCTGCAACAAACTTACCCTGGAACATAACCTGCTCAGTAGCAGGTTATCTTCAGAGAGTAAGCTGCTATGGTTACGTACATACCCAGAAAGTTAACCTCCGTTTTTGGAACCGAAAGTTGAGGTTATCCACTAACTTACCCTTAAACTTACCCGGGTATGTCACATAACCTGCTTTCTGGAATACCCCCCAGTTCTGGATGGATCTGTTTGCTGATCTAAGAGACCAGGGATACTTCAATGGCACCCACGAGCACCAGTGCCTTCTACGATTCTGTTTCATGAGGGTCCTTCAGGCAGACTTGGATGAATGCATTCACATTTGGAACAGTCACAGAATCCGTCCTTCCAGACTTGCCTCTTGTCCTGGTGGAATTCCCAATGAGCTGTATTCACTACCTGAGAGGTATTTTGTTTGCATTTTTTAGCTAATACAAACATTATATTAAAAAATTATAAAATAAACATATTACTTTGTGTAATTTCCATAGTTTAAGTTTTCATGTCCTCATCTCTTTTTGTGTAGTTCATTTATGGGACATAAATGATATATTGACCTTTTATTTTTTATCCTTAAGTATTTTCAGAGTTACAATGCTACAATACTGACTTTCTTTTGATAGGTTTGGATCACGAAACTGTGGCTTTGCAGTGCCGGAAGCATCATGTTTTCGAGAAGGTCATCAGACAGGAGACCCATGTGGCGATCCAGATATTTGCAGTTACCTTCAGCAGGCAATGCAACAAGGATTTCAGGAGCCAGACACCTGGCAGGCAGCATCACAACTGTTTATTACACTGAAAGGAATAGCTGGGTTGTAATTGGGACTGGACCATATCCTTCACAGGGCAAGCCCTGGTGCATAATAGACAGGTAGGAGTGAAATAATGTTAAACAATGCATTTCTTTGTTCCCCCCACCCCCCCTCCCCCACCCCCACCCCCCACAATAGGATACTTATTTTTATGGAATCAAAGTGAAAAATGGTATAACAGCTTTCTGGGAATGGAGATGAGATATTTCAAAATGTGTTTTACATGTTATAAAAGTAAATAAATTCCCAAAGAACAACAATTTGAAACAGTGTAATGGTTACAAAATATTGAAGTCTTGAGAAAACCACCCCTCCCAGTTTTTACTTTGGCTCTTGTTGTAAACTTGAAAAATATTGAAACAAACGATCACACAGGCAGCTTACCCCTTACATTAAACTGACAGGAACATGCTAACATCAGGATTTGTTTCAGATTAACTGCAGTAAGCAGTAAACCTCAGGCTCAGAAATCAAGTAGACTAAGTAGAACTGGCCTCCAATAATCTTTGTACTTTCACAGACATCCAAAACCTGGCGAGTTCTGAATACCAAAGTTCATATTTGCACTGAAAAGATCGTATGTTGGCAAGAGTGGAAGTTTGATTGTGTTTGCACACGTGTTTGCTATGGGGTACATGGATTCCTCTGTAAATGTGATGCAGGGACGGGGTGTCACTCCTGCAGGAGGGATTGACTTCAGACCTGTGGCAAACATAAATAACTCCTCAGGTGACACAGGTCCATGTTCTGGTAAAAAAAAAGTTGCAGTAAATGAAATATTTCTATGTAATAAGATCATACTTCATCTTGAGATCAGAATAGTATTGTTCTTCACAAACCTTCACAATCCATAATATAGTCGGCCCAGAAGGCGAGTGTCATGTTTTCTGCAATTCTCCTGTTGCACCCTGCTGGACTGAGTTGAGGTGTGAAGAGTTTTTCAAGTTCTGTAGCAGTCAGCCTGTTGTTCATATAACACAGCACTGGGGCCATTACAGTGGGATGTTGGCAAAGGGCATCAAAAAAGTGTAGGCTGGACAGACCCTCTTTGAATCTATTAAAGAAGATTGTTAAAGACAGTAATCCTGGCCATACCTTCCCCCATTACAACATACAAGATAATTTTGTAAGCACATTGTTTCAGGCCATATACAGTCCCCCTTTTTTAAATATAGTATTTTTCCATACCTTCTGAGGATTATGTAAATACTATAAAACAATCATATGCTATATGAAGGCTGAGAAGTCACAAAATAAGAAACACTTAATATTTTCCAGGCAACATAACATAACATAAGGTACGGTGGTAGCCTAGTGGTTAGGACACCACCAATGGGTCTCTGAGCAAGACCCTGAACCTAAAGTTGCTCCCTGTAATTAGGCAATGAAAGTCGCTCTGGACAAGAGTGTCAGCTAAATAGCGTAAATGTAAATAATAATACTATTATTAAACCTATTGCAGAATAGTAGTGGCAGCAACAGTAATAAAGCAAGTGCCCTATTGAATTTTGAAGAATTACTTGGCTCCATTCAATACACTAGTCAAGTCAAAATCAAAATGAACTTTGTCATTTCAGCTATGTACAGTACACAGTGAAACAAGACACTGTGGCTCCAGTTCTTACAGAGTACAAAAAGGCACAAAGAATAGACATCTGTTAAATGAACTATAAATATGAACTCTAAGCTAAAGTAGAAAATGTGCAATTTTAGTTACTGGAGGTATTCAGTATTATGTTTAAGTATTGCAACAGCACCGAATTTGAAAAAAAGTCATTATAAATACAATATTGGAATGATGTGTGCATTATATGTGCAAATGATCAGTTCACTATGATTGTACATACAATATATAAAACAGCAGCTACAGTATAAAATGCAATTTTGGCATGGGTAGTGCCTTTAAAACAATCAGTAAGACTTTTGAGATCGGGAATGCGGGAATGATCGCACTCAAAGAGTTTCTTAACCATGCTCCAGGGGCGGTTGGTGAGATAGAAAATCATCGGGCGCGCAGCACCTTCAAAATGATTTCGAGAAATAATGATCGTCAGTTATTACGATCAGTCTGAACTGGTTTTACGTGTTAATATTGTCTATTGTTATCAGGGAAACTGTCGTATCGTCTTACAAAGGTGCCAGCTAAAATATGCTAATGAATTTCTCCAGTGAGGAGATGTGACGATAAAAACACAGAGCAATGTATGCATGATGACTTTCAGCCCCTTGTGAGGAGCCCGGTCCAGGTGTAGCGGATCTGATATCATCATAACCATATTGGAATGTTTTGCGTTAAGAATGAAACGACTTACAACGCAAGGCTTTTCAAACATCTGTTGATATCTTAAAATGTTTAACTTTGAAAGGTAAACAGGAAGGAATGTTACCTGGTGGGTATGTTGAACTTTTCAACATTAATTTCGAATGGCAAAGATTAAATCTGCGATCGCGGTGAGGACCAGTTCTATCCAAAATATTTATACACACACCTCGAGATCAGCATTTCGGGAAATGCAAATCACATAAAGGTAGGCTACCGTCCTAGGACCTAAACAAATAACATGTATGCCTATTTTGGTTTGGTGTCCAACTTGTTATGTTTATAAGCGCCACGATTTGGAGTACAAATACAGAATGTGACCACATTTTGGTTAGTGGTAAAATACTCTGTAGTATTTTTGCATGACGCACTAACGTCCGCTCTTAACGCAGTAGTGGGAAGTGGGGGGAGCAACATCACCCATAAAGGGAAACGAGCTTGTGATCTTCATTTCACAACCTGCGAGACGAGCCATGGACAAATTTAAACTACTGAGCAGTTTCGTCCAGAAACAGCAGACCACCCTGGGCTTCAGCTTGGTGGCCTTGCTGACGGCGGGTGGAGAGCAGATTTTCTCGACCGTGGTTTTTAGATGTCCCTGTAATTCCTGGAATTTAGTGTACGGGAGCGTGTTCCTCTTCGTTCCTGCCCTCGTGCTTCTTGCCCTCGGATACATTATAAACAACAAGACCTGGAGGCTGTTCACGGGTTTATGCAAAGGCGCACAGCAACAGTGCCACTTCAAGCAGGCTTTGACCCGATGGCAAGTGTTCCTGCAGATCTCCATCAGCGCGGTGGTCGCCCCCGTCAGCTGGATCGCAGTGGCGCTTCTCAACGGCGTTTACTTCGAGTGTACCCTGACTGGGGTGAACGCGACCCTTTTCAGGGAACACCTCTGTTCCGGGAAAACGAAGGCTTGTCTGGAGGAGCTCAACTTATTCCCCTGTGGGAAAGGTTCTGTGCCCGCGGCCGAGCGTGATGATGTGCTGCTCGGCATTCGTGCGGAGTCACAGGTAAGGCACATGTCACTGGGAGATCTTACTAATGTTGAATGGGAACTATCCTGGACGACTGATGTAAACTTAGAATTCTAAGTCACGTTTAGTCAATTGAAACATTTTATGATTTGGGACTAACGGGAAGCTTTTCTTTTTAAATTGATTTTAACTCCTACCCCTCCCCCTACAAAGAAAATTTAATAATAAAAAACGGCAAAGAAGCTATTGGTAAGTGGTAGTCTAATTAAAGACAACCGATAGAAAATAAGTTGAAATATAAAAAAAAGTTTAAGTACGGAAAGTAATCCATCCATCCATCCGCCCGGAAAGTACCGCGCAAGGCAGAGAGCGGACGCCACCGGGGCCGGTGTTCTGACAAAACATCCTACCTATCGAGACGTGCTATCGAGCCTTTCTGCGCATGTGCAGTTCCACCGTCTTGGGATTAGGGTTAGGTTTTAGGGGTTAGGGTTAGGGTTAAGGTAAGAGTTTTATGGGGTTTTGGGGGGTTAGGGTTATGATTAGGGTAAGAGTTAGGGTTAAGGCTATCGATTAGCACTACGGTAGGATGTTTTGATAAAGTACGACGTTTTGTCAGAACACCGGCACTCCGCATTCACACACGCAGCGGATTTAAAAAAAAATGGAAATCGGGAAGCTCAGTTCATGCACGTGAGCCGGACAAGTTGCTGGTGTAAGTTTTCTGTTTCCGTTCCCCTTTTATTGGTGGGTCACAGCATTTAGCTCTACAGATTATTTTGAATCGTATAGGGTACTTACCGCAATTTCTACACTAACTTGGTAATGATGCGCTTCGAGAATATCAAAGGTTCACGGAGATTAGTTTTACGTGTGAAATCAACAGTCTATCATTTATGTGCAGTATAAATATTCAACAACACGGAGGTAACTGCCACCCTTGCGCAAACGAGGGATGCGAGCCACAGTGAAATCAGGCGCTTTCACTCAGCGTGGTACCTCATTTAGTCGAGGAATTATGCCCATTATTCCGATAACCGTGACTTGAGCAATACCTTTGAGTGAGTGTTAGGTGTGCTGTGAATCTTGGCATGCGTGACTATGGTTTTATACTGTTTATTTTTTCACGAATGCGTAGAAGGTTAGTATAGATGTCTGATAAAACATTTTGGTGGATAAAGTGACGTCAAGACCATGAGCAGTTCTTTAGCAGTGGTGGTGAAAGGTTCTGTGGCAAATGACTTCTCCTTTGTCCTTTTCTTAACAAGGAGACAAAATGACATGGGTGCATGTTTTGGGGACCACGTCGGAACTTACTTTTGCTCATTATCGTCTCTTTAGAATACAAAATATTGCCATGCAGCAGAAGACGTGGCCAGTTCCTGTTTGCCTTTCCTCTCTCAACTCTTCTCTTTTTAGTTTCATTTCTCACTATAAAAGTGGCTTAATGACGGTGGTGGCTTAATGGCTATGGAAGCGCACTTGTAATTTAAAAATTGCTGGTTCGAATCCCTAACCAGCAAGACACCGCTGAGATAAGGTACCACTCCTAAGCACTACTCCCCGGGCGCTGAATTAGCTGCCCCCTGCTATGTCACGATGTCACATATGGGTTAAATGCAGAGGATACATTTTGTTGTTGTGCACTGTGTGCTGTGATGTGTCAACAATGACCACTGATCATCTAATTGTAAACGTGCCACATAGCCTATGTGTGAGTCCAACAGCATGGATGAGATTGATTATGATTGTCTCGGAGAACGCAGAGCATATGCAAAAGCTGCGGTGGTAAACTTCATACTTCTTGTACATACGCTAAATACAGTGGTACCTCAGAACTTGAACTTAATCCGTTCAGAACTTGGGTTCGAATCCTAAAAAGTTCGAGTTCTGATCGAATTTTCCCCATAAGAAATAATGGAAAACCAATTAATTAATTTATTATTTTATTTACCTTTATTTTACCAGGAAGTCCCATTGAAATATAAAATCTCTGAAATCTCTTTTACAAGAGAAACCTGGCCAAGGTAGCAGCCATACAAAACATAAACATATACATGACAATAAAACATTAAACAGTAAAACAGAAGAACTAATTACAGAAGAACAGAAGAATTAATTGGTTCCCAGTCAGAAAAAAAATACACACAAACATGTTTTTTTAAACATTTAAACACAAAATGAACAGCATAAAACAAATAGAGCATATACAAAACACATCTAAGCACATTTATCAAAACGGTAATTCGTAAAGTAAGAAAATAAATGTATCCAAACAATGTGTAAAATTAAAAACACTGCGCCGTGCCATTTTTCCTAATGGCTTCCAGAACGATCTCTGTTTTCGTTCATTTGTTCGTAAATCGCAAACGTTTAGGTTGTAACATCTGTACAACTATTGCGTAACTTTTTGGTGAGCAATGGCTACCAAAATGATATAAAATACAGTGTATTACCTGATATTTTCAATGAAAAAAGCACTATCACCAACAAACGATGCTATCACAGCGAATGCGAATCACGGAGACTGAAGCGTTACCCTTTGTTTCCGCTGCGTGACAAATTTCCCCGCGCGTACAAGTTATCTTAAAATTCGCTGCACTGATTGTATTAGCGTTTGTTGCAATACATCTACCCTCTCCTGGTCTGGTGGAATATTATTGCTGTGTTTTCACCATTACGCCTTAAAAGCACCAGTGTTAGGGATGCTTGGCCGTACTTTTGAGTGCAAGTTTACCACATTCCCCTATCATGCTTTTATGGCTCGAGTGGTGTGTGGCTGTGTAGATTAGCTGTGTGCGGTTGAAAGGTTAGTCATACAGATCAGTAAGGAATCCACTTCCAGAGGACGATGGTTTTTTTTAGCAGCAAATGTAATATATTGTAATACGGTTTAGAAATACACCAAGTATTGAAAAGCAGCTCAAATACCAATTAAGGACAGTTCTTCACCCCCATTTATACCCCAAAAGACCCTCCCCAGCGACGTGCTGTGTGTAGGTGTGGTGAATGAATTTGCATATAGGGGGTGGGGTGACCCCCTGGAGTGTTTGGAGCCTGCAGGGGATGGGGAGGACAGGATGGAGACTCTCTGACGACCTCCTTATCACCTTTGTGGGGCCGACTGGAAGCGCCATACTCTCCCTGACTTCCCCATGATCATAAACTGCTATCCCCCCTCCCCCAAAAAAAAGAATTTACACCCATGCCTACGCCTACGCCTGTACACGACCACGCAAAGGTTTTTGCAGATCACAGGGTTTTTTTCTTTTACCACTTTTCCATTTATTTCATAAACTGCAGATTTTTTAATTCTTGTTCAGCGTTGGAAAGTTGAGTGAACAACTATAAGTGAAAATATAAGTGAAATAAAACACGGAAAGAGTATGTAACTGCATGTCTCACATCCAGTTAACTGGTTGTGTGGTGGTGGCATAGTCAAATTATAGGCTGTCCTTTAACTTCAAATGCGCTAGTTAACTGTTTCATCTCATGAAACAAAGCAGTATTTAATGTCCCTTGTAGGAAGAATGTGTTGAGTTTTCTCTGCTGTTATAACTGCTAGGGGAAGTTTCTTAGATGGGGGGGGGGGGGGTAGTGTGTGGCTCAGTGGGCTATGCCTCTGCACCTGTGATCAGAAGGTTTCCAGTTCAAGCCCAGCCTCAGCACATCCTGCAAGGCCGTTAACCACCAGCTCCCTGGGTGTCACAACAGGTGGCTGCCCTTCACAGCCAGCTATGAAGCAACCAAAGAGCAAGTTGTGGGAGGTGTAAAGAGAAACATGGATCAATTAAAATAAAAAAAAAAGAACCAAATATATGACATTTCCTTGCTAATAATGGTACTCAAATTGTGAACATACTGTAAATGTATTTGTTAGCAAAAATTTTGAGTGTATTTTTAGTAAATGTTAAGTGAGTAACATGCAGATGGGCTGGCCCCCCCATCCTGGGTTGTTCCCCGCCTCGTGCCCGTAGCTTCTGGGATAGGCTCCGGACCCCCCCGCGACCCAGAAGGATAAGCGGTTTGGAAAAAGGATGGATGGAGTAACATGCAAATGTAGAAAATCTCAGTGTGTGCAAAAACTTTTGACAGTAAAGTTATGGACAAAAGTCTCTGCCAAATAAGTAAATGTCAAAGAAGTTGGCACTGTCTTTGGTACAGCCAGTGCATATAACTAATCTGAGCTCCGTTTGACGGCAGGTTTTAGGCTGGCTGCTGATTGCTGCCGTCACTGTGTTTGGCCTCCTGTTCACCTGTGTGGCCAAGTGCAAATCCCCGGTGAGCTACCTGCAGCTGAAGTTCTGGCAGGAGTACACCAACAAGGAGAGCTCTCTCTTGGAGAAGCACATGGCGCAGAATGCGGAGTGCCTGGCCGAGAGGAACCTCAAGAGCTTCTTCCAGCAGACGCCCCCAGAACCTGTGCTGACGCCTTCTAATAAAGCCTGGCAGAAGATCTCCTCCCTGTACAGTTTTAGCACCAAGCATCAAAACTACAGCCTTCTGCAGAAGTATGTGGAGACGGCGCACGGTGACAAGTGCATGTCCCAGAAGTCGGACCCCGGAGAGCCCGCCCCTGCAGCGCTTGGCTTCGTGGATGAAGGAAAGACAATGTTTTAAAGGCCTGCGGGATAAGTTAAACTAAACAATCAGCTGAAAAGGGCTACGCTTTTTATAATCAGAGATAAGGTATTTTTTTATAGGTCTAGCTTTATAGTTTTTCATAGATTTAAATCAATTGTGTGGTTGCGCAACTGAATCAAAAAATGTAATTACACAACTCATGTATAACTTGCAAAGTAAACATGGAAGTATAGATGTGAAAAACAAATAATGATGGAGTTTGATGATTTAAATGTCAAAAGAGAGGACCATCTCTGTGACTCTGGTTTTACTGGGTTTCATGGATGGTAACTTTAAACATAATAAACAGGAAATGAGATATACGCTGCATTTTGTAATTTATTCAAAGAAGGATTAGTCTAACCACATTAGGGCTTCCCCAATGCCTTCAGGAGCTCAGTTTTTTATGGCATCTTCATGTATTGATATCACATAAACGTCTAAAAGCACATTTGTTTGAATGTATGTTGTTCTTTTGTCAAAGCCGACTTTCATGGGTGGGGCACGGTGAGTCGTCTCAGCGAGACAAAGAAATGTTAATGCAGGGGAGGCGGTGATGTAGGTACGGCTGTGCATACATGTCATGGCATTAACAGTGGCGCGTGATGCCATGCAAAACTCGCCTGTGTCATGGCAACGCTAACCACTGCTGTGGTGATGACAGTGCCGGATATAGACCGGAAATGGGCTGCATACTGATTCACATGCAGCTATCACGATTTACTCTATTCTTGCTGGATTTATGCAAGTCAGGCCATTGAGCAATGTGGAAGGATCCGACAAACAGTACTAATAAAACATAGACAAGATGGGCTTTAATTTTAATGAGAATATACACTTAGTTTCATGTAATGTACTGCAGGTGGAATGGATTCTGGGTAGAATGAACTAATTACAGCTCACAGTATATGTGTGTGTGTTTGTGTTTGGCCACAAGTTTCTGGGAGTTTCAGCGCTTCATGCAGGAATGAACATGCCTTAGATAATGTTAAATTTAAGTTGGAATGCAGGGCGGGTTTTTGTCAGATGGGATCTCTGTCCAGACGGCTGACCCAACAGAAACAACGGAGCAGGAAGACACTGAGGTCTGGGCTGCGGGGAATCCTCAGCTGGTGAAGCCAGATGTGTTCCAGGAATCTTAAGTGAATCTTAGCCTGCATGTGATTTTGAGGGGGAGGGGTGAGAGGGAGCGAAAACAAAGAGCGAGAGAGAGAGAGAGAGCGGGAGAGAGAGAGAGAGCATATGGGTGGGGCGTGCCAATTCTTTGTCTTCATAAGAAGAGCAGAGGAGCAGCACACAGGAATCTCTGCCTAGTTTACACTCTGATCGCAAGCGAGACATCGTTAGCCCTGCTTTCACCATGGATGTCTACAAGACCGTGCTGAACTTTCTAACAAACCAGAAGACCACCATCGGCTACAGCTTCATGGCCGCCCTGACCATCGGTGGACAGCGGATCTTCACCATGTTCTCCTTCCAGTGTCCCTGCAACCGCAGCCAGAACATGATGTACGGTCTGACGTTCTTGCTGGCCCCCGCCTTCGTGCTGCTCATACTGGGCTTCTTCTTCAGCAGCCGGCTTTGGAGACTTCTGACGGGGTGCTGCCTGAACCCACGCAAACTGTGTCCTCGGGGAAACTTCCTGGGGTGCACTTTTGCCCTGCTGAAGGTGTCGGTCCACGCCTTTGTGGCACCCACCATGTGGCTGTCTGTGGCCCTGCTCAACGGGACCTTCTACGAGTGCGCCGTCAGCGGCACGGACTACAACCTGATCGTGAAGATGTTCTGCAAGAACGAGACGGCGTTGTGTGAGCGCGAGCTGCCCAAGGTGCCCTGTGGAAAGACCCTGTTGTCCCCAGATGACACCAACGCTCTTCTGCTGATGTTACGTGCTCAGTCCCAGGTGAGTAACAGCAATGGCGCGGGACTCGGGTAAATTTCCCGTCACATGGGCAGGGCATGCCAATGTATGTGCAGGTACACAGATGGCATGAGTGTCCACGGCGTGTAGAGGCATTACATGTATGTGCTGGTGTGAGGAAGAGAGAAACATGCCCTGTGTGTATGACACAGGTTAACTTGGGAGTCAGAGGAATCATGGACTCACAGGTACTACCCTACTGGTTTGTCCGGTTCCTCTACATTTTTTCTCTATTATCATGTTATGATCGTGCTATGATCATGTTATGGAAATATCAGCTGGTAGTTGGTAACTTCTGTTTGTGTGTGTGAGACTTCCTCATAGTGAAGCTGCATGCGTGACAGCAGCTGTCCAGTATGAACGACTATTAGTGAGGCTGTAGGAGTGTGTGAGGATAAGTATGCTCCTATTTAACTGAGCGTGATCAGGAGTGTGTGAGGATAAGTATGCTCCTATTTAACTGAGCGTGATCAGGAGTGTGTGAGGATAAGTATGCTCCTATTTAACTGAGCGTGATCAGGAGTGTGTGAGGATAAGTATGCTCCTATTTAACTGAGCGTGATCAGGAGTGTGTGAGGATAAGTATGCTCCTATTTAACTGAGCGTGATCAGGAGTGTGTGAGGATAAGTATGCTCCTATTTAACTGAGCGTGATCAGGAGTGTGTGAGGATAAGTATGCTCCTATTTAACTGAGCGTGATCAGGAGTGTGTGAGGATAAGTATGTTCCTATTTAACTGAGCGTGATCAGGAGTGTGTGAGGATAAGTATGCTCTTATTTAACTAAGCGTGATCACATGTGTGTGAGTAATCTTGTAGGTGTGCAGGCAGCCGTGCGAGCATTTTGCTTGTGAGTAGACACTTAATTCGAAACAGTTTTTTGAGCGCCTTTCACAACAGAGTTGCTCCAAGGTGCTTGTCGTGGGTGTGTGGCAATCCATTATGACATCATTTATACAGATGGATAGAAAGAAAGGAGGAGAGGAACCAAAAACTGCCAAATAGGGAGGAAAAACCGGCTATTGATCAAATGGCTACCCAACCCCCCCTGGCATGCTAACATGACAGAGAACGGGGAAAATGGGCCTGATTTAATAAAAGCAAAGTGTAAACTGTGGTTATATTCATGGTCATACTTACCTACAGAGAGCAAACTGGGGTGTAAATGGAATTTCCCCACAGTGATCAATAAAGTATCAGAAAAAAAATATCAATCATCAATGAACCAATATAGGTGTGTAAACAGGTGTGTTTGTGTGTGAGACCCTTCGGCTGAGGTCGCTCACTCACGTGTGTGTATGTCTCTGTCTCTTCAGATCCTGGGCTGGTGCATCATCATCTCCGTTGCTGCCGCCGGCCTGGCCGGCACCTGCTACAAGAACTGCCGCTCGCAGGTGAGCTACATGCAGCTCACCTTCTGGAAAAAGTACATAGACACAGAGAGAGAGAAGTTCGACATCTACGCCTCCGATTACGCCACCAAGCTGGCAGACCGAAATCTCACGAGCTTCTTCGAGAACCGTGACCCCGAGGCCTTCCCCTTCCCCACCCACACGGCGTGGGAGGAGGTCTCTGCTCTGTACAACTACTCCCACAGCGACCAGTGCTACAGCACGCTGCAGAGCTTTGTGGAGCACGGCGACCGCGACTCCCGCCCAGACAAGAGGCCTGAAATGGTAGCCTTGAATGACACCTTCTAGATACCTGTGGGACTGCCGAAGCAGAAGATGCCTTTCATTGAAGCAGCCGCCTGTGGAATGCAGCATGTTGTGTAGCTCTGAAGTGTTTAATGTCCAGTATAATACTGTAATCGTTTATTCTGCTCAAGGTCATGGGGGGAGGGTTGGAACACAGACAGGACAGGACACATGGCAAGCAGGGGCATTTCAAGGATTTTTAAATTTGGAGGGCATAAAAGAATCCATAATTCAGACAGTGAGGCCAACTTTATCATTAGCCAATGATGTGTTTTGAATTGGTGAGTGACAGGGATGAGGGAAATCCCAGAGCCAATCAGCTTTCAGCTAGGGTCAGGGGACCTATGGCTCCACCCTTGTATGCACCCCTGATGGCAGATGTATATTCTAGATGGATATACGATCACACATTACAGGTAGTTTAGAAACACCAGTTAGATT
Source organism: Paramormyrops kingsleyae (assembly GCF_048594095.1). Classification (NCBI taxonomy): domain Eukaryota; kingdom Metazoa; phylum Chordata; class Actinopteri; order Osteoglossiformes; family Mormyridae; genus Paramormyrops; species Paramormyrops kingsleyae. The sequence continues at coordinate 7,566,326 of NC_132805.1, forward strand.
GTATGTCTTCGGAGTGCAGAAGGAAACCAAAGTGACCCCAAGAGAACGAGCAAACTCCGTACGCGCAAAGCAGAGGTGGGATTCAAACATCTAACTGTATGTCTGAGCTCCTCACAACAGGGACAAATCATATACAGAAGACAATCGTGTATGGTCACCAGGAATAACGCACAAATTAGTGTGATCAATTATGTTGACCTAACTCACTCCCCCACCCTTTCTCAGGGAAGAATCACATTATCATGATTAGGTACTAAGCCACGTTTCTCCAAAGAGACTCACCCTGCTCCCACTTTCCTCTAAGGAAGAAAACAAGGTTATTATTGTTAACAAAAGATAAAACTAGAAGAAAAACATTTTTGTAAATTCAAATAAAGTGAGATACAACAATAAAAAACTACAGATAAACAAAAAAACTACAAATATTTCACCCGAAACTGACAAAGTATGTTTCTTTGTCATTTAAAAATATTGCTTAGCTAAAGTAATGAAAGTTTATTTATCACCAATTATCATTTATAATACTTGGAACATGTTTTTCCCATTTTTAGGTCATTAGTACGTTATGTGCACTTTGTATTCACGTTGGATTCTCTAAAGATCAGACATATCAAATAACTAACTAAATTTACAAATCGAAACTGTAGTACCACTGGTAGGAATTCAGATATCTTACGTTATAAGGTATCTTATAGGGTTCAAAGGTAGAACCTCGGTTTCCCTGTATTCTATGCTGCAAAAATGCACCTCTGCAATGGAGACTCAGGGCTTTCAGGTATATCTTTTGAATAGGGCACACTATTGGCACTATAGTACAGTAGAGCCTCTGGCCACAGGAACTCCGAAGGCCTGCCGCTTGGTGCCTAAGATTCAACTACCCACAACCTGCAAATGTACCTAAACCATATTGCAGAGTGAGTGTAGATGCTTTTCCCTCTTATGGCGAGTTGTGGCACCATGGTGAGCAGAAGCGCGGATACAGTTGAAACATTTGTGCAACTTATAATGTGATACCACCTCAGTCAAGGTGCTAGCAAGAACATTTGTGGATTGGGGGAGAGGTGTGAGACAACAGTGGATCTAGGGTGAAAGGAATAACCTGTATTTGAGTCTGGGGGCATACTTTAATGGATACTAAACTGAGAAATCAAATCTGCCAAGGAGTCTTAAGTCTTGTATATTGAATAAATGATAGTTATTGCCTTTAAAGCCACCCGTGTCAAAGTCCATGGTGAGAGAGCTAAAGATTGTGGTGCTAGAGAGCCATATCATGTATTAAAGTTTTCTTAAGTACAGATTTAAACATTCCAAACACCTGTTATGGTCAAACTGTGGAAATATATGCCTAAACTAATAATGTTCTATTTTGTTGCAACTGTAATAAATGCAATTTTGTATGCCTTTTCTATTATTCCAAATAAATTTTTGTGATGATGGAAAATTTGGTATTCTTTTAAACATTTCACTGTGAACTTGAAATAAAGCTTGTTCTAGGATCAGTCCGAAACTTCATTCATTAGGTTCCACTCTTTCCATAAACCATCTTTTGTGGGTCAGGGAGAGACGTTAAACAATATTAAACGATCATTTTATATCTATACTAAACGGCCAGAATGTGAATACGACAATGGTCGCCGACGTGTCGACCGCGACTACCAGTAGCCCGCATGGAGGAAAGAGTGACCAGCAAAATATGGTAGGTTTTGGAAGTTTTACTTTTTGTGTTTCGCGTGTGCATTTTTATTCGGACGATGGGCGCCGCACTGTTTCGGCGAGCTGCAGAGTGGACGCAAAAGGATAATTTATTATAGATGTACAATGGGGAAACCTACGATCCAGTCCTAGGAGGCTGCGGTGTTTTGCACGCTACACGCAAAAATTAATTGAATTACCCCTCATTTACTTACTACATGTATTCAAGGGATCTCCAACCTTTTTTTTTTCCCCCAGAGAGCGTTATTTTCAATTAAGGTATGAGCAAACAAATAAATACATGTGGGGAACTACCAAGCGCCCCGGGAGGAGGCGGTTAACTACGCATATACAAAATTAAGTGCGCGAATATAACAATTTTACGACACCATCTGTCCAAATGTAAAATAATTAGGGTAGAATATTATATAATATATGGTACCGCACAGTGGTCTGTGTCATGTGACTAGCTTCACGTGACAGCTAATGATCAAATAATCTATCGCAGATATCCTTCAACAGCGTCTTTGTGTTGTAACCATAAAAGGGACGTCTTTTATGTGGAGATACACAGCAAGCCAGTAGAAGAAATAATTTCGCTGCTCCTGTTTGGCGCACATACGAAGAACATGTGAGACTGGCGTTACCTTCGGTTGGTGGTCGATCGCCGAGCAGTCGATTCATCCTGGGCCCCGCCTCGGCTACCGGCCCGCATGGCATCCCTGCTTCACTAGACAGCGGTGTTGATCGATGGACAGGGACGGGGCAAGATGACGGACTACGCAGAGGAGCAGCGGAACGAGCTGGAAGCCATTGAGTCCATCTACCCGGACTCCTTTACGGGTACCGTAAACATTGAGCTGAACGGCCGTTTCAGCGCGATTGGTGGATAGTCTTGCTACACGGTCGCGGTGACACGTCGGTTGGCTTTAAGGGTCCGGCACTGCCGCAGGACCGCTTTCAGTTCGGCGTCCATGCGAAACACACCCATACTAGCACCGATTTTTGGGTCCTGCAGATCACTCGCATGGGATTGGTTATACATCCATGTTACTGGGAGAGTTAAAGTGTATTGTTAGAACACACTGTGCGTTTCATCAGTTACTAATTGACGATCTCAGCCAGAATGTGAGTTACAGTAAACCTGAAAAAAGTTAACAAAGTTTTTGTTACTTGACTTTTCTCTCAACTAGAAATTCTGTTTTTTTTTTTTAAAGACAGTCCAAGAACCTTATGATGCAATTGGTAATGTGTGCGTCAGTTATTTTCTATTATTACTGGGACATGATCGGTATATGCTACAGTACAATCAAGAGGTTTAAATATAATGTATCGTGAAGCAGAAATCGCAGCGTGTCATTGTCCAGGGATCTGCTTTAATAATTCGAAATCTGTCTTCAACAGTGCTTTCCGAAAATCCCACAGCGTTCACTATCAAGGTGACTTCGGACGCTGGTGAAAACGATGACAGTGAGTTTCAATGGCCAGTAAAAAAGACGCTCTGCTGTTATCCTATTGTAATTCATCTGTATTCAAATTATACGTCTTAATCTCAGAAATGTGCAAAAATGATTTCGAGATGTCAACGCTTTAAACGTAACTTGCTAAATCCCATGCATACTGTGGGCAGTGGTGGCCTAACGGTTAGGGAAGCGCACTTGTAATTTTTGCTGGTTCAAATCCCCGACCAGCAAGGCACCACTGAGGTACTCTGAGCAAGGTACCGCCCCCAAGCACTGCTCCCCGGGTGCTGAATTAGCTGCCCCCTGCTATGTCACGATGTCACATATGGGTTAAATGCAGAGGACACATTTTGTTGTTGTGTGCTGTGGTGTGTCAGCAATGATCACTGATCACCAAAGATCATTGATCACCAAATTAAGAAATTTCATGTGTACATGTGGTAACACATTCAGATCTTTCCAGGTTTTTGCTGTTTTGAGCAAATGTCAGTATTTATTTAATTTTATCACATGGAGCTACTATTGTACCTCCAGCCCAAATGGATGTGACAGATGTACAGACTGTTATGCACCTGAAATTAAGGCATATTTTACAACAGAAACACAACTTCTAATAGAGCTATATTAATTACCGGTAGTGCTAGTACTTCTGTTATTTGCACGTTATGCATTTCATGCACCTGCATGTTACCAGTGCTGCTGACTGATGTCAGTGAGCAATGCACACATGACTATACATCAGTTTCTCTTGTCAACCCTTTAATGCTGAAAACAGCTGTAACATAGTAGTTCTATGATACATTGAACCCTAGGTAGGACTTCAGGTATCATAGAGCTTTAGATGTTTCTAAAGCAGTGGGCAGGATTTTACTGATTTTGCATGTTAACCCATTGTTTGTTCTATGTTTAGCTGTGGAGACGATACTGAAATTCACATATGTGGAAAAGTACCCAGATGAGCCACCCCTTTACGAAGTTGTCTCCCAGGAGAACCTGGAGGAGAACGATGTGGAGGACATCCTGACGTTACTGCAGCAGCAGGTCTGTGTGTTTCCTCTCCGTGCATTTATGCTCATGGATGTTTTACTCTCACAAAAATGTTCTGAGGGCAGAACAAAAAAATGATTGGTTCAAAGAGATAACCAATCAGATTGTAGAGGAGGCGGGACCTAGACATCTGAACTCCTCTACAACTGATTGGTTATCTCTCCATCATCAACCAGTCATTTTTCATTCTGCCCTCGGAACATTTTTGTGTAAGTAAAATTCCCACAAGCTGCATTTACAGCATGGCTTGTGATCAGTCTGCATTACTTCTGTAGTCTTAAATGCCCGGCTAATGGGATTGTGCAGGGCTGAACTTCTGCGGGACATGTGCCCATTGGACAATAGTGCAAGGAATAAGTGAAGGGCTCTTTGGTATCTGTTTGCCAAATCATCACTTTGTATGACTGTTGTCCCTCAGGCTACAGAAAACCTGGGCATGGTGATGGTGTTCACGCTGGTGAGCGCCGTACAGGAGAGGCTCAACGAAATCGTAGACCAAATCAAGAGCAGACGCGAGGAGGAGAAGAGAAGAAAGGAGAAGGAGGCAGAAGAAGCAGAGAAGGTCTGTATCTACGTTGCTCCTCTTTTTGAAATCATGCACCAGTTTGTATTTTTGAGCTGAGGGCCGTTAAATTGTTTGTATCCATATACATGAAATTCTGTGCTGCACTTCCCGTTTGGTTTTAATTACCCCCCCCCCCCCATCATGTGTGACACAGGTGGCCTTCCAAGGTACTGTTGTGACGATCGAGAACTTCCTGTTATGGAAGGCGAACTTTGAGCAGGAGATGGCAGAGCTGAAGAGGAAGAAACAGAAGGAGGAGGAACAGGCAGGAAAGGCCAAACTTACTGGTGTGTTACACCTATTCCTGAAGCAACACTGCCATCTCCTGGATGGAGGACTGTAGTGGCTTTATAATTGGTTTTGGCATAGTAGTGTTATGTGTTTACTGCCACCTGAGATCCCCAGGGACATGAACTGCTGGTAGTATGAAATTTTACCTTCTAGTGCTAAAGAAACTGGCGGTTAGCTGACCAAAGGTTAAAATGTTAGCATTGCTCCCCAGCAGGAGTGCCGTTATTCAACATTAACATCTGGAGAGTACAGTAATGCACCAAATGTCATACTTGTTGCTTCTTATAATGAAATACTGAGGAAATGCTATTAATTTTGCATGTAATATGCAGTGTGGCTTGGTAGCACACTGGACAGATTTGCTAAGGAAATCTGATAATCTGATCTGTATTCTTCTTAAATAGGAAAACAGCTGTTTGAAAGAGACCATGACCTTGATACATCCGACATTCAGTTCCTGGAAGACGGTACGGTTAAAATAATTTTTATCGGTCTAAATATTTGTACCAAATGTCCTTTTGTGCATTCTTGAGGTCTGCCAGTTACGATACAGAATTATGCTGTGTTACTGAAATGCACTCACTCTGAGTCTCACTCTGAGTCTCACTCTGAGTCTCACTCTGAGTCTCACTCTGAGTCTCACTCTGAGTCTCACTCTGAGTCTCACTCTGAGTCTCACTCTAACACCTGCTTACTGCGTTTTTCTCCTCAGCTGGTAACAACGTGGAGGTGGATGAGTCACTCTTCCAGGATATGGATGATTTGGACCTGGATGAGGACGACCCTGACTTTGATCCTCTGGACCTGGGGAGTGACGAGGATTAGGGGTGGGGGGCTGGAGCGGAGCCTAACAGCAGGAGTCAGTCTGACCCATGTCTCTCTCCAGCTGTCTGGATCCCTGAAGTCATCCTCACCTCTGGATTCAATAGAGACTGCATACATAACACCAGATATTAAACTCAGATTTTAAGTTAGCCATTTGTCTCTTTATCCTGAAATGCCCAGAAAAGTTGGGGGGGTGGTTGTTGATTTGGCTTGGAATGCCCTTGGGGGAAGTTATGTGCAGTCTCTCTCAGATTGCCTTAGTCACTGTAGAGTTTTTGGTCCATTCAAAATTTGAGTGAATTGGCTGAAGTACACCCGATGTTCCAGCAGAGGGAGACATCGCTCTGGATGTCAGAACACAGTCTTTCCCTCAGTTTATATTAAACAAGTATTTTCTCAAAATAACGTGATTTTTTTTCCCTGGAGAGGTTGCTATGATTTAAAAGGAACATTGTGTAAAGTTGTTCATCAACGATGCATAGTGAATTCATTTTTAACTTAATTAATAATTGATTTATAAAAAAAATTCACGTGTTTGTTGGTGTGGCATTATCACTATGTTTGAATTAGTAACCTATTTGGATTTGAAGTACCAGATGAGGTAACCAGTTACTTGATGGAAACCATAAAGGAAGCTGGTTGGAGAGTTCGCTTTGAGGTTTGCTGGGAGAAGTCCCTGATTCTCTGATTCTGAGTCTGCCTGCAGGTCAGGGTGCTTATGGGCGCTAATGTTTTTAACAGCATCTACTGCAAAAAATAAGTGCAGGGAAGTGCTTGGCTAGTTGATTGCTAAATAATGACCAGATCATTTACAGAAATCTTGATAATTTGCAATATTGCAAAAAAATGAGTAATTGGTGAGTTAAAGGACTCTAACGAAAGGAGAGCGAGTCATTGATCATGTACAGGATTCTACTGATAACACAGAAGATCACAGAGACCTTCCATGGTTGATACATTGGTGCTCAATGATCTGTAGCAGTGTTTCTCCACCCAGTTCTTGGGGAGCCCCAGACAGTCTGCATTTTTACAACCCAACACACTGGTACTAGATATTCAGTGTTCTTGATTGATTGTTCGTGTGTGCTGGGAGGGAGCAAAAATATGGATCCAGAATCAGGGCTTATGGAAAACCGAGCTCTGTCCCCAGTCTGTTATTGGTTTCTGTGGTTTTGTTTCTGTATTCACTCCGTTCCCACTGGAGGCACCACTGACAGTAGGTCACACTTTCAGCTAATAGTAAGAAGCAGCAAACAATTATTCTATGTTTTCTAACAAAGCTCAGTTAAAATGTCACCTTAGGCCACTACCAATGGATCAGGGATCCCATGGGTAGATATTGGCTTTTGCCAACTTGGGGGCAGTGGGGGGTCCCCTGAATCTACCAGGATCTCCATGCCCCTTCACCATCCTGGGAGTGGGTGTACTGGGGTTTCTGTGGGGCAGTAGCTGGTGTGGTGTGAGACAGGGGACAGTGTGTCTGTCCTAACTCCTCTGACAAGGATGAAGAGAGATTAAGAACTGGGACACTGGGAAGATTTCAAATTGTTGAAAGGACCTCTGTGTCCAAACGCCTGGCATTATGCAAACTGCAGGTCAGAGGCGAAGATGATGGTAATCCTGATTGGCAAACCCTGTGCTCTTTGTGGTGGAGTGTTTTTTTCGCATTCAAAGGGGGAATCCAAGCATGTGGTGTTCCTCATGCCTGTTAGTCAAACCAAAGGGGAACTAGGAAGGGCTACGAAATCCTGTAGTGTACATATCACAAGAGAGGAACTGTGCTGCAGTTGGTGTGAAAATTCATTCCCATTGGCAGAATAACCAGGTAGGCATTGCAGCACGGGTTTATTCACACACGTTTTAATGGAATGTTCAGTAAAACGGTAAAACTACTGAAATCATGGAAACCCAGGCACCGAAGACAATGATTCCTGAAAGTTTCTGATCTGCTGCTCCCATCTTCAGAATATGATTGAGAATCACACCTGCTTAATTGGAGTTTTGAGTGTTCTGATTCATTAAGGAGACATAAAGACAATCAATGAAGTATTGATGATTATTATTACCTTTCAACCATGGGCACTAACACACAGAACTACACTCATGCCTCCCATTAATAGGGAAGGCATTGTGAAACCAATCTATCATTCAGCTTGCCTGCCGCTCCCCACCTTCATTACAGATGGCTGCTGGATCCTGGTAGAATTCTATCTACGTTAAAAGATCTTTGATGTCCCAAACGAAGCGGAGTGGCACATCTTTCATCTCCTCCTGGAACATGCGGTCAAATCTTTCACTCTGGGCCACAGTGAAGTGTGTCTTCCAGTCACCGACAGTCCCTGTACCAGGAATAAAACTTACTGATATTGTCTCCGATACCATGCAGGTCTCACCCATAGATGTGTTTTGGTGTCGCTGTTTCCTGCTCACCTTTCCTCATGAAAGTCCCTTTCTGGTGATTGAGAAATGTCTCAGGTACCCGTTTCTGGTTGACCGATGAATCCTTGCTCATGCTTTCGAAGGTGCAGTGCATCACCACATTGTCCATCTGCGAGGAGCTCAGGTCCTTCCCTAGAAAGCAGCAGATCCGCTCCACCACTGCTCTTAGATCCTGCAGACGCAAAACTGTGACTGAGAATTCCTGAGAAGACACAGCTATCCTACAACGAACAGCATGAGCTGTTGAAAAGTGGGACCCAAGACTAAACTGTAAGCATGGACATCAAGTCCAGCTCTATTCAGTTTTTTTTATGTTTACCTGGCTGTATTTGACTCAGTGAAAATTAGATATATAAATGCCAGCTATTTGTATGATTTTTAATGTATGAAATATGTTTATTAACCGTCCTATGGTGTTAGGGTCGGCTTCGACCTGTCTAACATAAGAGATAAGAACAGAAAACTAACACAGGACGAAGGTTCAAATGATATATGATGGATATACGGGGTGCACCAAAAGTAGATATACAGTTTATATTTTACATTACTGATTGGGTGATGATTAGTCTCTTAGGTGTTTGAAACGTTCTCCGCCCGTGTTGATGCATTCCTGCAGCCGGTCCCCGACACTACGACACACTTTAGCATACAAATCCAGATTAGCATCAATGTCCTCAAATGTGCAATTAACCCACTTTGTGGTGCTTCCGCTGAACAACCCTCTTCTTTATTACCCCCCCCTTTGTAAAATAAAATCTGTGTATCTACTTTGGACCCACTTTGTGTATTCCACCTGCAGATTGCCTTACATTTGTCAGGAGGACAGTCATTCATTGATATGCCATTATCTAAAAAAACATTCATACATCCTGTGCACATTCACAGAAATCGATGTGGATAGCGTGTTGCGCTTTCCCACGAAGACTTGCTTTTCAGGCTCACCTGAATCATCTCCTCGTAGGTGACGTAAAGAAAGTCCATTTCATGCCTGTGCAGGTACCAGGTCTTGATGTGCTCAAACCAATTGCTTGCAAACACTGAAATGTAAAGGGAGACACACAGACACACGCATGCATATTCTATCCTTAGCGTCGCATTACATCTGCATGAAACCGAAAGTTGCGGCAGACTGTAGACCTTTCGGTGCCCATGAGGGACATGAATCAGAAGTGCTGACTTGCTTTGCCTTTACCTTTTCCCTCCATAAATTTCTCGAAAAAGTCGTTAAAGTCCTTGGGCGTCTCCAGCATGGCAGCAAAGTTATGGAAATGAAAGTAGGAGACCAGGACATCCTTGGGGTTTCTGGCCACATAGATGACCTGAGAGCAGAGAAATGTCCCAGTGAGATTCATGATACAAACATCTTGTATCTCTATGGTCACCTAACACTGTCGTCCGAGCCTCTATTCCCCAGCACCTTGCCACGTTTCTTTGTGAGTTCCCTTGGGAGCAACTTGTAAGGTAGGTGTGAAGTGCGTAACCGAGGGGAAGCCGCAGTGGTGAACTTCTCCTTGTCGTGCAGAATCTCAATCCAGGGGACGCGTTGTGATATCAGCTGGTTGGAGGTGGCTGTGATATCTCCCTTAGCCTCAATCATACTCAGGATCTGCTGCATCCAGGTTGTTCCTGCCAGACAGGTTAGTAAGGCACAAGGGGTCAGTGAACATCTTGCTTTTGCCGAGTTCGACGTGTCCCTGAGTCAACAGAGAAGGGACTTGTGTTTCAGTTCTTTAAGCAATAAGTCTTCATTGCATGACATCACCTCAAATTCAAGGCTTCCAACCATTGAGCTAGGGTGTGTGTGTGTGGCTCAGCAGGCTAAGCCTCTGTGCCTGTGATCAGAAGGTTGCTGGTTCAAGCCTTGTTGTTATTATTATTATCATCATCATGAAATAAAGACAACTCCTTGACATTGCTCCATACAGTCTTTGCAGGTAAGCATGTTCCTATGTTTTGCATCTATGACATGTAACAAAAGGCATACACAATAAAATGGGTCTTTTGCAAATCTGGGCACCTTGCCGCTTAACAGAAAACACTGGTTTTAATTAATGTAGTGATGTCATACAACAACGACTGTGATTGGTTAAAGAAGTGAAACACAAGCCCCTCCTTTGTTGACCCAGGGACATGTTGAACTCGGAAAAATCAGGACGTGCTCAGTGTGACAGTTTTTCTGTATCATAGGGTACAATGCTATGTTAACTCGAGAAAAAATATTAACTCTATTTGAAGGGCAGTAAGGAAGAGATTTTTAACTTAGATATAAAGTCAAAGAGACAGGAACAGCATTATTTATGCTATAAAGCCACAGGTCTGTCCCATCAGCAGTTTACAGGCAACAACCAACAACCAACATCTTGCCAGTTGCTGAGACCAAGACAGCAGCATCGGCGTTCAGGTGCAGACCTGACTTTGGGTAGGACAACAAAAACACGTCCGAGTCACGGATTTCCCAGTTTTTTATTTGCTCCACCTCATCGGGAAAGTGCATCCCGGAGATTAGGTTGAAGTCTTGGAATGAAAACAATTTAAAATCTGGAGTCTCATTTTCAGGAACCGGGGCATCTGGGAAAAAATATTAACGTTGTAAGTAGCTTTGGAGAAGAGCAAATGAATAAATAAATAATCATTATCATATTTGAGAACAGCAAACTTTCTATAAAGGATTCAACTACAGATTCAAGCACGTTAACTAATATTCTTTACTTACAGTTACCAAGCATCATTTTCTTGTTAGAAAAGTTATTAAGCAGATGATTGCCTTTTACATATAGCTTGGAATGAAAGCAGTAAAACATCATGAAAACGGCAGCAGTTTCTCAGACAAAGCCTGTTCGGGTCACCCAGTGTCGGGATGACAGCATCCTAGTTCCTACCTGCCATCTCCACCAGCGACTGGTTGCATCCAGTTGCAATAGCTGGATCCCTTTGCCTTTTTAAGCAGTGAGATAATTCTAGAAGTGCTCTGGTAAATCATCAAGCTGCAGGTAAATAGGACCTTAGCCAGTTCTCAGAGAAGCCATACCATCTAAGCTAAATGACGTGACTGACACTGACCGTCCATTGTCCATCTGGAAGTTCCTTAGGTTCACCGTCTCCCTGTCCCACATAAATGGCAATCAAACTTAATCATGGTGAAAACCTAATTCATTTCATATGAATATATTTATTCAGATGGAAGCCTCAAACAATGGAAAGACCCCAAAACTTTGAATGAGTTTCTTCTCATCACTGTCATCCTCGGCCTTGTTTCTGCCGGTTCTATGGGTCTTTCCACAAAGTACACATGTCTAGACCCTCTAGCTCAAAGACAAAGTGTTACTCTGGCAGTTCTAAAATAAAACTAAAATAAAAGGCTCCCAGCTCTCTGTGATATACTGCATAATCCAATATTTCCACATATGTATACATTTTATATATATATATATATATATATATATACACACACACACACACACACACACACACACACACACACACCTAATCTTTCATAATTTTACTCACTTTATTTTATTCTGCTTCTGGTGTTTACTCATGCAAATTTATGAGACAAGGGATCGTGTTCCCTCAGTTCCTATCTTTATTGTCTCTTGTGTCTCTTTGTCTTTTATGTTAACACACACTAATTTGCCAAAAGTATTGGGACACCCCTCCAAATCATTGAATTCAGGTGTTCCAATCACTTCCATAGTCACAGGTGTATAAAATCAAGCACCTAGGCATGCAGACTGCTTCTACAAACATCTGTGTAAGAATGGGTTGCTCTCAGGAGCTCAGTGAATTCAAGTGTGGTACCGTGATTGGATGCCACCTGTGCAATAAGTCCATTTGTGAAATTTTCTCACTACTAAATATTCCACAGTCAACTGTTAGTGCTATTATGATAAAGTTGAAGCAACTTGGAGCAACAGCAACTCAGCCATAAAGTGATAGGCCACGTAAAATCACAGAAGCGGGGACAACGCATGCTGAGGTGCACAGTGTGCAGAAGTCGCCAACTGTCTGCAGTCAATAGCTACAGACCTCCAAACTTCATGTGGCCTTCAGATTAGCTCTAGAACAGTGTGTAGAGAACTGCATGGAATGGGTTTCCATGGCCAAGCAGCTGCATCCAAGCCTTACATCAACAAGTGCAATGCACAGCGTTGGATGCAGTGGTGTAAAGCACGCCACCACTGGATTCTAGAGCAGTGGAGATGTGTTCTCAGGAGTGACGAATCACACTTCTCTGTCTGGCAATCCAATGGACGAGTCTGGGTTTGGCGGTTGCCAGGAGAACGGTACTTGCCTGACTGCATTGTGCCAAGTGTAAAGTTTGGTGGAGGGGGATTATGGTGTGGGGTTATTCTTCAGGGGTTGGGTTTGGCCCCTTAGTTCCAGTGAAAGGAACTCTTAATGCTGCAGCATTCAAAGCCATTTTGGACAATTTCATGCTCCCAACTTTGTGGGAACAGTTTTGGGATGGCCCCTTCCTGCCCCTTCCTGTTCTAACATGACTGCGCACACACACGTGACGGGTGTTTTCTATGCTGGGACTGGCACAGGGTCTCCATATTCCCTTGTGGTTTATTCTGCACCAATCTCTCCCATCACCCTGCCACCAGGATTCCCCCCTGCACCCCACACTTAAAATATATACCCAGAAAATCAAGACACCCCCCCGCAGCACAAGAAGCAGCCCGTCTATGCCAAAGAGCAAGTGGGGGAAAATAAAAATAAGTTCCAGGTAAGAGAACCCACAGAGCTGGAGAACGCTGAGCCAAGACGGGCTCAGATCACGGTACCAAACATTTCAAAGTGGGTCTCTTTCGAGGGATGGTCCTCTAACCTCTTAATGTTATGTTTTGTACTTTTAAAACAGTCTGTTCAAACATGGTGTAAGGTAAATTGTTATTAGTCTGCTAATATGATCCAAACAAGGTGCAAGCATGCTAGGTTTTAATGTAGTGCCTGTGTATCAGTATATGGAAACTGGTGCTCATCACCTTAAGACAGGACTGCAGATACACATCACATACACATCTCCCATCAGCTGACTCAGTCTACGACAACGACAGAAGTTTAGGTTGAATGATAACACTTAATCATCTACCACCATGCATGACAGACACCGTCGTAGTAAAGGATGGTGAAGCGGTCGCTGAAATATCCCACAAGGTTTGATTAATGTAAAACTTAGGCTAAGCAATGGGAAAATGTCTCTGTCCAGTGTTGCCTCACAAACTCTAGACTCCTGAATGGGTCCCAGTGATCAGCATGATCATGGACACCCTTCCGCACTTCAGAGAGCATAGACTCCGGAATAACATACTAGAGACATTTTATTCCTGACACATGGTCTTGGGACAACTTGTACAGGAGTCCATTCCTCTATGCAAATTTCTCCCTGTGCTTCATGCGTTGTGCGACAGCCAGTGACCCCTTCACTCTACCGATAATGCGTAACCCTACACAGCACTTTGTCAGTAAGCTGTCTTTCACACACCCCAAACTGCAAATATGCTGGTGTGGAGTCTTGGCCAGCAGAGACCATCTGAGGGAGATGGTCCAAGGCTGACACACAGCGAGGTCTCACACCAGACTCCCAGCCTGGACGTGCCTACTGGTCTGGCACCCCTGGTAGGCATCGACCAGACTACATGATGACTGAGACAGACAGACTTTTCACTTCTTTTCAGGGGCGCAGGAAGACTGAACAAAGGACCTTTCCTACTACGCCAGGCAGAAGAGTCTTGGTTTAAGCCACAGGGTTGTTTTCTGTTAAATCAGAGAATGTGTGGCCAGTGATTGACCTTGTCACATACTGAATTCAGGACAGTTCAATCAATTTGCACTCATCTTGGTTACAGTCTCTGCCCTTTATATACATACTGCAACATGGCCATGGAGAATATCTATTCTCACCCCTGTATGCTATGAATTGCATATACAGTCGCTGAAAAATAATGAAGAGACCACAGCACAATTTTTTTGTTTCATTCATTTCTCAATTTATGTGTCTGTGAATGTTTTATTTTTGCAAACTGCAGCCTGGTTCTTCCCTGCTTCTCATTAAAGAAGGGCTTCTTCTTTGCGTTATGGTTCATCAGTCCTACTTCTAGAAGCCTGATACGATCCTGTCCTAGCAGTGCACTTCACACCTGAAATTAATGTTTCCCACTCCTTTTGAAGGTCGCTTGAGGTCAGTATCAATACATCGTAATGTGTGATACTACTAATAATATAGCTATGGAAAAAATGAAGAGACTGTCTATATCTTTAAATAAATCTGCCTTTTTACATCCTGGTTTAATCGTGGTTCTGCTGGTAGAAGGTTATGCTGAGCAACAGGTTGCTACCAAGGAAGAAGCCCTTCATTAATGAGAAACATGCTGCAGTTTGCAAAATGATATATATATATATATATATATAGATTTATATATATATAGATACAGGAACCTCTCCAACCCTGACCAGCACAAGACGTTAGAAGATGGAGCGAAAACATCCAACATGACTGATTAACAGAACCAATACATGGTGAACCAATAAGGGAAAGCATGGTGTGAAATCCAGAGAGAGATCACATCAAAGAGGTGTTTATGCTGCTAGATTTACCTTTTAATGAAACATGTCGTTAACCAGTTCACTTATTAACAGAGGAGTCATGTTCCACAATAAATGAGGTTGATACTGTTCTACCCACTTAACAGAGCGGCAGAAAACAACGAGAAAGAAGGAAAAACTGACAAGGCTACAAAACTGGGGAGAGGCTTGTGTGTGGCATCACCGAAATGCAGTGGGGAGCTTTCATAGCGCCTCATGTGTCTGCTTAGCTTATTGCATAGGGTTTTGCCCACTGGCTGTGAGATTCTGAGCAGTGATGGCTTATGCAGTGATGTACGGCCACAGAACTGCACCCGCCACCAGCATTGGGGCTGAGTTTTCAGAGAGAGACAGGCAGGAAAAGGCGGGTCAGCAGTGTCCTCAACCCAGTGATGCACAAACGAGGCAGAAGGCGCAGTGATGCCTTTGGGGCAGTCAGTGACCAGCAGCAGCTGCTCACAGAGGTGAGGTCAGGCACACTACAGGCAGCCAAACGGGTGGCCCACAAGTCTGCAGAACTTCACATTAAATATTACTGCTGAATAGTAAAAGCATGAGAGCTTAGGGTTTAGGTAAAGGTGACAAGATTCATTTATTTAATTTAAAAACACACACAAACACACTGATTCGTGTATATACACAGTCCTCAGCTTAGCCCTTTCTGGATCACTGAATCCTCTCTGCACGCAGTGTTCTTGAGTTTATGATCTGTGTCTGAAAACAAAGAACAATATTTCAGGGACAAAGGACATTGCTGGCTGACAGCGCTGGAATCTCGGGGTGTTGACCCTTAACCAGCAGGGATGTGCTTACCCGCTTCTCCTCTGGAGAAAGTACTCCCTCTACGGCAACTATCTGGTACTGTTTGTGCGCCAGGAGACTGGGAACCTTGCGAAGGGAGCGCAGGGACGTGGCTGGAATATTTGAGCACGTTATGCGTCTCATGTCCTCTGGGGGGCACCCTGGGTCAAAGAGCAGGAGACAGAGACTACCGTTCCTCCTCTGCTCTATTCCCACAATGGAGCGACTGTGGCCTGGACAGGGAGAGAGAGAGAGGCATCTCACTTGCTTATTTTAATCAGGAAGATTTGAAGGCAAACGTTAAACCGAACACCTGCCTACAAACCCTCGGGGAAGGAGTGCACATACCTTGGTGCTGTAGATAAAGGGGGGGCTGTGTGGTTTTGACCACCCGAGGGGGCAGCTTAGCACCCCTGCTGGCAGAGTAGGAAAAGTACTTCTTGACCCATTCAAAGAGATGAGGGTGGGTGTTTTTGGCACCACTGGGCTGGGGGAAGTCCACAATGTGAGCCCTACCAGCATAAAAGGGTGGACGTCAGGACAGCCAATCACAACCCACACAGCAGGTCAGCCCTCACCATGGCAGCCAATCACATAATAGGACATGGGGTAGAAGGCCTTTAAAGTGATTTAAGAACCTCTCACCTGATTCCAAGGGAAGTGAGGAGTGAAAATATTTCTGTTGCTCCAATCCAGGCTCTTGTTCCCTTTAGGCAGTTACTGAACTGTGATGCACCCTGGGGGTCCACTCCTTGCTGCCAGGCCTCCTCAATCAGGGCCTGCACACGTGGGATACTGGGGACTCTCCCAACTATCAGGTAACAGAAGTAAATCGTATGACAGAATCAGTATGTGTCATGTGACCACACTCACAAAGCAAGATGAGGTATAACATGTCAGAGTTTGCCTACCGTGTGGCACTGTACAGACCTGAGACACATGGTGCGTATAGCTGCATATTCTGCAGAGACGACTGCAGCATCTGGAAGTTTCTGTAGCCACAACCCCAGCCCCGGTCACCTTCTGAACACGAGTAGTGATCGGTTTCTGCACTCAGCCACACGTGAACGACGTCATGACCCTCCCTGACATAGTGCTCGTAGAGGGCTGACATCACGCCTGGGGGGGGAAGGGAGGGGTTAAAAGTGACCAGAAATGCTGTGCACTTACTGAGTTACTGCTAAGGATATAACACACAAAACAGCAAGTGGTCAGACCAGTAATCCAGTCTCCATACCAGCTGTTCTGGTCTTGCAGTCGTCTATTCCTGATGCCAGGCTTTCCATCATTTCAGCCTTCTTCCTGTGGAACTCGACTGGGGTCATGTGACCGCGGGACACCGCCCTCTCCATGCTCTTCTCCGCCTGTCGGACATAGCCCCCACTGCCATCGAGGCCAAACTGCCTCTGCAGGGGAGGGGACAAAGGCACAGCGAGGACCAATTTCACAACATGCATACAAATCTTCTGACCTAGAGGCAGCTGCTTATGCCAAACCTTGGTAGATCATATATATATATTAAATATGCATATATGTAATTACACATAATTACATATATACATAATTATAAAAATTAAGAGACCACAGCAAAAAATTCTGTTTCACTCACTTCTCAATTTGTGGGTGTGTGCCTGTGTAAAATATATATATATATTTTTTGCAAACTCCAGCCTGGCTCTTCAATGCTTCTCATTGATGAAGGGCTTCTTCCTTGCAATATGGGTCTTCAGTCCTGCTTCTAAGAGCCTGATATGAACTGTTCTAGCAGTGCACTTCACACCTGCAGTTAATGTTCCCCATTCCTTTTGAAGGTCACTTGAGGTCACCCTCCGATTCATGGGGCACTGCTGGATAAGCCAACAGTCATCTCTGGCATTAGAAAGTTGCTTGGCTGGTTTTTGGTTATTGCCAGTCTCTCCTGCTTCACCTTATTCTTGTGTACTGCTGTCTTAGAAATTTTGAGTCTGGAAGCAGCCTGCCTCACAGTGTAGCCTCTGCCAGCAGAGCCAGGTTTAAACCAGGACTTAAAAATACAGATGATTTTTAAAAAATATATAGAGTGGTCTCAATTTTTTCCAGAGCTGTATATAACTGGGAGGTGTTGTGGTCCATGCCAAGTGAAGAGACTGGTCATGGTAAGCAGTGACCTGCAGCTTCCTGAAGTCCTCTGCTTCTCGTTTGGACTCCTCCATCTTTAGTCTCAGCTGCTCTTCCTCCTGAAGCTCTCTAGCCAACTGCAGGTCAGAACCAGAAGATTCTGGAAAGCAGCAGAAGGAACACTGGCTACAGAGTAGTGAGCGTTGAGGGTGTCCCCTCTTAACCCCGAGCCGTAAGGATCATTTCAGGTACCTCTGTCTGCATCTTGCTCCTGCAGGTGCAGCTCAACATGCTCCTGTAAGACAAACCGGTCGCTGCACACCAGGGCACACATTGGACACGTGTACGACTGCTCTGAAACACAAAATCAGCATCATCGACATCACTATCAGAATCTCACTGGCGTTCAGATCTCTGCACAGATGCAGCTCTAAAACACACCGACTGCTCCTACCTTTCCCAAGGGAAGTGCAGACCCTCTTTGGGTCAGGTGCTTCTTGGGTCCTTGAACCCCCCAATACTGGGCGCTGTGGATTCTGCATGGCTTCAGTAGCAGGTTTTTTGGCACTCTCTTCCAAAGATGGAACATGCCGCATTCTTTCAGGTGACCCCCTCTCTGGGACTCTGACACCCTCTGCTATACATCTGCTGGACAAGGCACCTGGTTGACCTTTATTCTTGTCCACCTCGACCTGCTTCGCTTGTGCCTGAGTGTCAGTCTCTGGATGAGCAGTGTTAATGTGAAAGTGAATCTCATCATAAGATAGCCCGGCTATCGGACAGAGCGGGCAGCTTATCTCCCTCTCCAGGTGGCTCAAGAGCAGATGAGTCTTCATGTCCTCTTCCAGCAAGGCCTCTTCGCCACAGATATCACAGACCAACATGACGACCTGAAACACAATGCGCTGTTTAGATTTTACGTTTATAACCTTCCCCGATAGGAACGCATGAACTTCTAGCAATTAAACATGGAGTTTAGCACTCCTAGAATAACACACAGCTTGGTCCTCACTCCTGAATATGCTGGGACTGACTGTGTATGCTAACCATGCTAACCGGTAACTTGTCTGTTTACAGACCGTTAACACAGGCTGAATGACACAGGGCATAAAAGAGCTGGCTTAGGACGGAAAAGCGCTGGAGATAGAAAAAGGTATGCAGGTAAGAAGAGATAGACAGAACAAGCAACTTGACATTTTAGACAAATATCTAATACTATGAAAATACTTATTACACTGAAAAAGTAGAAAATATATGCGCCAAACTACCTTTTAATTTCCCAATTATTGTATTGCCAATTTTATTAAAATAATCTGAATTACTAAAACCGGCTAAATGCTAAAAGCTTCTCCTTCTAGTTTAATTACCAAGTCCCTCGCTCCAATTGGTTGACGGGGCCGGAAGTAGTGTTTTTCAGTTTTTTTTTAAACGGAAGTGAGTCTTCTAAAGGCGGAAATAAATGTGTAGCCGCGTGACGTTTGAGTGGCTGTTCGTTGCGAGGGCAGCTGGGATACCTGTGACGGATCTAGGGGGTACGCCATATTGTTCGCGAAACTGTGGGAACTGGCGGAGGTTGCCGCAAGGAAACAGGGTTACTTACGGGGATTTTTTTCATTGAATGGGTAAGTCGAGCTTGACCGTGGGTTACTTAACCACCTCGCGGCGCTTTGGGAAGCTGTACCTGGACCCTGTTTAATCGAGGCACCGTGTATTTGGACAGGGCCGAGAGGAGGAAATGAAGGGGGTGTGTGGGGGGGGGAGCAGGGCTGCCAAATGCCGCCTCCGCGTTTAACTAGTTAGTCTGCTTACCCTGTGGTTACTAGGGAGTAAAGACTGCCGGTCCAAAGATTATCTGGCAGCGTTTGAGGTCTGGACGGTAGATTACCGGGGACTGGGGTGAAAGTCTGGAGCATGAAGACTTGTAGACTGGTTATGCTAAGCTGTTAATCTGTCAAACGACGCGGGTCACATACTGTCCCTGTTTTCGTGGTTTCATGTAGGGGCGAGGGGCGTGTTCTCATTTAGTGATCGGTAAAGCTGATCAAACAGACTTTTATTTTAATGTGGATCAGATTTCTTGTCGCCCTTCTAAACATAATACTAAGAAACCGAACGCACTGTTAATATACATATTTTGTTGGATAATCCCTTCAATGTTGTCCGTATTAAAAGCAGGTGATGCCACCTTTGACACTATTTGATGCCTCAGTACCGACTGCTTCATAGGGGAAAGGAGGCTGCTTTCTGTTGGTTTACTTTCCTTATGCTCACTTCTAGTCACCATGGCAAGTCCAGTGAATGACAACTACCGGATGAAGAGCTACAAGAACAAGGCCCTGAACCCCCAAGAGATGCGGAGACGCCGGGAAGAGGAGGGCATTCAGCTCCGCAAGCAGAAGAGGGAGGAGCAGGTAAACAAGGGCTTCTTGTGGCCCTGTGTGACTGTTGTTGTGTAGGGTGGTGTCCTTTGGCCTCGAACCCGAGGGTGGTGAGGATGGCGTGATCTCATTTCTGAAACTGTTATCCATGCATTGTGTCATGGGCGTGAATTCCTATTCTGCTGCATTTTTCGGTTGCTTTTTAATGGCTTTTTAGAGATCCCAAGCATATGCTTTCCTCTGGATTTATATTTCACTATTCTTATACTGACCTTAGACTTAAACCTTACTTGCAGCTGTTCAAGAGGAGAAACGTCTCCCTTCCCGCTGGAGATGAGTCAATGCTGGAGTGTCCCATCCAGGACCCTGATGTCAGCTCCACTGTGCCTGTGTCGGGTGTAAGTATCCCTGCCCCATGTCCATGTGAACGAGGGAGCTGCTGACAGTGACATCATGCCACGCTTTGGTCGCTCTCTCTCAAAGGCCCATTGGTCAGCAGTGGGTAGCACTTTCCTTTGCTTGTCTTGTTCAGCAATGTGGTGTTTTTTCTGGCAGCCATGAAGGAACAGCTTGGGTAATTGTGTGTGTGGGGGGGGCGGGCATTCCAGGAGGGTGTCATAACGCCCGACATGATCCAGATGATCTTCTCTGATGACCCAGACCAGCAGCTCATCGCAACACAGAAATTCAGGAAGTTGCTTTCCAAAGGTATGGGGGTTGTTCTTCACCCTTGTTATTGATCTGTTTTTTTTAATGGTTGTTTCTCTGCACACTGAAATGTGGGTAATTTTAAGAAGTGCATTGTGAGTTCTTATGGCGTTCTGCCTCCTTTCCTGCTCAGAGCCCAACCCCCCCATTGATGAGGTCATCTTAACACCTGGCGTGGTCAACAAGTTTGTAGAGTTTCTCAAGAGGAGTGAGAACTGTACTCTGCAGGTATGTGTGTGCAGGGTGTCCGTTTCGGTGCCCTGAGTGTGAATCTCTGCCGTGTCCCCATCCCTGAGATATGGGACGTGATCTTTGGTCCGGTCTGTTCCTACGACATGAGCGTGATGTGTTTCTGCCTCGTTCCCCATGCCCCACCCCTTCTTCCTCATGGCAGTTCGAGGCAGCCTGGGCCCTTACCAACATCGCCTCGGGCACCTTTCTCCACACCAAGGTGGTAATTGAGACGGGAGCAGTGCCCATCTTCATCGAGCTGCTCAACTCAGACTATGAGGATGTGCAGGAGCAGGTAAGGGGCAATCTGTGTGTGACCGAGGGCCTGCCAGCAGGCCTGCAGTGACAGTGATTTGTCGATGGTGTTTCAGGCAGTCTGGGCTCTGGGCAACATCGCTGGTGACAATGCAGAGTGCAGGGACTATGTGCTGAATTGTGGAATCCTGCCATCTCTCCTGCAGTGAGTTATGTCTCTGTTAGCTGAGCTCTTAATTATTTTTGAGTACAATTAGACGCTCAACTTAAGTGAGAAGTGAAACTGGATGTGACATGAGTCAGGAGGTTTTAAGTGAACTTACTCTTCAGTTATTAATTTAAGTGAGGAGATAAAGATGAGTAAAGGAACATTGATAGTTTTAACCTTGCAGGCACTTTTTCGATGGACCAATTCAGTAAAGTACAATGTAATAAAATCCCAGCCCGTGGTTCTGTTTAAGAGCGACGGCGCAGCTATCAGAATCACGTATTTCCCCATGACCCAAATGTTCTGTCTGCCCTTCAGGCTGCTGACGAAATCCAGCCGGCTCACGACCACGAGAAACGCGGTGTGGGCGCTCTCCAATCTGTGCCGGGGGAAAAACCCCCCTCCGGATTTCAGCAAGGTGCTATTCCCCCTTCTGAGGCCTCCCGCTATGAAACAGGGTGGAATTGGGTAGCTATGATGAAGCCAACTTAAGTTAAAAGCTTCCGGCCACTCAAGACCAAATCTAGGTTCAAACCCCAACATTCTGTATTGTTTGTGTTGGTGGTGAGACTCAGATCACAAGTGCCCCATGTTCGCAGCATATGTTGGATATTCTTCTCCTTGATTACTCTGTAGTGACACCTACAGGACTGGGGTTGAAATGGCGTGGAAGCTGCCATGTTGTGTGAGTGCTCTATCACTATGTGGCCCGCAGGCCGTAGAGCGACGGGAAACAGGTGGCTAACCTCACACATTGCAGGAGGAGTGTGTCAGCTGTTGTGGGCCTCATCTGCTGGGGGGCAGCTATAAATGGGATGAAGATTCTGTAAATGCCAGAAGGTGTGGGTGGGAAAAGCCACACCTGCAGTGGCTGATGGGAAGTGAGTGACATGACGCTACCTTGTCCCCTCCCCGGCAGGTGTCCCCCTGTCTCAGCGTCCTCTCCCGGCTGCTCTTCAGCAGCGACCCCGATGTTCTGGCCGACGCCTGTTGGGCGCTGTCGTACCTGTCGGACGGACCCAACGACAAGATCCAGACGGTGATAGACTCCGGCGTGTGCAGGCGCCTGGTGGAGCTGCTCATGTAAGGTGGCGTGGTGGGAGGCCGGTGAAGCAGGGTCTCGGGGGGGGGGGGGGCCTTCACTCTTAAAACCGTCTCCTCCATCCCTCAGGCACAGCGATTACAAGGTGGTCTCTCCTGCCCTCCGAGCCGTCGGCAACATCGTCACGGGCGATGACGTCCAGACTCAGGTTGTCCTGCTCGCCTCGTTGTCCAGTCGACCTGACCTTGTTTTTCGGTCCGTCTCTGTCCCGTGTGCAGTGTGATCCAGTCCTCCGGGCACCACGAACACTGACAGATTTAGCTAGTCAGAAACGAGTCATGTTTTAGATTGGATTAAATTAGGCAAAGTTTCTTTCATTCCCAGTGGCAAATTCTCGTGCATGCGGCAGCAAGTACGTTGTATACGTGTAGTACAAAATAAACGAAGGGCAAATGAGTAAATGTCATGTGGACAGATCAAAAAGTGCAAGGTACACAAATGGCATCCTGAAAGACTTAACGTTTCATCCTGATTGCGGAGTGATCGCTGCTTTCCTGTCTGAGATCGAGCCAGAGCGAACGCGTGTCATGCGTGTGCGTGTCGCCCGTCTGAGCGTGTGCGTGCGCGTCCACAG
Organism: Paramormyrops kingsleyae; assembly: GCF_048594095.1. Lineage (NCBI taxonomy): Eukaryota > Metazoa > Chordata > Actinopteri > Osteoglossiformes > Mormyridae > Paramormyrops > Paramormyrops kingsleyae. Next base: position 7,589,590 of record NC_132805.1, read on the forward strand.
GTGATCCTGAACTGCTCTGCTCTGCCCTGCCTGCTTCACCTGCTCAGCAGCCCCAAAGAGTCCATCAAGAAGGAAGCCTGCTGGACGGTGTCCAACATCACAGCTGGTAACAGGGCGCAGATCCAGGTCCGTCCCGCGTCCATCCGCCTGCCCGTTTCCCCCAGTTGTCCGTGCTTGACCTCAGCATGCTGTTTCCTCAGGCCGTGATCGACGCCAACATCTTCCCGGTGTTGATCGAGATTCTCCAGAAGGCCGAGTTTCGTACGAGGAAGGAAGCGGCCTGGGCGATCACAAACGCCACCTCCGGGGGCACACCTGAGCAGATCAGGTACCAGCGGGGTGTTGGAGTTGCTGATTGGCTGGACACATGTATAAAGGTCTTTAGGTTGTCGGAACTGGTGTGATGAGACTTGGCATTTAGGAGGCAGCCCCCTGAAAAGTGTATCTGGGGTTCTGTGTATGACTCGGTGGATTAGGCCTCCGTGCCTGTGATCAGGGGGGCGCTGGTTCGAGCTCCAACCTCTGCCGAATAGTCATGTCTCTGTTGGATCCTTTACCAAGGCCCTTAACTCCACCATAATGCTCTAGGAGTGCCGGATAAATGGCCTGACCTGCGTATATATGTCTCAAAAGGGAGCAAGTTGGGATATGTGGAAAATCAGCCTCGTGCAAATGGCAAATAAAGGATCTTTTGTCATTTCCTGTCCGCAGGTACCTGGTGTCCTTGAATACCATCAAGCCTATGTGTGACTTGCTGACAGTCATGGATTCCAAGATAGTGCAGGTGTCCCTGAACGGCCTGGAGAACATCCTCCGGCTGGGGGAGCAGGAGGCGAAGCAGAACGGCACGGGCATCAACCCCTACTGCGCTCTCATCGAGGAGGCCTACGGTAAAGACGCACGCTTCTCTGCCTCTGCGTGGCCTCGGCTCCGTCCCACAGCAGCCGGCATCCATCTCGGAAAGCAATCATCTTTGATTTAGTCGTGATGGCATGGTTGAAATTCAGCTAACCACCAATGTTCAGAATGCACGGTGTATAAAAGGAGGATACGTTCCTACACATGCTGCATCTGGTGCTCCGAGTTCTCCTTCTGGAATGTTCCGTCCATGTCGACATGAGAGTTCACGTCAGTGAGCCCAGCTTGCCCCAAAGGGATCCGCCTGGGCTGTTTGGCGCTCATCCTGTCTTAACGGGGGGGGGGATGTTTGTTCTCTTCATGCTTGCAGGTCTAGACAAGATCGAGTTCCTGCAAAGTCACGAGAACCAGGAGATCTACCAGAAGGCCTTCGACCTGATCGAGCGCTACTTCGGGGTGGAGGAGGAGGACGCTAACTTGGCCCCACAGGTGGACCAGAACCAGGCGCAGTTCATCTTCCAGCAGTCCGAAGGTCCTGTAGGAGGCTTCCAGCTCTAATCGTCCACCCTCCCCCTCCCCCGGAGACCCCGCGAGAGTCTGACGCCATCGCCTGGATACATAAACTCCTTTCAGCATCTGCCTGCCCGGATCTGCTGCTTTCCCCGAGTGCACTGCGACGCGTGTGGCATGCCTAGGCCATGGCGTGGAGTCCCCCCCCTCCCTTCTTGTTCTGTAACTGTGATGCTGGTTCCCCAGACTGACCTCCCCCACCCCCACAGCCCCTAACAATGTGAACTACCTCGATAGTCAGTCCGCGGCCGCAAAGCCGTCCTGCGCCGGCCTGGTTTTGCGGTCCGAGCTCCGTCTGGGACGAACGTACCCGAGGTGTGGATGAGCGAATGTATTCGTGGTAGGAGATGCTAAACTATACCCGCATTTTACATCACTTACAGTGTGAAAATGTGCGTTTCTGTGGGGCTCCTGTTGATAATCAAGCTGTGAGTCCTTTAGGGCCGGCTTGGCCCTCGCCGGAGCCCTGTGTCCCCTCTGGCTGTAGCTGATGGTCTGCGTGAACGTCCAGGGTGACGTCAGGGCGGCCCGCCTGCCCCCTCTTATTGGAAAGCCACTGGCATCCTGTAGGAAATCGCGGCTCTGTGGTCGGGTGACAAAATCAGCTGGAATGAGCTTAAAGCTCATGCTTTAGTTAAATGTGGCTGGAGATCTACTATGTATATTATATATAGGCATATTGTATATTTAAAAAAACAAATGTGTGAAAAGCATATATACAACAGCATTACGTGTGGGATTGTGGCTCAGCAGTAAGAAGACCTGGACCAAGGTGTGTGATGCTGCAAGTCTAGTTCCACGCTCCTTCATCACTTATTTAAATGTTCAGACCTGCCCCTACACACTTGCTCCTGCGGGGCGGCTGTAACTCAATGTTTGGTTCTGTTGACCTTTACTCCCGTGTGCAAAAAGCGAACCTGAGCTGGACCCTTTGACCCACGGCAGTCCGAAGGAAAACGAAAAGTAACTGTATTGCGTTAAGAGCTACACTCCTAAAAGCAGGAGCCATCTTTGGAGAAGTTAACTTTCTTTTGTTTGGTTTTTTTGCAGATGCATTAAATACTGTAGGTTGGCTGATCAATGGGGGGGCGTGGCTTCATACGACACAAAAGTGATTTGTAAATCGCTGCTCATGTGGACTGGTGTATAGTTTTGTAATTGTCTGTCTGTACGCTGTGCTGGTTGGCCGTCCCATGGGGACGGAGCGTGCTGGCTGGCCGGGACCTCAGCCGCCGCACGGCGTCGAGCCCATCCGCTGACGCGTGGCTGTCGTTCTGCTCTGTCCAGAAGTGCCGCTGGTCTTCACCTAAGAATGTTGAGGCTGGAAAACCAGGTTCAGGAAATAAACAGTTCTGCTACAAAGGGTCTCTGATTATTTTTATTTTTAAGTATCCTTTCCTGAATGGTGTCTTAAAATTATATCAGGTAAGTACTATTCTAGAGTTTTGGCCGCACTGATTTTCAAGGAGCTGGAGGTGACGACCCTGGACCATTAGTGGTAGGTTCTTAAAGTGGCCTGGTGTGTGATGTGAGGGTGTTTGATCAGGTGCTCATTGTTCATGTCTCCCAGGTGACAGACGGTGCCTTTTTTTACTGCTGGTGAGGCTTGTCCAGTTAGGGTTCAATCTACTCTGTGCTTAAAGTCAGCCAAGGAGTTAGTAAGACAGTGTGGATACTGGATCTGTTGTCTCTATTGGGGCAACAAAGGGAAATCTCTTTCATGAATGTATAAAACTGCTGTGATTCTTGCCTTTTATATCAGAATTATTTATCTCCAAGTACTTTTACGTACAAGGAATTTACTTTGGGGTGCAAAACAAGGAAAATCAACAATATAATAAATGATGTTCATAAATATTCCCTCATACTTTGTTGCAAATGCAGGTTCTGATCACAGGATCTTTCAGTGAGAAGGACGTTCAAGGTTTTCAGCATGTATGATTATGCTTTGTGTGTCTGTGACCAGGGACTCTGTGATTCTGATCCTGCTAATCACAGACAATCCACATGGACGAGCTGTTTTAATAACGGGGTGATGTCCACGTCCTGTTCCCTGCTGTTCTGCTCCAGACGTGCCCCAAGCTGGATTCTCAGGGTCATGCTTTCACATGGGCGGGACTACTATCAAAACGCTCTGCTCCAAAACCGGCACTGGCTTCTAGCAGCAAAAGGATGCATTTGCCCATTGCATGCTGCAATATCCTTGAGGTGAATTACACTTGTAGTAGGCAGTAGGCAGGAAAACTGCTCCGTGTTTGACAGAAGCACCGTCTCTTGTGTCTATAACAGTGCATCACTGGCACTTGAAATGGGAATGAGTTTAATGGTGCTGCTGTTTAAGATATAACAAGCCGAATCATGAAAGCCCTTAAACTTGCCATCAGATGATCCCCTCTGATGTTTGCTTTTCTCTTTAACGCTGCTGCTTCTCGTGGACGCTGAGCGGAAGTGATCCGGCGGGTCGTGACACGTTTATGAGGTGACACCGGCATCGCGCTCTTGTCCCGTGCGGAGCTGGACGGCAACAGCTGCTATTCCGGGGCCGAGGGATAATGCGTGTGCCCGGCTGCGCCGTCTGGAGCGGTGTGACGGAGACAAGGGGCATGTGAGTCTCACGGCAGCTAAAAATAGCGCCAAAGTCACTGCCAGCAGGTTCCATTGAGGTGTGTCGCCCTTTAATAGCCTGTGAAATCGGTTGGAAGCCTATTTGGTGGGAGACAGACGCACAGAACAGTATTGAATTGTAGGCAGGAGGTCCAGCCTGATTCTGAGTATCTTCACTCCTGCTCTTCCTATGGGTTCTGTCCTCCACCCCACCCTGTGATATGGTCTGTATACCCTGTTTCCTCCACCCTGTGATATGGTCTGTATACCCTGTTTCCTCCACCCTGTGATATGGTCTGTATAGCCTGTTTCCTCCACCCTGTGGTACGGTATATACACGTTGCCTCCTCCAACTTCTGATGCAACCTGCCCACCCTTTTTCCTCTACCCCCTATTACAGCCTGCACAGTCTGTCACCTCCATCCTCTGGTCCAGACCACGCCCAGTCTCACCCCACCTTCCCGGGGCATTTCTGAGGCATCTCCTCACTGGCACAGACCAATGTGAAACAGAGTCGGTGGTGTCGGCTGAAATGCTTCTTTTTTTTTTTTTTACTTCTCCATTGCCTGATTTGTTCACAGAAATTGATTGGCTCACAGAATTCACTCCACATGTCACATGGTCTTATTCATGGCATATAAGGAAATGCTAAGAATGCCTGATGTAATATTACATCATTCTCTAATCTCCTTACATCTACAACTGTCGGAGATCGCCAGCAAAGATATTGGATTTCGCAGCTGGGTTCTCCTGAATTTTATGCTACCCTGCATGTTTAAACACATCCAGTACCCCGTCAGAAGAGCTGCCTTTCAGATTACTGAGTGAAAACCTCAGACATTGGGCGACATCAACTTCTATCATAAAAGTTTGTTTCTTTCTTTTTGCACTAAAAAGTTTGAAGCCATGCACTCCACCCCCAGCCGATATCTTGCCTTAGAAGCTTCTGTCTGAAACCTTTAATCAGCTCTGGAACCTTGGGATGGTGAAATCTTTTCTGTTGCGATCATCTGTGAATGAACCTTTCTGCTTGACTTCAAGGGCTTTTGTACCATTCACCATTGTTCCTGAGGATGAGGCTCCTCATTGAATAAAGCTCCTTGGTTGGCTATGTTCTGTGCTGAAATAATAAAAAAAAAAAAAAATAATATTCTAACGTTAATATTCTAATGGCAGTGAAATCACTACCGTCTTTAAAAGGTTTAGCCACAAGGGGGCACCATCACTCTGTATTCTACAGCCTCCACGTCTTTCATAGTGTTACCGGAGGAATGGATTTGACCCAAAATCCATGTTAGGGCTACCTCCAGCATGCAGGAAATCGCAAAAGCATTTACGCACAAACAACGACCCATGGATGCTCAAACTCATGAGAACATCCAAAAGCAAAACCTATTAAAATGGAAAAAGGCCATCAGGGCTCATCGTTTAAATGTTTAACGACTTAATGTTGGCAGAAGCTTATCTTCTGCTGACGTGAGAGCCACCACCACCACACTATTAGGAAACATATTCCAAACACCACCCTAATTTGTTTACTGTAATGCTTTCTTTGTAAATTGGACTCAGCTGACGTTATGTAAGCCACTCTGGCTTTTGTATGTCCTTCTTGGTTGCTTTTGTCTGAGACGCTGTTAACTTTTTAAAGGCCCCCAGCTGAACTCTCTAAATCACGCACAGTCTCGCTACGAGAAGAGCGAAAGCCTTCATTTTGAATTTGCATGGCTGTTCTTTGACGTTGACGTTCAGGATCCCGGAAAAGATGAATTTATACCATACATGTGGGTTCCGGAGCTCTTTAGGAGGAAGATCAGGCAGTGGTGAATGAATCATTTTTTTGTTTTTATAGGAAGGAATTAAATTTTCATGTTTTCCTGCCACTTGTCTTACCACAAAATTAAATAAAAGGCAATGCATCACCAAACTAAATGTAGCCTGTCTCAAAATGTTTACCCATAAGACCTCAGATAACATTTAGTTTACATGTATTTTGGTTATCTGCTTGACTCTCTTTCTGTCAGTGTCCCAGTAAGCAAACCAGCATTTCTATTCCTTGTCTTGGCTGGTTTGCCTCTGCGTTCAGTCCAGTTTTATTGTCACTGACTGCCCTTAGAAACTCTGGCTGAGCTCAAAGGTTGCCCCTATTCCCAGCCCAGGCCTGGCCCACTGTTACTGGTGCCAGGTAATAATGGGCTTGTGTTTAACATCTCCTGTCTCGCCAAACCAGGCTACGCTCCCATCACAGCAGATAGTGAAGGGAAATACGACTGGGATGTACAAACATTAAGGGTAAAATTGGTGTTATTTACACACTGTTGCTGGAGAATCTGCTCTCTCCTGTTGTCAGCCAGCTAAGACCTCCCACCCTAAGCCCAGCACCCCGTGCCTCTTCTCCTGATCTTTCTCTTGAAAATCTCTAACAGCTGGATTGAGGGTCTGCATTAGTTGGCGTGATAGTTAGTAGTAGGAAGTTATATAAGACTTAGAAAAGAACACTAGTGTTTCGCTGTGTAACAGCTGGTGTGATCATTTCCAGCAAATGGGCCCAATTCTCTTTAATCCTGATTTATATACAGTAAGACCAGCCGGACTTTCATTTGATATTATCTGTGTCGGTTTGGGAATTCCTGTCATGGCTTCCTGGCAGAGCTGCTGATCCACAGTGGGCTGACTGACCCTCCAAGATGCCAAACCTCAGGGTTAGCGCCCCCCCCGACTGGTGATCAGTGACCGCCAACACGCTACAGTGGTATGGAGTCATGTCTGTTGCCTGTCACTTCTTTTTTCTGCTGTTCACGTGCTTTATTATGTAACCACTTCTGGTAAGATGCTAACCTGTCAATTCCATTTGGAATTCTCTTGATCCTTCCCTCAATGAGTAGGGTGATGTCACTGTCCTGGCTCACGCTAGGAATGTCCATATAGCCAAGGAACAGTGAAACTGTGAAAACCTCACCTAAAATACTGTCTAATCTAAAGTGAAGACATCATATGCAATATGCATATACATCATGTACAATCCAATGTGATGACCTCCCCTTATATACTCTCCAGTCCAATGTGACGATCTCACCTAAAATTCTCTTCAATACAATGTGAAGATCTCCCTAAAATATTCCCCAACCCAATGTGAAGATCTCACCTAAAATGCTCCCCAATCCAATGTGAAGATCTCACGTAAAATACTCCCCAATCCAATGTGAAGATCTCACCTAAAATGCTCCCCAATCCAATGTGAAGATCTCACGTAAAATACTCTCCAATCCAATGTGAAGGTCTCACGTAAAACACTCCCCAATCCAAATGTGAAGATCTCACCTAAAACACTCCCCAATCTAATGTGAAGATCTCACGTAAAATACTCCCCAATCCAATTTGAAGATCCCACATAAAATACTCCCCAATCCAATGTGATCTCACATAAAATACTCCACAATCCAATGTGAAGATCTTACCTGAAATGCTCCAGTAGGAAGACCTCATCAAACCTCAATAATAATTTGAATATAAATATCATATAAAAAGAAATAGAAATTCACAACCATTTTGAATCAGGACAATTAAACAATTTTGAAGAATCATGGAATGGAATTTAGAATGAGTAGCAATATCTACTTGGTAATAATTGTATGTTTACCTGTATTCTTACATCAGGCAATTCAGATATGAACAATTTATAGTAATTTTGCTTAGCCGGTTGCTATGACAATGAGTGAATACAAGCACGTTAAACATGTATATCTGATAGAGGGTGATGACAAAGAAATCATAAATGCCTTCTGTTAGATGTCAGCAAACACACAAAAAAAGATAATTCCTGAAGAAAACAAGTGAGATAAACTGAACCTCAGACAGATTTATTTTGTTTATACATGAGGAATGATTGTTTCGCCATGATTGTTTTGTGTCGAAATGGAGGAAAAGCATGTTCATCGTCTATGTGTCAGACAATAGTGAAAGAAGTGAATGAAAAATGTCCCGTGACCCCAAGCGAACATTTAGAAAGGGTTGTATGTCTCTTCTTCCCAAACTAGTCGAATATTTAAAATAGCAATAAAAACCCTTAATTAATATCCTTTATAAAGTGTCAGCTAGCTGATTCTGTCCACTGAGAGCAATATATCAAGCGATTATTATTATTATTAGTATTCAATAATGGGTCTTTATGTAAATGTTAAATTATACATGAATAAGTTGTGTTAATCACATACATGGTTATGAAAAGGATCGCCGGCGCACTTCATGGGATCATGCATTGAATCAGACGTGTTTCATAAGGCTTGTAAATTACTGAACAAGTAGTAAACGTAGTACACATTCGGCGTGTGAAAAGGGACGGGGTCAAGCTGACGCTGGTGTCGGCTGACCTGGACACAGCTTCAATGGGCCTTTTCATTTCATGCCGAGCGCCTCATTTTCCATCACAGACCATTCGCTTTACAAATGCACCGTATGAGGACCCACAGGTGCAAAATCTTTCAAATGGAAAACCAGTTACTGGCCTCCTTTGACCAGCATCGACAGAAGCTGGCTTCCATTAGCAGCTGAACTACTCGCTTGAAACAACAGACATTCACCAGGGCAATAGAAGGTTACTAGCACAAACTAGTATTGTGGTCTAATGAAGTGTTACGCTTTTCTCATAAATTAAAAAGACATCATGATTGATATGAATACAAGTACACCCACTACCTCTATTAACTATAGTTTCATGAATCATACTTAAAACATAGTACAGAGAACTAGTTACAGCGCATAAAATCCATGTGGGTAGTGGTCATTTACAGTGACATCTGCACGTAATTTCAGATTCATCTAAAAATTATCCATGTCCTTTCACTTGGAAATTGATTTTTATCGCACAATTTGAGGGATTAAGTGGGCACCTGGCAACCCCTGTTCTTGTGAGGCATACATTCATCCAATGATTTCAGGTACCTGGCAACCCTTGTTCTGTGGCGAATACAGTCACCACGGTGACATTTGGACCTGGCAACCCCTGCTCTATGGACAATACAGTCTCCACAGTGACTTTTGGACCTGGCAACCTGCGTTCTGTGGAGAATAAACTCACCACAGTGACTTTTGGACCTGGCAACCCGTGTTCTGTGGAGAATACAGTCACCCCAATGCTTGTGTTTGGGTCTTTTGTTCATTGGTTGTACCGTTTTTGCACTGAGAGTCCTGGAAGTTTCCACAGGATGCTGCCTGAATACTGAACAGGCTTCAGAGGCCTGAAGATGGACTTGTAGCTGGCAGCAATGAGAGTGTCACACGTATTCTGCTCACTCATTTTGGGGAGAGCCGTACAGACGAATCCAAAATACATGCACACTGAAACACCCCGAGAGGCTCAGACACATTGTATCATTCAGAGTGGTGTGGTGTTATTCAAGTGCAATTCTATGTCAAACACCCCACACGGGCATTAAATCATACTCCTTGATGTTTAAAGCAAAAAGGCTCACGGTAATTTGGCAGGGAAAGGCAGTGGTGAGGACCCTGGATTGCTTAAGTTTGCACACTCTGTCACATAAACCAGGACATGCTCACTAATCGCCGCCCGGAGATTGTCTACAGGAACGTGATTTCAGCCTGGCGTCATCAAAAGAGCCGGCGGTCAGCAGGTCTTCACATGAGGCCTGTGCTTCTAATCCTCCTTGTTGTGCTGTGTTTTAATCCACCCATTTTATGATTTTTTTCAGTCATGTGAAATTGGATTCGCGTCTGTGTCTGGCAGCACATCTGGCTGAAGACAGGACTCCCTAAAACAACTCCAACTCATTTAACCAGTGCTGTGCCAGCTGTTTATCTCCTGTGGTGACATAACTAAATGCCCTTATAATGGCTGCAGCCCAGGGGCCCCTCCATTAAAGAGCCCCGCCCTTTCAGGGGCCCATCCATTCAAGAGCCTCGCCCTTTCAGGGGCCCATCCAATCAAGAGTCCCACCCTTTCACGGGCCCATCCATTCAAGAGCCCCGCCCTTTCAGGGGCCCATCCAATCAAGAGCCCCGCCCTTTCAGGGGCCCATCCATTCAAGAGCCCCGCCCTTTCAGGGGCCCATCCATTAAAGAGCCTCGCCCTTTCAGGGGCCCATCCAATCAAGAGTCCCACCCTTTCAGGGGCCCATCCAATCAAGAGCCCCGCCCTTTCAGGGGCCCATCCATTCAAGAGCCCCGCCCTTTCAGGGGCCCATCCATTCAAGAGCCCCGCCCTTTCAGGGGCCCATCCATTCAAGAGCCCCGCCCGTACATGGGCCCATCCAATCAAGAGCCCCGCCTTTTCATGGACCCATCCATCTATCCATCCACCTACCCATCCATCTGGGGCCCCACAAGCTTGAAAGATGCAGCTAGGGAAAGTGTTGCTAGAAATTCGTAACCCCCCCCCCCCCCCCCCCCTTTACAGTGCCCTTGGATGCTGAATTCTTCCTAAACAAAAAATAGGGTCGGGCTGACTAGATTTCAGCTGTCTCTTGTTGGCATAACACTCCTTTTCTTGAAAGCTGACTTGAACCTAAGGACGACGCCTGAAACACAATAACAGGAACCCTGAAACGCCCTTCGTGTGGGAGACACAGTATATTTTCTGTTCTGCTCCGAACTGGTCACCAGCCATGAGTGACAGCATTAAAGTGATCCTTGGGACTGACCCTATCTGTCATCTGTGGTGTTCTGTAAACTTGGCTCGCATCCAGCCGCCCCACTCGTGGTACCGTGGGCGCGGGGGGGTGGTGTGTGTGTGTCACTAATGCGGCGTCGATGCATGAGCGTGACCTTGGCCTTGGCTGTACGCGGCACACGTAGGGGCGTGCCTGCCGACATGCGGTCCCGATAGAGGAGACCATGTTGCACGGGGCGTCTCCACACAGTGACGTTACCTCATGGGAAAGGGACTGGTGGTGGGGGGGGAAGGGTAAAAAAGACAAACAGAGATTACAGCATATAAACATTGCAAGTGAAGCTGGAGAATAACTCTTTGTTTACACCCACTAACAGGAACCTCTCCAATACTCACCTCATCCGTCACTGTTATTTTTTAACTTTTATAAAGGCATCTTAAAGGAGGACCCATTAAGCCAAAATATCAGTCTGTGAGAAAAGCATATATGTATATGTGTGTGTGTGTGTGTATATGGAAGACAGATTAAATCATTTATGACCAAATATACCCCCTTGTCCAAAAAACACAATTCATCAGCTCTGTCTTCCATCATTTGTATACATTTCTGAGAGTTTCTGGAAACGTCCCGGATAAAATGACATCAACATTTATAGCAAAAATATTGTTTTATCTTTTGGTGCAGATGCTGATAGTTACAGTGCAAAATTTAAAATAAAAGAATGTAAAGGAGAATCGTATATAAAAAGAGACTTTATGAAAGGATTGTGGGACGTCCCAGGTTGTAGGCCTTGGTTTCCGCATGTGCAATCTATTATTCAGAAGACACGCTTTATTTAGGTTTTTGTAAATTAGCCATAATTGCTTAGTGGAGGCAGGGAGCTTGTGGGGGGGGGGGGGGGGGGTTAATGAGAATAATTTACTTGATGTCTCATAATCTCCCCTTTAAGATCAAATTGTAAAAGCAACATTCCTGATTTAATCTCTGAAAGAACCTCACATTTAGCCCCCAAGAGCCACTCCCTTTAAGGCTGCCCAGGGCCCGTATCTCTACACGCCCGTTGTGGTGTTCCTTCCCTTTAAGAGGTTGCTCACATGTGCACATGTTTCAACAGAGGCAAACTTCAGGAAACGTCTGCCTGAGCACGGTGCAGCTCCACTCCGGATAATTTCCGTTTGCGCAGCTGGTGAAACGAGATGTGAGGGAGCCCCTGACCTGCCTTGACACCAGTAACTGCACCTCAGTGAAAAGGTCGTCAGTCTGCTGTTTAAACATTCACGCACCTCCCTCGGTAATGAACACCCGACAGCCCTTTGCGCCAAATCATAATGAATGGCCAGAAAAAGAGAGACGGGGAGATTAAACCTGAGTGCTTTATCTGTGTTAGGGCGCTATACTGATCAGTGTAATTAGCAATGAAGT